>NC_141878.1:23042348-23345378 GCF_056163025.1 Triticum urartu | reverse complement strand
CTAAGCATAGCAAGCATAGCATGGTAGGAAACACAAATATGGATCAATCAACTCCTACACATGCTAGTGGGTTTCATCTAGTTACTGTGGCAATGACAGATCATGCAAAGGAAGTGGGTTCAACTACCGCAACACACAACAGTTTTGAATTGCGTTGTCTTAATGCAGTAAACAAGAGCAGAAGCGAGAACATGGGTTTGTATCGGAATGATCAATGGGTTGCTTGCCTGATGTAGTGGTAGTAGGGTACTGCCCTTCAGACGGATATTCGGGGGTATCCTCGGAGGCAGAACCTACCACGAAAGACACACCGAACATAATCAACACATGACGATATGCAACAATATGATGCATGCTATGACATGGCAATATGAATGTGTCTTGGCCTAATGCAAGCTAAAACAGAAAGGAATGAACTCATTTGAATCAAAGATTCAAATGTTAGTTCATTTAACATAGCCATTTTAATGCATTATCTTATTTTGCTTAAACAACAAGGTTAACTTGTTCTGTCATGCATGAAACCATTACCAATGGATAAATTGAATTTTTCTGATCAAAATTCATATATAAATCTTTTCATTTGGAGTTACAGATTAATTTCTATGAATTTTTGAAGTTTGCAACAATTTCTGGAATTCT
Organism: Triticum urartu; assembly: GCF_056163025.1. NCBI lineage: Eukaryota > Viridiplantae > Streptophyta > Magnoliopsida > Poales > Poaceae > Triticum > Triticum urartu. The sequence goes on along the minus strand of NC_141878.1, from coordinate 23,344,736 downwards.
CTATATAAAAATAAATCCAGAAATTAGTTATTGCGTCAGCAGTGCGTCAGGGTGACGTCAGTGGTCAACGGGGACATCCAGGTCAACCTGACCAGTGGGTCCCGCGTGTTAGCAATTAATTAAACTAACTAAATTTAGTTAAAACTAATCTGGTTAGTTAGGAGATGGGGGCCCCACTTGTCATAGACTCAGGTGAGTCCACTTGGGCCCACCCAGTCAAGGTCAACGGGTCAAACCCGCCGGCGTTTAGCCGCCGGCGAGGCCACACGCGGCGGTGGAAGTGCAAATTCGTGCTCCGGCGACCAAATGGATGGAGGAGACCATCTACATGTAGCTGGGAGAAAGCCGCGACATTTGCTAGTGGTGGTTGAGCTCGGGGTGGCTGGAAACATCGTCGGCGACGAGCTAGGCGGTCGCCGGAGTCGGGTGAAGGTGAACTCGAGGCTACGGGGCACGGCGAGGCGCGTGGTGAGGTGCGTTGGGCTCCTGGGGATGCAGTGAGTGTGTTGGACACGGTGGTGTGACCGGTGGTTGGCCGGAGACACGTCGGCGACGAGCTCGGCGATGGCGAGTGCGGTGATGCTTCATGCAGTTGCTACGGTGCATGAGAAGGCAAACAGAGAGGATGGGGAGGTAGCTGAGCTCACGACGGTCACGCAGAAACAGACGGCGCGGTCGGGGACGAGCTGATGCGGTGGCGACGTTGAAGGGGATCTACGGCGGTGGTCGACGAAGGCGGGGTCATTGGAGGTGTTGCAGAGCATGCGAGCGCTCGGGGCTCGGCCTGCTCGATGTAGTCGACGATGGCGGAGCGAACGGACACGGTGGCGCAGCACGGGGACGACGCAGGGCGCGACTACGTCGGCGGTGCAGCGGCAGGGGCGTCGGCCATGGTGCGGGAGAGCGAGGAAGAGAGGCAGGGGGCGAGTGAGGTGTCCACGGGGTCGGGGCGGCGACGTGGAGCCTGCCCAGGGTCCAGGCGGGCGAAGCGGCAAGCTGCTGGCGCCGTGGCGAGCTCGCGCTCGCCGGCGTCAGCTCTCTGCCTGCCTGGCAGGGACGAAGCAGCTGGTTGGCATGGGCCAGCATAGCGCTGGGCCGCCAGGTGGGCCGGCTGATGGGCTGCGGCCAGGTAAGTTCTCTCCCTTTCTTTAAATTTCTGTTTTCTATTTTTCTGTAGGTTTGTGGCTTTATTAAAAATAGCTAGGCACTTCTAAAAATCCTGAAAATAATTAGAGGCTCTGTTTATAATATTTCCAATGGCCCACACTTATTTTCAGAATTATTTGAGCATTCAAAATAGCTACTAGCATTTAAATGCCCAAATGCAATTTACATATGATTTAATTCAATGACCTTCTGTTGACCTAGAAAATTGTGCACCAGTTTTGCCAGAGGTCCTAACCCAAGACAAAGAGGGTGAACTTTTTAGAAGGGCATTTCAGGTTCATTGAAAATATTTTTAGTAAACCTTAGTTGATTTCAGAGGGGGTGCTGGGGTTCTGTCTTCCCCAATTCAAGTTTCTGATGAAAGGTAGACATGATGCAACACTCTAATGCATGACTAGCTAGGATGTGACAACTCACCCCCACTCAAAAGAATCTCGTCCCGAGATTTAGGATCCGTCGTTAAGAAGGTGGGGTATTCAAGTCGAAGACGATCCTCCCTTTCCCAAGTAGCTTCTTGCTCGGAATGGTGTGACCATTGAACCTTGAGAAACTTGATATTTTGTCGTCGAGTGGTACGCTCGGCTTGATCAAGGATACGAACGGGATATTCTCGATATGTGAGATTATCTTGGAGGTCAAGCGTTTCCTGGTCCACTCCATGGATAGGATCCGAGAAGCAACGCCTGAGTTGAGAAACGTGGAAGACATCATGAACTCTTGAAAGATGCGGAGGTAGTTCCAACTGGTATGCAACTTCCCCCCGTTTGGCAAGAATGCGAAAGGGTCCAATGTAACGAGGAGCCAACTTGCCTTTGATACCGAATCGATGGGTTCCCTTCAAAGGTGTAACCCGAAGGTAAGCCTTCTCGCCAACTTCATAAGACATAGGCTTATGCTTGCGGTCATATTGACTCTTTTGACGAGATTGGGCTGTTTTCAATTTCTCACGAATAATGCGAACCTGCTCTTCTGCTTCCTGAATCATGTCTGGGCCAAAGAGTTGTCTTTCCCCGGTTTCTGACCAGTTAAGAGGCGTTCGACATTTTTGTCCATAGAGAACTTCGAAAGGAGCTTTGCCCAAGCTAGCTTGATAACTATTGTTGTAAGCGAACTTGGCGAATGGAAGGCACTTCTCCCAGTTCATACCAAAAGCAATGACAGAAGCTCGAAGCATATCCTCCAGAATTTGATTGACTCGTTCTACTTGACCACTTGATTGAGGATGGAAGGCGGTGCTAAAAGAGAGACGAGTCCCCATAGCATTTTGGAAACTTTCCCAAAATCGAGAGGTGAAGAGACTTCCACGGTCTGAGTTAATCTCCAATGGAACACCATGAAGAGTCACTATTCGGGAGATGTACAGGTCAACTAGCTGGCTAGCAGTTATACTCTCACGAACGGGTAGGAAGTGGGCTACGTTGGAAAGACGATCGACAACAACAAAGATTGCATTATTCCCTCTCTTGGTCCTGGGAAACCCGGTACTAAAATCCATACCGATTTTATCCGATTTCCATTCAGGAATTGCCAAAGGTTGAAGCGTGCCAGCAGGCCGTTGATGCTCTCAAAGTTTCATCAATACTAGCCTTAGATATTCGGCATGCTCTTCCTCATTCTTGGAGTAGATGAGTATATCATCGAGGTATACCATGACGAATTTATCCAAATACTCCATGAAGATCGAGTTCATTAGCCGAGAAGGTGGCTGGAGCGTTGGTTAACCCGAAAGACATGACGGTGTACTCGTATTGGCCATAACGAGTAAGAAAGACCGTCTTAGGAATGTCCCCATTCTTGATTTTGATTTGATGGTAGCCCAACCTCAAATCCATTTTGGAAAAGACCGAGGATCCAGCGAGCTGGTCATACATATCGTTGATCCTGGGGAGCGGATACTTGTTCGTGATGGTGACCAAGTTGACAGGTCGGTAATCTACAACCATCCGGTCCGTTCCATCCTTCTTCTTGACGAAGAGGATGGGGCAAGCCCATGGAGAAGAACTAGGATGGATGAAACCCTTTTGCAAGGATTCATTGAGTTGTTTCTCAAGTTCGGCTAGTTCTAGGGGTGCCATCTTATAAGGTCTTCTAGAGATTGTGACGGTTCCTGGAACAAGGTCTATCACGAACTCGACATCTCTGTCAGGTGGAACAACTGGCAGTTCCTCTGGAAAGACATCCGGGAAGTCACGGACTACCGGAATATCTTCAAGGTCTGGAAGGGGGTTGGCATTTAAGGAGTAAAGCTGACGCTCAGACACTCGGGTCAAAACATTGACTGTCTTGCCCGATGGATTGGTGAGTTGAACAGTTCTAGTAGAGCAATCAATCTTAGCGTAATGTGCTGACATCCAGTCCATACCCAAGATGAGGTTTATGTCCGAGGACTTGAGAGCTATTAGTGATGCAAGGAAGACCAATCTATCGACAAGGATTTCATTTCCATGGCTGATTCTAGAGGTTTGCCACTTAGAACTAGGGGTTTGAATTACCATGGAGGTGGGCGTGTCACAAAATGTGGTGTTGTGCAATCGAGCATAGCTCTCAGAAATAAATGAATGAGATGCTCCAGTATCAAAGAGAACAGTTGCCGGATGGCAATTAACAAGGAACGTACCGAGAACGACGTTGGGGTCCTCATGAGTTTCTTCAGCTGAAACGTAGTTGACATGGCCACGAGCAGTGGTGGCTGGCTTGGCATAGAGCACCTTTCCTGCTGGCTTGCCATGGCCAACAGACTTTTCGAACTGGTTGGGGTTGTTGTTCTGGGGACACTCACGGATGTAGTGAACCATCTCCCCACACTTGAAACATGTTATCACGTTGGGGCGTGGAGCAGCATTAGCAGTGGGGCCACCATACACTGGTAGAAAAGGGGCCTATAGTCCCGGTTCGTAAGGGCCTTTAGTCTCGTTTCCGGAACCGGGACTAAAGTGTCGGTACTAATACCTCCCCCCTTTAGTCCCGGTTCAATCCAGAACAGGGACTAAAGGCCCTCCACGTGGGCAGTGCGCAGAACCCAGTCAGGAGACCCTTTGGTCCCAGTTGGTGGCACCAACCGGGACCAATAGGCATCCACGCGTCAGCACTTCTATGGTTGGGGTTTTTGTTTTTTTTGAAAGGGGGGGGGGGGTTGAGGGTTTTGGGGGGGTTAATTTAGGTGTTTCATATATTGTGTTAGCTAGTTATAATTAATAGAGAGAAGTGTCCTCTGTTATGTCCGTGCTTGGTCGACGCTACGTACTATACATACGTATATAGAGAGGACTAGACACGCTAGCTAGCAAGTAAGCAAACGAAGGAAACAGAGGATCGTCATGAACATATATGCATATATACAGAGAGAAGTGATATCGACCACCTCTCCTTCTCCGAGAGATTGGTCGAACAACAAGTTCTCGTATATCTATCTGACACTACCGGCTACATATATACAATAATTATCTCTTACAAATATAATCATACGGACTCAGGGTCCACATAGAATTCTCCGTCTTCAGGGATCACGTGGTCAAGAAAGAATGCCGCCAATTCCTCTTGAATTGCTCGCATGCGAGCTGGTGCTAGGAGTTCATCCCGCTTCCGAAACATCTAATTTGAAGAAGGGGGTCAATACATATATATATATATATAAATGAATGAAACTCAACACAAATGATGGTAATAAAATAAAATTGTGAATGTTGTTATTTACGTACTTCATATTGTTCGTTAGAGTACCCGCCCCGCTCACAGGTCGTGTGGCGGATGGACTCGCAGATGTAGTATCCACAGAAATCATTCCCTTGTTCCTGCCACAACCACTTTACAAGAAATAGAGGTCAATCAAACTGATAAGCAAGAATGCTAAATGGTATTGATGAAACTAGCGCTTGAATCACTAGGAGATGCGCGGAACATGCTACTATAGTACTTACTTTCGGGTGTCTAAATTCTAGCTCCTTCGGCAGTCCCGGAACTGTTTTGGTGAATTTTCTCCAAACCCTGCCGGACAAAGAAAACAATTACTTGATATCAGGAAATGAACAAAGTTGCTGATATGGTGGATAATGATCGATTTAACTTACTTCTTGAGGATTTCAGTCATGTCCGCATACTCCTTGGGATCTTTTCGTTTAGAGTCCAAGATGGTTACTACTCCTTGCTCAAGCTTAATCTCTAGGAGAATATAGTGGAAACTGCACACACATGCATAACTCATGAATTACATTACTATAACCTTGACTAATATATAAGGGAAACCGAATACGCACAAGATAGTAACACTCACCTGAAGTTGTAAGGAAAGAGTATTATATCTTTGTTTTGATTTATTACGAACGATCGTAGCAAGTTGGCCTCGGTAGCTGCGGCATGAAGTTTAACCTGAGTTGCATCTATGAGATATGTGTTAATGAACCCAATATCACCGACTTGTCTTTTCTTCAATTTGGCGATCTTCAATCTGCATAATATAGTGAGGATGATTATAAATACATGCAATGAAAGAGCTAAGCTATATAGAGAAACTTAATGACAGAAGTAGTACTACTTACAGACAGTAGCAGGCGACCGTTGTTTTATCGAGGGCCAATTGATTGAAAAACTGATAGAACTCCTCAAATGGAACAGGCAACAGATCAATTCCAACGAGGTCATGCTCCTTTTTAACTTTCACATACAAAGTACTCCTCCCCCCAGAGTCTCTGCAGATTTTCAAGTACCAATCATGCAATCTTCGCATCATCGTTGATAGAGATCTTTCATCTTTGACGAGAGGCTTCCCGTACTCGTATCTTTGTATTTGCACCACCATGGGTTCATAATGTACTTCGTCGGGCAGGTAATCTGCAAGATTGCTATAACCGGGCACCATCCTCGGATCATTATCGACGTTGTGGCTAGGCACCTTGAGTGGGGGGCATGATTGCTTCGCTTGTTCGCCGAGCTGGGCAATTTGTTTCCCAGCTCGTCGTTCTTTCAGCCTTTGATCACTGACAGTACTTCCCGACCGCTCCGCTTCGGCAAATTCCTTTCCAATAATGCGGTCATAGTTTCCTTTCGGCGGATCAGACTTCGGTGGTTTTGTCAGGGCAGCCAGAGTGCGCTTCACTTTCACCCGATCTACCTTCTCCTCCGGAGGTGGATGTTTCTTTGCTTTCACCCCTTCAAAGAAGTTCCTCACTTCTTCTCGCACGATCTCGGCGTTCTCCTCCAGGGTCCTCTCATATGGTAACTTCTCTGGAGTCTTCAGAGAAGGACCGAATCTGTATGTCCTCCCGCCTCTGGTTGTACTGCTAGACGCCGACCGAGCAGATGGAGCGGTTGTCTTCTTTACTTGCTTAAGCGGCGGAGGAGAAGGACTACGACGCGCCGGAGCAGCTGGAGCGACGGCAGGTCTCTTCCGCCCTTGCTGATGAGGCGGAGAAGGAGGAGGCTGGCTGCTCGGGCGCGTCGGCGCAGGCGGAGAAGGAGGCAGAGGGCCGCCACGCGCTGGAGAAGGAGCCGGCCGAGGGCCCTGATCGTCACTCGCCGGAGGAGGAGGCGGTGGAGGCGGAGTGCCTTGACTCGCCGGAGGAGGAGGAGGAGGCGGTGGCGTCCAGTTCGGAAGGTTGATGAGCTCCTTCCGCCATAGGCATGGAGTCTTCAGAGCAGACCCCAGCCGAGTCTCCCCTTCACCGGTAGGGTGGTCAAGCTGGAGATCCTCAAATCCCTCTGTTATCTCATCCACCATCAACCTAGCATATCCTTCTGGAATCGGCCGGCAGTGAAAAGTTGCGCCGGGTTCAGTAGGATAAACAGAGCCAACAGCCGCCTTGACCTTCAAATTCATCCATTGCGTCATAAGGTGGCAATTTTGAGACTCCGTTATAGCATCCACGGGATAGCTGGGAGGAGCCGTCAAGGCATGCTCCAGCTGAAGCAGCTCGGTGGAAGCCACGCTGCTTCTGCGCTGAGATGGCGGGGTAGCTTCGGAGGAGGCTTCGGCAGTACGTTTGCTGCGATTTGCTTCTCGTTCCTCTATCACGTCTACCCTTGCTTGCAGCGCCTGTATTTGGGTCTGCTGCACTTTTTTCCTCCTCTCATGGGATTTGTAACCGCCTGCGTCCGGAAACCCAACCTTCCACGGAATGGAGCCTGGCGTGCCTCGTGTCCGTCCAGGGTGCTCAGGATTCCCGAGGGCCATTGTGAGCTCGTCGTTCTCTCTGTCTGGAAAGAACGTCCCTTCCTGCGCTGCTTCGATATACTGCTTAAGCTTACTGACTGGTATGTCCATTTGATCGTTCGTCCAAATGCACTTCCCTGTTACAGGGTCAGTGTTCCGCCAGCCCCGAAGAACCAAGTCCGGCAACGGTCTGGCCAGTTAATTGTCTCTGGTTCGATCCCTTTATGAACCAGATCATTCTCAGTCTTGGACCACTTAGGCCGGGCTACGAGGTAGCCACCTGACCCCGTGTGATGGTGAAGCTTCTTCTTCGCAGCATTTTGCTTGTTTGTCGCCGACATCTTCTTACTCTTTTCTGATGTCTTGTGGGCCACAAATGCGGGCCAGTGATCTCTGATCTTCTCATATCTGCCCTTGAATTCTGGTGTCTCATTATTTTCGACAAACTTATTCAGCTCTTTCTTCCACCTCCTGAATAGTTCTGCCATCCTCTTTAGAGCAAAAGACTTGATTAATTTCTCTTTAACTGGGTTCTCTGGATTATCCTCAGGCGGTAGGGTGAAATTTGACTTCAGCTCAGTCCAAAGATCATTTTTCTGCATATCATTGACATAAGACACCTCAGGGTCTTCTGTAGCCGGCTTAAACCATTGCTGGATGCTTATTGGGATCTTGTCCCTAACCAGAACCCCGCACTGAGCAACAAATGCGCTCTTTGTCTGGAGGGGTTCAATAGGTTGGCCGTCAGGCGCGATTGCTATGATCTCAAACTTTTCATCCGAGCTCAACTTTTTCTTCGGGCTTCGTCTCTTTACCGAAGTTGTGCTCGATTCGGAGGGCTAGAAAAAAGAACAAAGACTTAATTAATATGTGTACATACCAAAACAATGAATGCATCAATCAGCTAGTCAGCATAGGCTTAACTAATATATATACCTGGCCGGACTCGGTTCGGTCACCGGAGTCGTCATCACAGTCTCCTTCTTGCACCGGCATTGGGTCACCGGAGCCGTCCTCATGTTCTTCTTCTTGCACCGGCATTAGGTCACCGTAGCCAGCTTGTTCACCCTCTCCTTCCAGACCATCGGTTTCGTTGAGAAACAACGAGATGGCATCACTTCCTTCTGCGATTATGTCCCTCAACAACGCTTCTTTTGTTGCTTCGTCTAGGGCGGTGTCCATAGTTTCTACAAATATTTACAACATGGCAATTATTATTCAAACATGACAGATGGATATATTAGTGCCAAACGTAGAACTAGCTACCTAATCATAGTAAGCTATCGGGAGGGGGTATATATCGACAATGACGACACTACATCTATGTCCCTCGACGACCCTCGTTCCCGATAAAAAAAAGAGGAAGAAGAAGAAAAATAAGAGGAGAAGAAAGAATAGAGGAGAAGATCTCCTCTATTCTTTCTTCTCCTCTTTTTTTCTTCTTCCTCTTCTTTTTTTATCCTCTTCTTCCTCTCATGTTCGATAGGATCGCCAAGCGGTCGGTAGGTTGCCTAGTGTTAAGGGATTCAACAAAACCATGTCTTCATCATTAGGCGAAAGTAACATGTGCATGATGGTACAAAGCTCTTCAAAGTTGTTCTGGAACGGAGTCCCAGATAGGATAATTCGCTTTTTGGTACAAAGTTCAGCAAGAGCCTTCCGAATATCGCTATTTGGAAGGCCTTTGCTAAATTCGTACCAAAAGGCGGATTATTCTATCCGGGACTCCATTCCAGAACAAGTGACGTGGGCGTCGAAGCCCGCGCCACTTGTGGGATGTGGGTGTAGTGTCCGACACCGACGGTACATGTATCTCACACCGACGATACTTTCTATTTAGGTTTCTCCTCTACCGCTCCTCGACCTCTCGACGACCCTCGTTCCCGATAAAATAAAGAGGAAGAAGAAGAAGAAAAAAAGAAGAAGAAAGAATAGAGGAGAAGACTTCCTCTTCTTCCTCTCCTATTCTTCTCCCTCTTCTTCCCCTTCTTCCTCGCCTCTCTCATGAATGTCCGGCGTTCTCGACCCCCCCCACGTGTCGAAGAAAAAAAAGAAGAAGAAAAAAGAGGAGAAGAAGAAAGGAATAGAGGAGAAAAGAGAAAATAGAATATATATTCTATTTTTCTCTTCTTCTCCTCTATTCCTTTCTTCTCTATTTTCTCTTTTCTCCTCTATTCCTTTCTTCTTCTCCACTTCATTTTCTCCTTTTTTCTTCTTCTTATTTATTTCTCCTCTTCTTTTCGGTAGAGGAAACCCTAAATAGCTAGCAAGTATCGTGGGTGAGAGATACATGTGGCCTTCGGTGTCGGACACTACATCCACGTCCCACAAGTGACGTGGGCGTCGAAGCCCGCACCACTTGTGGGATGTGGGTGTAGTGTTCGACACTGACGGTACATGTATCTCACACCGACGATACTTTCTATTTAGGGTTTCTCCTCTACCGCTCCTCGACCTCTCGACGACCCTCGTTCCCGATAAAATAAAGAGGAAGAAGAAGAAAAAAAAAAGAAGAGAAGAAAGAATAGAGGAGAAGACTTCCTCTTCTTCCTCTCCTCTTCTTCTCCCTCTTCTTCCCCTTCTTCCTCGCCTCACTCATGAATGTCCGGCGTTCTCGACCCCCCCCACCCTCGACCCCTAGGCGACCGTCGACCCCTCCCGATAAAAAAAATATGAAGAAGAAGAAAAAAAAGAGGAGAAGAAAGAATAGAGGAGAAGCTCCTCTATTCTTTCTTCTCCTCTTTTTTTTCTTCTTCCTCTTCTTTTTTATCCTCTTCTTCCTCTCATGTTCGACGACCCTCGACCCCGATAACATTTTTTTCCCCGATAACATTTTTTTCTCCGAGATAGTTAGTGTTCCCGAGTGAACCGGAGGGGGACATTTTTTTCTATGAATGTTCTATATACATACATCCATCGATATCATTCCATACATACATATACATCTACATTATATATGAACAAAAAAAAATCAAAATTCATCATACATACATGTACAGTATATATGAACAAAAATTATAAACTTTCTCCCCAACTCATACATACATACATCTACATCATATCAATATTTTGCAAATTAAGGAGCAGGGAAGGAAGGAAGGGGGGAGGATGGGGCGGTAGCTACCTCTCCCGGAGGGATCGGGGAGGAGATGCGGGCGGCCGGCGTCGGGGGCGACGGCGACGAGGACGGGCTCGGGGTCGGCGAGGGCGAGGGCGACGGCGGGGCGTGCTCGGCGGCGGCGGACGGGCTCGGGGGCGCAGGAGGTGCTCGGGGGCGGCGGATGGGCTCGGCGGTGCAAGGGGTGCTCGGGGGCGGTGGACGGGCGGCCGGCGATGACGGCGAGGCAGGGCGCGCTCGGGGGCGGGGCAGGGGCAATGGCGGCGACGGCGAGGCGAGCACAGGGGCAGCCTGGCGGCGACGTCGGGGCGGGATCGAAGAAACTAAACCAAAATTTTCACAAGTGTGGCTTATATAGACGGAGCATTGGTCCCGGTTGGTGGCACAAACCAGGACTAATGCCCCCTTTAGTCCCGGTTGGTGCCACGAACCGGGACCAAAGGCCAATTTTCAGCAGCCCAAAGGGCGGGAAGCGGTGGCCTTTGGTCCCGGTTGGTGGAACCAACCGGGACTAAAGGGGGGCATTGGTCACGGTTGGTGCCACGAACCGGGACCAATGCCCCCTTTAGTCCCGGTTGGTGCCACCAACCGGGACCAATGGCCTTTGCTGCCCCGAGCCCAAAAGTTTAGTCCCACATCGCTAGCTGAAGGGCGCCGGCACTGGTTTATAAGCGCTGGTGTTCCTACCCATTCGAGCTCCTCTCTAATGCAGGCTTTCGGGCCTAAACTTGCTACTGCCTGTGGGCCTATTGGGCCTTCTGCGGGCTTGAATCCTGGCCCATGTAGGGTTTCTAGTCGTATTCAGGCCGTGGAGGCCCAGTAGGAGGCATTTTTTTGGTTTTTTCTTTTTTATTTCTATATTTTTTTGGTTTTTTATTTTTTTATTTCTACTTAAAACTAAATACTTACAGTTTTTTAGTGATTTCTTTTTGCTTTTAGGTCACAAAAATTATAAACTTTCTGTTAGTGCCATTAGTTTTAAATTTTAAATAGTTTAAATTTGAATTTTTAAAAATTTGTGTGAATCACTAGTTTATGAATAACTTTACTATAAAAATAGAATTTTTTTTCTATTTATTTTTTATTTCTACTTAAAACTAAATACTTACAGTTTTTTAGTGATTTCTTTTTTCTTTTAGGTCACAAAAATTATAAACTTTCTGTTAGTGCCATTAGTTTTAAATTTTAAATAGTTTAAATTTGAATTTTTAAAAATTTGTGTGAATCACTAGTTTATGAATAACTTTACTATAAAAATATAATTTTTTTCTATTTATTTTTTATTTCTACTTACAACTAAATACTTACAGTTTTTTAGTGATTTCTTTTTGCTTTTAGGTCACAAAAATTACAAACTTTCTGTTAGTGCCATTAGTTTTAAATTTTAAATAGTTTAAATTTGAATTTTTAAAAATTTGTGTGAATCACTAGTTTATGAATAACTTTACTATAAAATTAGAAATTTTTTCTTCTTTGCTATTTATTTTTTATTTATACTTACAATTAAATACTTATAGTTTGATTTTAGGTCACAAAAATTATATTCTTTTTGCTATTGAAGAATATTATAGTTTTATTTTAGTTGATCATAACATAATATTTTAATTGATTGTTTTTATTTTCATAAAAGTTTTGTAGTTTATTCTGTTTGCTATTAATTCATTCTTTGAGCTAAATGACTCTGAAATTGGAAAGCATTTCAAAATGAACTCTGAAAAGGTTGAAAGTTGGCATGGTATCATCATTTCACCCACATAGCATGTTCCAAAAAGTAGAGAGGGTTACGACAAAAACTTGATGCACTTCGTGTACAAAATGGACAATCACTTTCGAAGTATCAAAGTTTCAAACCATAAGACATGAAAGCATTTCAAATGAACTCTGAGAAAGTTGAAAGTTGGGATGGTATCATAATTTCACCCACATAGCATGTGCATGTACAAAACGGACAATGGTAGCATGTTCGCCTGTTACAAATTTGGCATGGTATCATCATAATAGTTGCGGGAGAAAGTCTTCACTTTTTCTTCGCTTGTGTCATTTGCTTATTGCGCTGTAACCATGGATAATCTTCATTGTTTATCAGGATGCTTGGGTCAGCCTTGACATTGAAGGGAGGAATTTCATGAAACTTTTCATAATCTTCAGACATGTCTGTCTTGCCGTCCACTCCCAGGATGTCCCTTTTTCCTGAAAGAACTATGTGGCGCTTTGGCTCATCGTATGATGTATTCGCTTCCTTATCTTTTCTTTTTCTCGGTTTGGTAGACATGTCCTTCACATAGATAACCTGTGCCACATCATTGGCTAGGACGAACGGTTCGTCAGTGTACCCAAGATTTTTCAGATCCACTGTTGTCCTTCCGTACTGTGGGTCTACCTGTACCCCGCCGCCTAAAAGATTGACCCATTTGCACTTAAACAAAGGGACCTTAAAATCAGGTCCGTAGTCAAGTTCCCATATGTCCACTATGTAACCATAATATGTGTCCTTTCCGCTCTCAGTTGCTGCATCAAAGCAGACACCGCTGTTTTGGTTGGTGCTCTTTTGATCTTGGGCGATCGTGTAAAATGTATTCCCATTTATCTCGTATCCTTTGTAAGTCAATACAGTCAAAGATGGTCCCCTGGACAACAAGTACAACTCATCACAAACAGTGTTGTCACCTCTGAGACGTGTTTCCAACCAACTGCTGAAAGTCCTGATGTGTTCACATGTAATCCAGTCCTCGCACTGCTCCGGGTGTTTGGAGCGCAGTCTGTTCTTGTGTTCATCGACGTACGGGGTCACCAAGGTAGAGTTCTGTAGAACTGTGTAGTGTGCTTGAGACCAAGAATATCCGTCCCTGCATATTATTGATTCTCTTCCAAGAGTGCCTTTTCCAGTCAGTCTCCCCTCATACCGCAATTTAGAAAGAAGATAAGAACAAGAGGCTCACCACGGTGGTGTCGGTGATGAGATCGGCGCGGGTGATCGACGGCAGTGAAGACGGGGACGGGGCATGACGGACCGCTAAATCTAGACAAATCTCAAGGAAAATGGAGCTTGGAGGTCGAGCTTCGAGAGGAGAAAGCTTAAGTAGTGTGCCTCGGGCATTCCATCGAACACCTCATGTGCATAGGAGGTGAGCTAGAGCACCACAAAGCCCTCTCCCCCTCGGCCAGAAAAAACAGAGCACTGTGCTCTGCTCTTGCGCGAGGGGGTATATATAGGCACCTCATTGGTCCCGGTTGGTGGCATGAACCGGGACTAAAGGGGAGCCTTTGGTCCCGGTTCAAGCCACCAACCGGGACCAATGGTGGTGGGCCAGGAGCGAGGCCCATTGGTCCCGGTTCTTCCCACCAACCGGGACCAAAAGGTCCAGATGAACTGGGACCAATGGCCCACATGGCCCGGCCGGCCCCCTGGGCTCACGAACCGGGACCAATGCCCACATTGGTCCCGGTTCTACACTGAACCGGGACTAATGGGCTGAGCCGGCCTGGACCATAGCCCTGTTTTCTACTAGTGATAGGCCTTGGGCGGTGCATACTGCTGGTTGGGGTGAGGCGCCTCAAAGGATGGCCTCGGAGTGAACCTGGGTGGTAGAGCAGTGTTTGGAATCCAGACCCGGCGCTTCTGAGATCCAGAGCCGGATGAAGATCCAAAGTCACGGGAGTGCTTGCATGAAGCTTCAAAGTCAGTCTGACCTGTCTCGGCACTGATGGCCTTGTTGACTAACTTCTGAAAGGAGGTGCACTCGTGCAGACGAAGGTCACAGCGAAGCTCGGGGCTAAGTCCCTTGCGGAACCTTGCCTGCTTCTTAGCGTCGGTGGATACCTCTTGAGGAGCATATCGTGCTAGATTTCCAAACTCGCGACTGTATGCATCCACGGTCAGTCTACCCTGGGTGAAGTTGCAGAACTCCTCCCTCTTACGATCCATGAGACCTTCCGGAATGTGATGCTCACGGAAAGCCGCACTGAATTCATCCCAGGTAGTGATTTGGCCGACCGGGCGCAGAGCCTCAAAGTTTTCCCACCAAAGGCTAGCAGGTCCTTCGAGGTGATAGGCGGCAAAGGTAACGTTATCAGCTTCGGCTACGTTGGCAGAACGTAGCTTGTGGGTGATGCTGCAAAGCCAGTCATCCGCATGGAGAGGCTCAACGAAATGTTTAAACTTCGGTGGATACAGCTTGACAAAGTCATTGATTGACACCAGGTCGTTCCTCGGCTGGCGTGCAGTATTCTGCTCAATCCGCTCCAGCAAGCGGTTGGTGTCACGCTTGTTTTGTTCTGCCTCCAGCATAACTTTGTCCAGAGAAGGCGGTTGAGGCAGATTTTCATTCCTAGCTGCGCTGGCTTCACCCTGCTCTGGGGCAGCCGGGTTGTTGCGGGTGTTGACCATCCTAGGAAAACAAGACAACGGTTTAGGCAAGGATGGAAAAATTTGGGCAAGGAAGTGCGGGATGTAATGGATAACACGGAATGCAGAGATGTTCATCCGTATGACATGGTAATATAGAACTGCCATATATATACCAACGGTCATACACACCATACATAGGTTAGTACAAGCCCAGGCTACAGTACAACTATGATGAAAGACGTTACATCTCATTGGAGGCATTCCAAGCTCCTATACATTATTTTTCTACACCTCCGGAATTGATAGACACTAAGTCATATTCCTCAAGTCACGCAGGACAGTGGAAATACAACTATTACAATACTAATGATACTACTACTAACTCAGACAGCTCCGTAGTAGTCCTCATAGAAGTCACCTCCATAGCCTGGAAGTTCAACCTGATCATCCGGGAATAGACGGTCCTAAGGAGCTTGTGGACCATAGGGGCTAGGATGAGGTCTTGGACCAACAAACGGTGGCCTACGGGGACCACGGGGTGGGGTGATGCCTCCCACATCACGCCAATCCACCATGTCTGGCAGAGCAGATCTCACAGGATACAGATCCCTCGTATCCATACATCCAGCTTGCACAGCCAGTGCAAACCGAGTCAAAGTGGCCCAATGATCAGCACGGGTGTTGAAAAGCTCCAGTCGCAAGGCCCAATTCTCTCGGTCCTTATCCTCGAGCATCTCGGCAGTGGTGTGAGTTAGTGAGTTCTCCTGCGTGGAGTTAGCATAGATAGCCTGGAGATACCCTTGCGCTCCCGGGAGTGAAGCTGGCATATAACGGAAGTCGGTGTTCCGAAGCAGGCCAGTCCAGACTCGCATGATGGTCTTCATGGAATAGGCAGCATCCTGCACAGCCATCTCAACAGTAACCCCGAGTCCATAGGAACAGTGGAGGGGCTTTGTAGATCCAGGATAAGAAGGAAATATCCTGACAGTGCAGAAAAATTGGCTTTGATTAAAGTCTCGGAATTGCTCTTCAACGGTGTATTCAGGATACCAACGGTAACCTGTCTCGATCATTACCCGGACTAACATAGCCGTATGGTCAGGCACATCGAGGCACCGGGTCAGGTGAACCACTTGGTTTTGAGCACGAGTGGCCATCTGAAAGCACAACCACAATGCAAAGACATTAGAATTTCTAGGGAAAATTGGACATCATAACAGCTGTAAATGCTCAGAAACAGAGTTGAGACATTCACAATGGTTTGCAAAAATCACTCAACAACATCATATCAAGGTTCTGGTTCAACTGGTAACATACTAAAATTAGTAGAAACTGTACTGAGGCTGGTAACCAGCAATCCTATAGGTTACTACGGATTAGTAACACATGAACCTGATAGAGAGAAGAGAGCCTAGTCCTTATCCCACGTAGAATGAGAAGATAATGACACAGATCAGAGGGCATAAGGTAAATGAGTAAACAGAGCCTTACATTCCCTCCCACAATCAATTCCCCTACATATAACTAAAGCATTTCTAGACTCGACATCGACCAGTTTGGCTTAGCGAACCTACAGGCAGTCCGGCTCTGATGCCAACGCTGTCAGGACCACAATTCCAAGTCACATCGACCCAGCCGGTAACACCTCATATCACTTTGCGGCCTCACGCACGGTAATCCCACGGGTGTCGCCTTACCATGGCCTGGGACCGTTTGCGCCTTTTGGCTCACGTATATGACAGTGTCGCTAGCATCCATATGACAGAGAACCCGGGCCGACATGGCTAGTCGTGAACCCAAAGCGGCACTAACCCATGGGGACAGGCATACATGAATCACATCGAGCATGTCGGTCATCAACATGTGAATCCGGGCTGTAGCACTGGGCTAACAGGACTCCGGTTACCCGGGCTGTAGCAGGCTAGGCAGGACTCCGGATGTCACTGCGTGACATTTCCCCGAAGGGACAGATAGAGGAACAAAGTGAAACACATGCCGGCCAGTCAAGTGTTCAGAGCAGTAGTGCTGGGCTAGCAGGACTCCGGTGAACCGGGCTGTAGCGGACTACTATCGCTCAGGAAGCACTAGACTACATTTCCCCATATGAGAGGCTGCCAAGGATAAACAACTAGATCTTTGGATCCCACTCATACCAAGCATTTCAATCATACACACAATATGCCCGATATGAGTACATACAACATGGCATCACAACAAAACTCTACAACTCAAGTACTTTATTTAAAAGGCTCCAAGGAGCCATACATAACATATTCATACAGATAGGGGTCACACGACCCGACACTCAAGTCATACAATCATACAAGCACATGCGAAAGCAACTTAGTCTGAGTACAGACACTAGAAAGGAAAAAGGCTTGAGGAAGCCTATTTATCTATAGAGGGCCCTTCCAAGTTTTTGACCACCACCTGGGTGGCTAGTCACTCGTCAACATCGAGGTCTACATAGAACCCATCGGAGGGGGAGGGGTTGTCGTCTGAAAACATTAATTAAAGCAACATGAGTACGGAGGTACTCAGCAAGTCTTACAACAGAATCCTACTATACATGCACATTCTCAAGAAGGTAGTGGAGCTATTGCAGCAAGCCAGCTTTGACTCATGGCTAAGCTATCCTATGATAGACACAACTTGTAAAGCATTTGTTGCACACGAGTCCGCTATTCACAACACAATACTCCACCGTGGATCCTCTCTCGTCATCCTACGAGAGGGCCATCCGCGGTACTCACACTTATCTTGAGGCTTTTAGTAGTATCCATTTACTTGTCTATGAACTGCATAGGTGACCAAGTAGTCCTTTACTGTGGACGCGGCTATTCGAATAGTTTTATACCCTGCAGGGGTGTACTTCGTCGCACACGCTCTCACCACTTATCGCCGCTACACGACGTGTACTCGGCAACCTTCAAGCGAAAGCCCAGCGAGGGTGTCGGCCACGACCTGACTAAACACACGAGTCCCTAGTCCAGGTTTATCACCTCTTCAGGTTCCATCCGCAGGGAGTCAGGCTGAGGTTTCCACTAACGGCCCCGAACGATGTGTGCAGGGTTCCCGAGACACCAAACGGTCGACTCGGTACACCGTGCCACGTGCCTACCGCAACACAGCCCACCCCTAAGGTCAGCGCTGCGTGCGGCCCCCAGCATGCTACAAACACCAGAATCTACTTTGCAACTCCCGAACAGAGGACATGAGTGGTTAATAAGTCGAGAGGGTCAATTAAGGATCCCAATGTGTGGTAGTAGCTGAATCTTAAATCACACACACAGATCTCAGTTCTTAAGGACGGCCTCAATGAAACAACCCACCATGTACTCCTACATGGCCTCTCATCGATTCCTTTACCAAAACATATTCAACACTTTCACTCTCATTACCGACACAACCTTTCACTCTAGATCATCATCCCGATGAGCCAGACCTGACACAACTCTAAGCATAGCATGGTAGGAAACACAAATATGGCTCAATCAACTCCTACACATGCTAGGGGGTTTCATCTAGTTACTGTGGCAATGACAGGTCATGCAAAGGAAGTGGGTTCAACTACCGCAACACACAGCAGTTTCGAATCACGTTGTCTTATGCAGTAAACAAGAGCAGAAGCGAGAACATGGGTTTGTATTGGAATGATCAATGGGTTGCTTGCCTGATGTAGTGGTAGTAGGGTACTGCCCTTAAGACGGATATTCGGGGTTATCCTCGGAGGCAGAACCTACCACGAAAGACACACCGAACATAATCAACACATGACGATATGCAACAATATGATGCATGCTATGACATGGCAATATGAATGTGTCTTGGCCTAATGCAAGATAAAACAGAAAGGAATGAACTCAAAGATTCAAATGTTAGTTCATTTAACATAGCCATTTTAATGTATTATCTTATTTTGCTTAAACAGCAAGGTTAACTTTTTCTGTCATGCATGAAACCATTACCAATGGATAGATTGAATTTTTCTGATCAAAATTCATATATAAATCTTTTCATTTGGAGTTACAGATTAATTTCTATGAATTTTTGAAGTTTGCAACAATTTCTGGAATTCTCTATATAAAAATAAAACCAGAAATTAGTTTTCGCGTCAGGGTGACGTCAGTGGTCAACGGGGACGTCCAGGTCAACCTTACCAGTGGGTCCCGCGTGTCAGCAATTAATTAAACTAACTAAATTTAGTTAAAACTAATCTGGTTAGTTAGCAGAGGGGGCCCCCACTTGTCATAGACTCAGGTGAGTCCACTTGGGCCCACCCAGTCAAGGTCAACGGGACAAACCCGCCGGCGAGGCCAGACGCGGCGGTGGAAGTGCAAATTCGCGCTCCGGCAACCAAATGGACGGCGGAGACCATCTACGAGTAGCTGGGAGCAAGCCGCGACGTTTGGTGGTGGTGGTTGAGCTCGGGGTGGTTGGAAACGTCGCCAGAGTAGGGTGAAGGTGAACCCGAGGCTACGAGGCACGGCGAGGCGCGTGGTGAGGTGCGTTGGGCTCCTGGGGATGCAGTGAGTGTGTTGGACATGGTGGTGTGACCGGTGGTTGGCCCGAGACACGTCGGCGACGAGCTCGGCGGTGGCGCGTGCGGTGATGCTTCGTGCAGTTGCTACGGTGCACGAGAAGGTAACGGAGAGGGTGGGGAGGTAGCTGAGCTCACGGCGGTCACGCAGAAATAGACGGCGCGGTCGGGGACGAGCTGATGTGGTGGCGACGTCGAACAGGATCTCCGGTGATGCTCGACGAAGGCGGGGTCGGTGGAGGTGTTGCAGAGCGTGCGAGCGGTCGGGGCTCGTCCTGCTCGATGTAGTCGATGATGGCGGAGCGAATGGACACGGTGGCGCAGCATGGGGACGACGCAGGGCGCGACTACGTCGGCGGTGCGGCGGCAGGGGCGTCGGCCATGGTGCGGGAGAGTGAGGGAGAGAGGCAGGGGGCGAGTGAGGTGTCCACGGGGTCGGGGCGTCGACGTGGAGCCTGCCCAGGGTCCAGGCGCGCGAAGCGGCAAGCTGCTGGAGCCGTGGAGCTCTCTGCCTGCCTGGCGGGGACGAAGCAGCTGGTTGGCATGGGCCAGCAGAGCTCTGGGCCGCCAGGTGGGCCGGCTGATGGGCTGCGGCCAGGTAAGTTCTCTCCCTTTCTTTAAATTTCTGTTTTCTATCTTTCTGTAGGTTTGTGGCTTTATTAAAAATAGCTAGGCACTTCTAAAAATCCTGAAAATAATTAGAGGCTCTGTTTATAATATTTCCAATGGCCCACACTTATTTTCAGAATTATTTGAGCATTCAAAATAGCTACTAGCATTTAAATTCCCAAATGCAATTTACATATGATTTAATTCAATGACCTTCTGTTGACCTAGAAAATTGTGCACCACTTTTGCCAGAGGTTCTAACCCAAGACAAAGAGGGTGAACTTTTTAGAAGGGCATTTCAGGTTTATTGAAAATATTTTTAGTAAACCTTAGTTGATTTCAGAGGGGGTGCTGGGGGTTCTGCCTTCCCCAATTCAAGTTTCTGATGAAAGGTAGATATGATGCAACACTCTAATGCACGACTAGCTAGGATGTGACAACTCACCCCCACTCAAAAGAATCTCGTCCCGAGATTTAGGATTCGTCGGGAAGAAGGTGGGGTATTCAAGTCGAAGACGATCCTCCCTTTCCCATGTAGCTTCTTGCTCGGATTGGTGTGACCATTGAACCTTGAGAAACTTGATATTCTGTCATCGAGTGGTACGCTCGGCTTGATCAAGGATACGAACGGGATATTCTCGATATGTGAGATTATCTTGGAGGTCAAGCGTTTCGTGGTCCACTCCACAGATAGGATCCGAGAAGCAACGCTTGAGTTGAGAAACGTGGAAGACATCATGAACTCTGGAAAGATGCGGAGGTAGTTCCAACTGGTAGGCAACTTCCCCCCATTTGGCAAGAATGCGAAAGTGTCCAATGTAACAAGGAGCCAACTTGCCTTTGATACCGAATCGATGGGTTCCCTTCAAAGGTGTAACCTGAAGGTAAGCCTTCTCGCCAACTTCATAAGACATAGGCTTATGCTTGCGGTCATATTGACTCTTTTGACGAGATTGGGCTGTTTTCAATTTCTCACGAATAATGCGAACCTGCTCTTCTGGTTCCTGAATCATCTCCGGGCCCAAGAGTTGTCTTTCCCCGGTTTCTGACCAGTTAAGAGGCGTTCGACATTTTCGTCCATAGAGAACTTCGAAAGGAGCTTTGCCCAAGCTAGCTTGATAACTATTGTTGTAAGCGAACTCGGCGAATGGAAGGCACTTCTCCCAATTCATACCAAAAGCGATGACAGAAGCTCGAAGCATATCCTCCAGAATTTGATTGACTCGTTCTACTTGACCACTTGATTGAGGATGGAAGTCGGTGCTAAAAGGGATACGAGTCCCCATAGCATTTTGGAAACTTTCCCAAAATTGAGAGGTGAAGAGGCTTCCACGGTCTGAGTTAATCTCCAATGGAACACCATGAAGAGACACTATTCGGGAGATGTACAGGTCAGCTAGCTGGCTAGCAGTTATACTCTCATGAACGGGTAGGAAGTGGGCTACTTTGGAAAGACGATCGACAACAACGAAGATTTCATTATTCCCTCTCTTGGTCCTGGGAAACCCGGTAATAAAATCCATACCGATTTTATCCCATTTCCATTCAGGAATTGCCAAAGGTTGAAGGGTGCCAGCAGGCCGTTGATGCTCTGCCTTAACACGATGACAGACATCGCAATTAGCAATGTACTGAGCGATTTCTCTCTTCATACTAGTCCACCAAAACCTCTGGCGTAGGTCTTGATACATTTTAGTACTACCGGGATGAATGGTGAGAGGGGATTCATGAGCTTCCTTAAGGATCAATTGCCGTAGATGTTGTTTCTTGGGAACCACCAAGCGGTTCTCGAAGAAGACAACACCTCGCTCATCCATGGAGAAACACTTAGCAGCTCTGCTAGCAATGTTCTCCTTGATCCGAGATATTCCTCTATCATACCGCTGAGCGGTTATGATTTGATCTGTAAGGTTGGGTTTCGCCACCAGGGTGGAAAGGAATCCTCGAGTAACAATGTGAAGGTTAAGCTTATGAAATTCCTCGTGGAGAAGTGGTTGACTTTGTTGTAACGTCAGGTTGTTACAATAAGATTTACGACTTAGTGCATCAGCCATGACATTGGCTTTGCCTGGGGTGTAAGTTATTCCTAAATCGTAATCCGTAATCAACTCGACCCAACGTCTTTGCCTGATATTCAAATCCGGTTGGGTGAAGATGTATTTCAGACTTTGGTGATCAGTGTAGATTTCGCAACGATTACCAAGAAGGTAATGTCGCCAAGTTTTGAGAGCATGGACCACTGCAGCAAGCTCTAGATCATGTGTGGGATAGTTATCCTCATGTGGACGCAACTGTCGAGAAGCGTAGGCAATCACATGATGATCTTGCATGAGTATGCAACCTAGTCGCTGACGCGAGGTGTCGCAATAGATAACAAAGTCCTTAGAAAAATCTGGTGGTACAAGTACGGGTGCAGATGTCAGGCGTCTTTTCAGTTCCTGAAAATTGAACTCACACTATGGGGTCCACTCGAACTTTTTATCTTTCTTGAGGAGTTCAGTTAGAGGCTTAGCAACCTTGGAGAAATTCTCAACGAAGCGGCGACAGTAGCTTGCTAGACCAAGGAAACTCCGAACTTGCTTGACCGTTTCAGGTGGAGTCCAGTCAAGGACGGCTTGAACTCGCTCGAGATTGACAGCAATGCCCTTACCAGAGATTACATGGCCCAAATAGGTCACTTCTGGCAACGAGAATTCGCACTTAGAGAATTTGGCATAAAGGCGATGCTCTCGAAGTTTCATCAATACTAGCCTTAGATGTTCGGCATGTTCTTCCTCATTCTTGGAGTAGATGAGTATATCATCGAGGTATACCACGACGAATTTATCCAAATACTCCATGAAGATCGAGTTCATTAGCCGAGAGCAGGTGGCTGGACCATTGGTTAACCTGAAAGACATGATGGTGTAGTCGTATTTGCCATAACGAGTAACAAAGGCCGTCTTAGGAATGTCCCCATTCTTGATTTTTATTTGATGGTAGCCCAACCTCAAATCCATTTTGGAAAAGACCGAGGATCCAGCGAGCTGGTCATACAGATCGTTGATCCTGGGGAGCGGATACTTGTTCTTGATGGTGACCAAGTTGACAGGTCGGTAATCTACAACCATCCGGTCCGTTCCATCCTTCTTCTTGACGAAGAGGATGGGGCAAGCCCATGGAGAAGAACTAGGATGGATGAAACCCTTTTGCAAGGATTCATCGAGTTGTTTCTCAAGTTCGGCTAGTTCTAGGGGTGCCATCTTATAAGGTCTTCTAGAGATTGGGACGGTTCCTGGAACAAGGTCTATCATGAACTCGACATCTCTGTCAGGTGGAACACCTAGCAGTTCCTCTGGAAAGACATCCGGGAAGTCACGGACTACCGGAATATCTTCAAGGTCTGGAAGGGGGTTGGCATTTAAGGAGTAAAGCTGACGCTCAGACACTCTGGTCAAAAGATTGACTGTCTTGCCCGATGGATGGGTGAGTTGAACAGTTCTAGTAGAGCAATCAATCTTAGCGTAATGGGCTGACATCCAGTCCATACCCAAGATGATGTTTATGTCCGAGGACTTGAGAGCTATTAGTGATGCAAGGAAGACCAATCTATCGACAAGGATTTCATTTCCATGGCTGATTCTAGAGGTTTGCCACTTAGAACCAGGGGTTTGAATTACCATGGAGGTGGGCGTGTCACAAAATGTGGTGTTGTGAAATCGAGCATTGCTCTCAGAAATAAATGAATGAGATGCTCCAGTATCAAAGAGAACAGTTGCCAGATGGCAATTAACAAGGAGTGTACCGAGAACGACGTTGGGGTCCTCATGAGTTTCTTCAGCTGAAACATAGTTGACATGGCCACGAGCACTGGTGGCTGGCTTGGCGTAGAGCACCTTTCCTGCTGGCTTGCCATGGCCAACAGACTTTCCGAACTGGTTGGGGTTGTTGTTCTGGGGACACTCACGGATGTAGTGACCCGTCTCCCCACACTTGAAACTTGTTATCACGTTGGGGCATGGAGCAGCATTAGCAGCGGGGCCACCATAGGCCTTGGGCGGTGCATACTGCTGGTTGGGGTGAGGCGCCTCAAAGGATGGCCTCGGAGTGAACCTGGGTGGCAGGGCAGTGTTTGGAATCCAGACCCGGCGCTTCTGAGATCCAGAGCCGGATGAAGATCCAAAGTCACGGGAGTGCTTGCGTGAAGCTTCAAAGTCAGTCTGACCTGTCTCGGCACTGATGGCCTTGTTGACTAACTTCTAAAGGAGGTGCACTTGTGTAGACGAAGGTCACGGCGAAGCTCAGGGCTAAGTCCCTTGCGGAACCTTGCCTGCTTCTTAGCGTCGGTGGATACCTCTTCAGGAGCATATCATGCTAGATTTCCAAACTCGCGACTGTATGCATCCACATTCAGTCTACCCTGGGTGAAGTTGCAGAACTCCTCCCTCTTACGATCCATGAGACCTTCCGGAATGTGATGCTCACGGAAAGCCGCACTGAATTCATCCCAGGTAGTGATTTGGCCGACCGGGCGCATAGCCTCAAAGTTTTCCCACCAAAGGCTAGCAGGTCCTTCGAGGTGATAGGCGGCAAAGGTAACGTTATCAGCTTCGGCTACGTTGGCAGAACGTAGCTTGTGGGTGATGCTGCAAAGCCAGTCATCCGCATGGAGAGGCTCAACGAAATGTTTAAACTTCGGTGGATACAGCTTGACAAAGTCATTGATTGACACCAGGTCGTTCCTCGGCTGGCGTGCACTATTCTGCTCAATCCGCTCCAGCAAGCGGTTGGTGTCACGCTTGTTTTGTTCTGCCTCCAGCATAACTTTGGCCAGAGAAGGCGGTTGAGGCAGATTTTCATTCCTAGCTGCGCTGGCTTCACCCTGCTCCGGGGCAGCCGGGTTGTTGCGGGTGTTGACCATCCTAGGAAAACAAGACAACGGTTTAGACAAGGATGGAAAAATTTGGGCAAGGAAGTGCGGAATGTAATGGATAACACGGAATGCAGAGATGTTCATCCGTATGACATGGTAATATAGAACTGCCATATATATACCAACGGTCATACACACCATACATAGTTTAGTACAAGCCCAGGCTACAGTACAACTATGATGAAAGACGTTACATCTCATTGGAGGCATTCCAAGCTCCTATACATTATTTTTCTACACCTCCGGAATTGATAGACACTAAGTCATATTCCTCAAGTCACGCAGGACAGTGGAAATACAACTATTACAATACTAATGATACTACTACTAACTCAGACAGCTCCGTAGTAGTCCTCATAGAAGTCACCTCCATAGCCTGGAAGTTCAACGTGATCATCCGGGAACAGACGGTCCTGAGGAGCTTGTGGACCATAGGGGCTAGGATGAGGTCTTGGACCAACAAACGGTGGCCTGCGGGGACCACGGGGTGGGGTGATGCCTCCCACATCACGCCAATCCACCATTTCTGGCAGAGCAGATCTCACAGGATACAGATCCCTCGTATCCATACATCCAGCTTGCACAGCCGGTACAAACCGAGTCAATGTGGCCCAATGTTCAGCACGGGTGTTGAAAAGCTCCAGTCTCAAGGCCCGATTCTCTCGGTCCTTATCCTCGAGCATCTCGGCAGTGGTGCGAGTTAGTGAGTCCTCCTGAGTGGAGTCAGCATAGATAGCCTGGAGATACCCTTGCGCTCCCGGGAGTGAATCTGTCATATAACGGAAGTCGGTGTTCCGAAGCAGGCCAGTCCTGACTCGCATGATGGTCATCATGGAATAGGCAGCATCCTGCACAGCCATCTCAACAGTAACCCCGAGTCCATAGGAACAGTGGAGGGGCTCGGTAGATCCAGGATAAGAAGGAAATATCCTGATAGTGCAGAAATATTGGCTTTGATTGAAGTCTCAGAATTGCTCTTCAACGGTGTATTCGGGATACCAACGGTAACCTGTCTCGATCATTACCCGGACTAACATAGCCGTATGGCCGGGCACATCGAGGCACCGAGTCAGGTGAACCACTTGGTTTTGAGCACGAGTGGCCATCTGAAAGCACAACCACAATGCAAAGACATTAGAATTTCTAGGGAAAATTGGACAGCATAACAGCTGTAAATGCTCAGAAACAGAGTTGAGACATTCACAATGGTTTGCAAAAATCACTCAACAACATCATATCAAGGTTCTAGTTCAACTGGTAACATACTAAAATTAGTAGAAACTGTAGTGAGGCTGGTAACCAACAATCCTATAAGTTACTACGGATTAGTAACACGTGAACCTGATAGAGAGAAGAGAGCCTAGTCCTTATCCCACGTAGAATGAGAAGAGAATGACACAGATCAGAGGGCATAAGGTAAAGGAGTAAAAAGAGCCTTACGTTCCCTCCCACAATCAATTCCCCTACATATAACTAAAGCATTTCTAGATTCGACATCGACCAGTTTGGCTTAGCGAACCTACAGGCAGTCCAGCTCTGATGCCAGTGCTGTCAGGACCCCGATTCCATGTCACATCGACCCAGCCGGTAACACCTCATATCACTTTGCGGCCTCACGCACGGTAATCCCACGGGTGTCGCCTGACCATGGCCCGGGACCGTTTGCGCCTTTTGGCTCACGTATATGACAGTGTCGCTAGCATCCATATGACAGAGAACCCGGGCCAACATGGCTAGTCGTGAACCCAAAGCAGCACTAACCCATGGGGACAGGCATACATGAATCACATCGAGCATGTCGGTCATCAACATGTGAATTCGGGCTGTAGCACTGGGCTAACAGGACTCCGGTTACCCGGGCTGTAGCAGGCTAGGCAGGACTCTGGATGTCACCGCGTGACATTTCCCCGAAGGGACAGACACAGGAACAAAGTGAAACACATGCCGGCCAGTCAAGTGTTCATAGCAGTAGTGCTGGGCTAGCAGGACTCCGGTGAACCGGGCTGTAGCGGACTACTATCGCTCAGGAAGCACTAGACTACATTTCCCCATATGAGAGGCTGCCAAGGATAAACAACTAGATTGTCGGATCCCACTCATACCAAGCATTTCAATCATACACACAATATGCCCGATATGAGTACATACAACATGGCATCACAACAAAACTCTACAACTCAAGTACTTTATTTAAAAGGTTCCGAGGAGCCATACATAACATATTCATACAGATAGGGGTCACACGACCCGACACTCAAGTCATACAATCATACAAGCACATGCAGAAGCAACTTAGTCTGAGTATAGACACTAGAAAGGAAAAAGGCTTGAGGAAGCCTATTTATCTATAGAGGGCCCTTCCAAGTCTTGGACCACCACCTGGGTGGCTAGTCACTCGTCAACATCGAGGTCTACATAGAACCCATCGGAGGGGGCGGTGTTGTCGTCTGAAAACATTAATTAAAGCAACATGAGTACGGAGGTACTCAGCAAGTCTTACAACAGAATCCTACTATACATGCACATTCTCAAGAAGGTAGTGGAGTTATTGCAGCAAGCCAGCTTTGACTCATGGCTAAGCTATCCTATGATAGACACAACTTGTAAAGCATTTGTCGCACACGAGTCCGCTATTCACAACACAATACTCCACCATGGATCCTCTCTCGTCAACCTACGAGAGGGCCATCCACTGTACTCACACTTATCTTGAGGATTTTAGTAGTATCCATTTACTTGTCTATGAACTGCATAGGTGACCAAGTAGTCCTTTACCACGGACGCGGCTATTCGACTAGTTTTATACCCTGCAGGGGTGTACTTCGTTGCACACGCTCTCACCACTTATCGCCGCTACACGACGTGTACTCAGCAACCTTCAAGCGGAAGCCCAGTGAGGGTATCGGCCACGACCTAACTAAACACACGAGTCCCTAGTCCAGGTTTATCACCTATTCGGGTTCCATCCGTAGGGAGTCCGGCCGAGGTTTCCACTAACGGCCCCGAACGATGTGTGCAGGGTTCCCGAGACACCAAACGGTCGACTCGGTACACCGTGCCACGTGCCTACCGCAACACAGCCCACCCCTTAGGTCAGCGCTGCGTGCGGCCCCCAGCATGCTACAAACACCGGAAACTACTTTGCAACTCTCGGACAGAGGACAAGAGTGGTTAATAAGTCGAGAGGGTCAATTAAGGATCCCAATGTGTGGTAGTAGCTGAATCTTAAATCACACACACAGATCTCAGTTCTTAAGGACGGCCTCAATGAAACAACCCACCATGTACTCCTACATGGCCTCTCATCGATTCCTTTACCAAAACATATTCAACACTTTCACTCTCATTACCGACACAACCTTTTGTTGGGGAATGTAGTAATTTCAAAAAATTTCCTACGCACACGCAAGATCACGGTGATGCATAGCAACGAGAGGGGAGAGTGTTGTCTACGTACCCTCGTAGACCGAAGTGGAAGCGTTGACGCCACATAGAGGAAGTAGTTGTACGTCTTTCCGATCCGACCGATCCAAGCACCGTTACTCCGGCACCTCCGAGTTCTTAGCACACGTTCAGCTCGATGACGCTCCCTGGGCTCCGATCCAGCAAAGCTTCGGGGATGAGTTCCGTCAGCACAATGGCGTGGTGACGATGATGATGTTCTACCGATGCAGGGCTTCGCCTGAGCACTACAACGATATGACCGAGGTGGAATATGGTGGAGGGGGGCACCGCACACGGCTAAGGAACGATCACGAAGATCAACTTGTGTGTTCTAGGGTGCCCCCCTGCCTCCGTATATAAAGGATCCAAGGGGGGTGCGGCCGGCCCTAGAGGAGGCGCCTAGGAGGAGTCCTACTCCTACCGGGAGTAGGACTCCCCTCCCTTTCCTTGTCCAAGTAGGAGAGAGGGAAGGAGAGAAGGAAAAGGGGGGGCGCCGCCCCTCCCTCCTTGTCCAATTCGGACTAGGGGGAGAGGGGGTGCGCGGCCTGCCCTGGCAGCCCCTTCCTCTTCTCCACTTTAGGCCCATGAGGCCCATTAACCCCCCGGGGGGTTCCGGTAACCCCCCGGTGCTCCGGTTTTATCCGAAACTTCCCCGAAACGCTTCCGGTGTCCGAATATAGTCGTCCAATATATCAATCTTTATGTCTCAACCATTTCGAGACTCCTCGTCATGTCCGTGATCACATCCGGGACTCCTAACTAACTTCGGTACATCGAAATGCATAAACTCATAATAACTGTCATCGTAACGTTAAGCATGCGGACCCTACGGTTCGAGAACAATGTAGACATGACTGAGACAAATCTCCGGTCAATAACCAATAGCGGGACCTGGATGCCCATATTGGCTCCTACATATTCTACGAAGATCTTTATCGGTCAGACCGCATAACAACATACGTTGTTCCCTTTGTCATCGGTATGTTACTTGCCCGAGATTCGATCGTCGGTATCCAATACCTAGTTCAACCTCGTTACCGGCAAGTCTCTTTACTCGTTCCGTAATACATCATCTCGCAACTAACTCATTAGTTGTAATGCTTGCAAGGCTTATGTGATGTGCATTACCGAGAGAGCCCAGAGATACCTCTCCGACAATCGGAGAGACAAATCCTAATCTCGAAATACGCCAACCCAACATCTACCTTTGGAGACACCTGTAGAGCACCTTTATAATCACCCATTTACGTTGTGACGTTTGGTAGCACACAAAGTGTTCCTCCGGCAAACGGGAGTTGCATAATCTCATAGTCATAGGAACATGTATAAGTCATGAAGAAAGCAATAGCAACATACTAAACGATCGGGTGCTAAGCTAATGGAATGGGTCATGTCAATCAGATCATTCACCTAATGATGTGATCCCGTTAATCAAATAACAACTCTTTGTTCATGGTTAGGAAACTTAACCATCTTTGATTAACAAGCTAGTCAAGTAGAGGCATACTAGTGACACTCTGTTTGTCTATGTATTCGCACATGTATTATGTTTCCGGTTAATACAATTCTAGCATGAATAATAAACATTTATCATGATATAAGGAAATAAATAGTAACTTTATTATTGCCTCTAGGGCATATTTCCTTTAGTCTCCCACTTGCACTAGAGTCAATAATCTAGATTACACAGTAATGATTCTAACACCCATGGAGCCTTGGTGCTGATCATGTTTTGCCCGTGGAAGAGGCTTAGTCAACGGGTCTGCAACATTCAGATCCGTATGTATCTTGCAAATCTCTATGTCTCCCACCTGGACTAAATCCCGGATGGAATTGAAGCGTCTCTTGATGTGCTTGGTTCTTTTGTGAAATCTGGATTCCTTTGCTAAGGCAATCGCACCAGTATTGTCACAAAAGATTTTCATTGGACCCGATGCACTAGGTATGACACCTAGATCGGATATGAACTCCTTCATCCAGACTCCTTCATTTGCTGCTTCCGAAGCAGCTATGTACTCCGCTTCACATGTAGATCCCGCTACGACGCTTTGTTTAGAACTGCACCAACTGACAGCTCCACCGTTTAATGTAAACACGTATCCGGTTTGCGATTTGGAATCGTCCGGATCAGTGTCAAAGCTTGCATCAACGTAACCTTTTACGATGAGCTCTTTGTCACCTCCATATATGAGAAACATATCCTTAGTCCTTTTTAGGTATTTCAGGATGTTCTTGACCGTTGTCCAGTGATCCACTCCTGGATTACTTTGGTACCTCCCTGCTAGACTTATAGCAAGGCACACATCAGGTCTGGTACACAGCATTGCATACATGATAGAGCCTATGGCTGAAGCATAGGGAACATCTTTCATTTTCTCTCTATTTTCTGCAGTGGTCGGGCATTGAGTCTTACTTAATTTCACACCTTGTAACACAGGCAATAACCATTTCTTTGCTTGATCCATTTTGAACTTCTTCAAAACTTTGTCAAGGTATGTGCTTTGTGAATGTCCAATTAAGCGTCTTGATCTATCTCTATAGATCTTAATGCCTAATATGTAAGCAGCTTCACCGAGGTCTTTCATTGAAAAACTCTTATTCAAGTATCCCTTTATGCTATCCAAAAATTCTATATTATTTCCAATCAGTAATATGTCATCCACATATAATATCAGAAATGCTATAGAGCTCCCACTCACTTTCTTGTAAATACAGGCTTCTCCAAAAGTCTGTATAAAACCAAATGCTTTGATCACACTATCAAAGCGTTTATTCCAACTCTGAGAGGCTTGCACCAGTCCATAAATGGATCGCTGGAGCTTGCACACTTTGTTAGCTCCCTTTGGATCGACAAAACCTTCTGGTTGCATCATATACAACTCTTCTTCCAGAAATCCATTCAGGAATGCAGTTTTGACATCCATCTGCCAAATTTCATAATCATAAAATCTGGCAATTGCTAACATGATTCGGACAGACTTAAGCATCGCTACGGGTGAGAAGGTCTCATCGTAGTCAATCCCTTGAACTTGCCGAAAACCTTTTGCGACAAGTCGAGCTTTGTAGACAGTAATATTACCGTCAGCGTCAGTCTTCTTCTTGAAGACCCATTTATTCTCAATTGCTTGCCGATCATCGGGCAAGTCAACCAAAGTCCATACTTTGTTCTCATACATGGATCCCATCTCAGATTTCATGGCTTCAAGCCATTTTGCGGAATCTGGGCTCACCATCGCTTCTTCATAGTTCGTAGGTTCATCATGATCTAGTAGCATGACTTCCAGAACAGGATTACCGTACCACTCTGGCGTGGATCTCACTCTGGTTAATCTACGAGGTTCAATATTATCTTGATCTGAAGTTTCATGATCATCATCATTAGCTTCCTCACTAACTGGTGTAGGTGTCACTGAAACAGTTTTCTGTGATGTACTACTTTCCAATAAGGGAGCAGGTACAGTTACCTCGTCAAGTTCTACTTTCCTCCCACTCACTTCTTTCGAGAGAAACTCCTTCTCCAGAAAGTTTCAGAATTTCGCAACAAAAGTCTTGCCTTCGGATCTGTGATAGAAGGTGTATCCAATAGTTTCCTTTGGATATCCTATGAAGACACATTTCTCCGATTTGGGTTCGAGCTTATCAGGTTGAAGCTTTTTCACATAAGCATCGCAGCCCCAAACTTTCAGAAACGACAACTTTGGTTTCTTGCCAAACCACAGTTCATAAGGCGTCGTCTCAATGGATTTTGATGGTGCCCTATTTAACGTGAATGCGGCTGTCTCTAGAGCGTATCCCCAAAATGATAGCGGTAAATCAGTAAGAGACATCATAGATCACAGCATATCTACTAAAGTACGATTACGACGTTCGGACACACCATTACGCTGTGGTGTTCCGGGTGGCGTGAGTTGTGAAACTATTCCACAATTTTTCAAATGTACACCAAACTCGTAACTCAAATATTCTCCTGCACGATCAGATCGTAGAAACTTTATTTTCTTGTTACGATGATTTTCAACTTCACTCTGAAATTCTTTGAACTTTTCAAACGTTTCAGACTTATGTTTCATTAAGTAGATATACCCATATCTGCTTAAGTCATTTGTGAAGGTGAGAAAATAACGATATCCGCCATGAGCCTCAATATTCATCGGACCACATACATCTGTATGTATGATTTCCAACAAATCTGTTGCTCTCTCCATAGTACCGGAGAACGGTGTTTTAGTCATCTTGCCCATGAGGCACGGTTCACAAGTACCAAGTGATTCATAATCAAGTGGTTCCAAAAGTCCATCAGTATGGAGTTTCTTCATGCGGTTTACACCGATATGAGCTAAACGGCAGTGCCACAAATAAGTTGCACCATCATTATCAACTCTACATCTTTTGGCTTCAACATTATGAATATGTGTATCACTACTATCGAGATTCAATGAGAATAGACCACTTTTCAAGGGTGCATGACCATAAAAGATATTACTCATATAAATAGAACAACCATTATTCTCTGATTTAAATGAATAACCGTATCGCATTAAACAAGATCCAGATATAATGTTCATGCTCAACGCTGGCACCAAATAACAATTATTTAGGTCTAATACTAATCCCGAAGGTAGATGTAGAGGTAGCGTGCCGACCGCGATCACATCGACTTTGGAACCGTTTCCCACGCGCATCATCACCTCGTCCTTAGCCAATCTTCGCTTAATCCGTAGTCCCTGTTTCGAGTTGCAAATATTAGCAACAGAACCAGTATCAAATACCCAGGTGCTACTGCGAGCATTAGTAAGGTACACATCAATAACATGTATATCACATATACCTTTGTTCACCTTGCCATCCTTCTTATCCGCCAAATACTTGGGGCAGTTCCGCTTCCAGTGACCAGTCTGCTTGCAGTAGAAGCAGTCAGTTTCAGGCTTAGGTCCAGGTTTGGGTTTCTTCTCTTGAGTAGCAACTTGCTTGCCGTTCTTTTTGAAGTTCCCCTTCTTCTTCCCTTTGCCCTTTTTCTTGAAACTAGTGGTCTTGTTGACCATCAACACTTGATGCTCCTTCTTGATTTCTACCTCCACAGCTTTCAGCATTGCGAAGAGCTCAGGAATAGTCTTATTCATCCCTTGCATATTATAGTTCATCACGAAGCTCTTGTAGCTTGGTGGTAGTGATTGGAGAATTCTGTCAATGACGCAATCATCTGGAAGATTAACTCCCAATTGAATCAAGTGATTATTATACCCAGACATTTTGAGTATATGCTCACTGACAGAACTGTTCTCCTCCATCTTGCAGCTATAGAACTTATTGGAGACTTCATATCTCTCAATCCGGGCATTTGCTTGAAATATTAACTTCAACTCCTGGAACATCTCATATGCTCCATGACGTTCAAAACGTCGTTGAAGTCCCGATTCTAAGCCGTAAAGAATGGCACACTGAACTATCGAGTAGTCATCAGCTTTGCTCTGCCAGACGTTCATAACATCTGGTGTTGCTCCAGCAGCAGGCGTGGCACCCAGCGCTGCTTCCAGGACGTAATTCTTCTGTGCAGCAATGAGGATAATCCTCAAGTTAAGGACCCAGTCCGTGTAATTGCTACCATCATCTTTCAACTTTGCTTTCTCAAGGAACGCATTAAAATTCAACTGAACAACAGCACGAGCCATCTATCTACAATTAAACATAAACAAGCAAGATACTATCGGGTACTAAGTTTCATGATAAATTTAGGTTCAATTAATTTACTAAAAGAACTCCCACTTAGATAGACATCCCTCTAATCCTCTAAGTGATTACGTGATCCAAATCAACTAAACCATGTCCGATCATCACGTGAGATGGAGTAATTTCATGGGTGAACATCATTATGTTTATCATATCTACTATACGATTCACGCTCGACCTTTCGGTCTCCGTGTTCCGAGGCCATATCTGTATATGCTTGGCTC
Organism: Triticum urartu; assembly: GCF_056163025.1. Classification (NCBI taxonomy): domain Eukaryota; kingdom Viridiplantae; phylum Streptophyta; class Magnoliopsida; order Poales; family Poaceae; genus Triticum; species Triticum urartu. The sequence continues at coordinate 23,310,502 of NC_141878.1, read as the reverse complement.
GTCAAGTATAACCTGAGTATTCCGCGTGTGCAACTATTTTGCACCCGTTGTATTTGAACGTAGAGCCTATCACACCCGATCATCACGTGGTGTCTCAGCACGAAGAACTTTCGCAACGGTGCATACTCAGGGAGAACACTTCTTGATAATTAGTGAGAGATCATCTTATAATGCTACCGTCAATCAAAGCAAGATAAGATGCATAAAAGATAAACATCACATGCAATCAATATAAGTGATATGATATGGCCATCAACATCTTGTGCCTGTGATCTCCATCTCCGAAGCACCGTCATGATCACCATCGTCACCGGTGCGACACCTTGATCTCCATCGTAGCATCGTTGTCGTCTCGCCAATCTTATGCTTCCATGACTATCGCTACCGCTTAGTGATAAAGTAAAGCATTACAGCACGATTGCATTGCATACAATTAAGAGACAACCATATGGCTCCTGCCGGTTGCCGATAACTGAAGGAAATATGCCCTAGAGGCAATAATAAAGTTATTATTTATTTCCTTATATCATGATAAATGTTTATTATTCATGCTAAAATTGTATTAACCGGAAACATAATACATGTGTGAATACATAGACAAACAGAGTGTCACTAGTATGCCTCTACTTGACTAGCTTGTTAATCAAAGATGGTTATGTTTCCTAACCATGGACAAAGAGTTGTTATTTGATTAACGGGATCACATCATTAGATGAATGATCTGATTGACATGACCCATTCCATTAGCTTAGCACCCGATCGTTTAGTATGTTGCTATTGCTTTCTTCATGACTTATACATGTTCCTATGACTATGAGATTATGCAACTCCCGTTTACCGGAGGAACACTTTGTGTGCTACCAAACGTCACAACGTAACTGGGTGATTATAAAGGAGCTCTACAGGTGTCTCCAAAGGTAGATGTTGGGTTGGCGTATTTCGAGATTAGGATTTGTCACTCCGATTGTCGGAGAGGTATCTCTGGGCCCTCTCGGTAATGCACATCACATAAGCCTTGCAAGCATTGCAACTAATGAGTTAGTTGCGGGATGATGTATTACAGAACGAGTAAAAGAGACTTGCCGGTAATGATATTGAACTAGGTATTGGACACCGACGATCGAATCTCGGGCAAGTAACATACCGATGACAAAGGGAACAACGTATGTGGTTATGCGGTCTGACCGATAAAGATCTTCGTAGAATATGTAGGAGCCAATATGGGCATCCAGGTCCCGCTATTGGTTATTGACCGGAGACGTGTCTCGGTCATGTCTACATTGTTCTCGAACCGTAGGGTCCGCACGCTTAACGTTACGATGACAGTTATTATGAGTTTATGCATTTTGATGTACCGAAGATTGTTCGGAGTCCCGGATGTGATCATGGACATGACGAGGAGTCTCGAAATGGTCGAGACATAAAGATTGATATATTGGAAGCCTATGTTTGGATATCGGAAGTGTTCCGGGTGAAATCGGGATTTTACCGGAGTACCGGGAGGTTACCGGAACCCCCCGGGAGCTGTATGGGCCTTAGTGGGCTTTAGTGGAAAGGAGAAGGGGCAGCCCAAGATGGGCCGCGCGCCTCCCCCCTCCCCTAGTCCTATTAGGACTAGGAGAGGTGGCCGGCCCCCCTCTCTCTCTTTCCCCCTCAGCGAATCCTATTCCAACTAGGATTGGGGGGGGGAATCCTACTCCCAGAGGGAGTAGGACTCCCTTGGCGCGCCCTCCTTGGCCGGCCGGCCCCCTCCCCTTGGCTCCTTTATATACGGAGGCAGGGGGCACCCTAGGAAACACAAGTTGATCCTTGAGATCGTTCCTTAGCCGTGTGCGGTGCCCCCTGCCACTATATTCCACCTCGATCATATTGTAGCGGTGCTTAGGCGAAGCCCTGCGACGGTAGACCATCAAGATCGTCACCATGCCGTCGTGCTGACAGAACTCCTCCCCGATGCTTTGCTGGATCGGAGCCCAGGGATCGTCATCGAGCTGTACGTGTGCTAAGAACTCGGAGGTGCCGGAGTAACGGTGCTTGGATCGGTCGGATCGGGAAGATGTACGACTACTTCCTCTATGTTGCGTCAACGCTTCCGCAGTCGGTCTGCGTGGGTATGTAGACAACACTCTCCCCTCTCGTTGCTATGCATCACCATGATCTTGCGTGTGCGTAGGAAATTTTTTGAAATTACTGCGTTCCCCAACAGTGGTAGCAGAGCCTAGGTTTTATGGTTTGATGTTATATGCACGAGTAGAACACAAGTGAGTTGTGGGCAATATAAGTCATACTGCCTACCAGCATGTCATACTTTGGTTCGGCGGTATTGTTGGACGAGACGACCCGGACCAACATTACGCGTATGCTTGCGCGAGACCGGTTCTCCCGACGTGCTTTGCACATAGGTGGCTTGCGGGCGACTGTCTCTCCAACTTTAGTTGAACCGAGTGTGGCTACGCCCGGTCCTTGCGAAGGGTAAAACGGAGTTTATTTGACAAACTATCGTTGTGGTTTTGATGCGTAGGTGAGATTGGTTCTTGCTTAAGCCCGTAGCAGCCACGTAAAACTTGCAACAACAAAGTAGAGGACATCTAACTTGTTTTTGCAGGGCATGCTGTGATGTGATATGGTCAAGGCATGATGCTGAATTTTATTGTATGAGATGATCATGTTTTGTAACCGAGTTATCGGCAACTGGCAGGAGCCATATGGTTGTCGCTTTATTGTATGCAATGCAATCGCGCTATAATGCTTTACTTTATCACTAAGCGGTAGCGATAGTCGTGGAAGCATAAGATTGGCGAGACGACAACGATGCTACGATGGAGATCAAGGTGTCGCGCCGGTGACGATGGTGATCATGACGGTGCTTCGGAGATGGAGATCACAAGCACAAGATGATGATGGCCATATCATATCACTTATATTGATTGCATGTGATGTTTATCCTTTTATGCATCTTATCTTGCTTTGATTGACGATAGCATTATAAGATGATCTCTCACTAAATTATCAAGAAGTGTTCTCCCTGAGTATGCACCGTTGCGAAAGTTCTTCGTGCTGAGACACCACGTGATGATCGGGTGTGATAGGCTTTACGTTCAAATACAAAGGGTGCAAAACAGTTGCACACGCGGAATACTCAGGTTAAACTTGACGAGCCTAGCATATGCAGATATGGCCTCGGAACACGGAGGCCGAAAGGTCGAGCGTGAATCATATAGTAGATATGATCAACATAATGATGTTCACCATTGAAAACTAATCCATTTCACGTGATGATCGGTTATGGTTTAGTTGATTTGGATCACGTGATCACTTAGAGGATTAGAGGGATGTCTATCTAAGTGGGAGTTCTTAAGTAATTTGATTAATTGAACTTAAATTTATCATGAACTTAGTCCTGGTAGTATTTTGCAAATTATGTTGTAGATTAATAGCTCGCGTTGTTGCTTTCAGATGTTTATTTTGATATGTTCCTAGAGATAATTGTGTTGAAAGATGTTAGTAGCAATGATGCGGATTGGATCCGTGATCTGAGGTTTATCCTCATTGCTGCACAGAAGAATTATGTCCTTGATGCACCGCTAGGTGACAGACCTATTGCAGGAGCAGATGCAGACGTTATGAACGTTTGGCTAGCTCAATATGATGACTACTTGATAGTTTAGTGCACCATGCTTAATGGCTTAGAATCGGGATTTCAAAGACGTTTTGAACGTCATGGAGCATATGAGATGATCCAGGAGTTGAAGTTAATATTTCAAGCAAATACCCGAGTTGAGAGATATGAAGTCTCCAACAAGTTCTATAGCTAAAATATGGAGGAGAATCGCTCAACTAATGAGCATGTGCTCAGATTGTCTGGGTACTACAATCGCTTGAATCAAGTGGGAGTTAATCTACCAGATAAGATAGTGATTGACAGAATTCTCTAGTCACCATCACCAAGTTAGTAGAACTTCGTGATGAACTATAGTATGCAAGGGATGACGAAAACGAATCCTGAGCTTTTCATGATGATGAAATCGATGAAGGTAGAAATCAAGAAAGAGCATCAAGTGTTGATGATTGACAAGATCACTAGTTTCAAGAAAAAGGCAAAGGGAAGAAGGGGAACTTCAAGAAGAACGGCAAGCAAGTTGCTGCTCAAGTGAAGAAGCCCAAGTCTGATCCTAAGCCTGAGACTAAGTGCTTCTACTGCAAAGGGACTGGTCAATGGAAGCGGAACTACCCCAAGTGATTGGCGGATAAGAAGGATGGCAAAGCGAACATAAGTATATTTTATATACATGTTATTGATGTGTACTTTACTAGTGTTTATAGCAACCCCTCAGTATTTGATGCTAGTTCAGTTGCTAAGAGTAGTAACTCGAAACGAGAGTTGCAGAATGAACAGAGACTAGTTAAGGGTGAAGTGACGATGTGTGTTGGAAGTGGTTCCAAGATTGATATGATCATCATCGCACACTCCCTATACTTTCGGGATTAGTGTTGAACCTAAATAAGTGTTATTTGGTGTTTGCGTTGAGCATGAATATGATTTGATCATGTTTATTGTAATACGGTTATTCATTTAAGTAAAAGAATAAATTGTTGTTCTGTTTACATGAATAAAACCTTATATGGTTACACACCCAATGAAAATAGTTCATTGGATCTTGATCTTAGTGATACACATATTCATAATATTGAAACCAAAAGATGCAAAGTTAATAATGATAGTGCAACTTATTTGTGGCACTGCCGTTTAGGTCATATTGGTGTAAAGCGCATGAAGAAACTCCATGCTGATGGGCTTTTGGAATCACTTGATTATGTATCAGTTGATGCTTGCCAACCATGCCTCATGGGTAAGATGACTAAGACTCCGTTCTCCGGAGCGAGCAACTGACTTATTGGAAATAATACATACTGATGTATGCGGTCCGATGAGTGTTAAGGCTCACGGCAAGTATCGTTATTTTCTGAACTTCACAGATGATTTGAGCAGATATGGGTATATCTACTTGATGAAACATAAGTCTGAAACATTTGAAAAGTTCGAAGAATTTCAGAGTGAAGTGGAAAATCATCGTGACAAGAAAATAAAGTTTCTACGATCTGATCGCGGAGACAAATATTTGAGTTACGAGTTTGGTCTTCAGTTAAAAACAATGTGAAGTAGTTTCACTACTCACGCCACCTGGAACACCACAGTGTAATGGTGTGTGCGAGCGTCATAACCGTACTCTATTGGATATAGTGCAATCTATGATGTATCTTACCGATCTACCACTATCGTTTTGGGGTTATGCATTAGAGACAGTTGCATTCACGTTAAATAGGGCACCATCAAAATCTGTTGAGACGACGCCTTATGAACTGTGGTTTGGCAAGAAACCAAAGTTGTCGTTTCTTAAAGTTTGGGGTTGTGATGCTTATGTGAAAAAGTTTCATCCTAATAAGCTCAAACCCAAATCGGAAAAGTGCGTCTTCATAGGATACCCTAAAGAAAATGTTGGGTACACCTTCTATCACAGATCCGAAGGCAAGATATTCATTGCTGAGAATGGATCCTTTCTAGAGAAGGAGTTTCTCTCGAAAGAAGTGAGTGGGAGGAAAGTAGAAAAACATGATAAGGTAATTGTACCTTCTCCCTTATTGGAAAGTAGTTCATCACAAAAATCTGTTCTTGTGACTACTACACCAATTGGTGAGGAAGCTAATGATGATGATCATGTAACTTCAGATCAAGTTACTACCGAATCTCATAGTTAAACCAGAGTGAGATCCGCACCAGAGTGGTACGGTAATCCTGTTCTGGAGGTCATGTTACTTGACCATGACGAACCTACGAACTATGAGGAAGCGATGATGAGCCCAGATTCCGCGAAATGGTTTGAGGCCATGAAATCTGAGATATGATCCATGTATGAGAACAAAGTTTGGACTTTGGTTGACTTGCCCGATGATCGGAAAGCAATTGAGAATAAATGGATCTTCAAGAGGAAGACGGACGCTGATAGTAGTGTTACTATGTACAAAGCTAGAATTGTCGCAAAAAAAAGTTTTCGACAAGTTCAAGGTGTTGACCACGATGAGAGCTTCTCACTCGTATCTATGCTTGAGTCTGTCCGAATCATGTTAGTAATTGCCGCATTTTATGAAATCTAGCAAATGGATAAACAAAACTGCATTCCTTAATGGATTTATTAAAAAAGAGTTGTATATGATGCAACCAGAAGGTTTTGTCAATCCGAAAGATGCTAACAAAATGTGCAAGCTCCAGCGATCCATCTGTGAACTGGTGCAAGCATCTCGGAGTTGGAATATACGCTTTGATGAGTTGATCAAAGCATATAGTTTTATACAGACTTGCGGTGAAGCCTGTATTTACAAGAAAGTGAGTGGGAGCACTACAGCATTTCTGATAAGTATATGTGAATGACATATTGTTGATCAGAAATAATGTAGAATTATTCTATAAAGCATAAAGGAGTGTTTGAAAGGAGTTTTTTCAAAGAAAGACCTCGGTGAAGCTACTTACATATTAAGCATCAAGATCTATAGAGATAGATCAAGACGCTTGATAAGTTTTTGAGTACATACCTTGACAATATTTTGAAGTAAGTTCAAAATGTAACAGTCGAAGAAAGAGTTCCTGGCTATGTTACAAGGTGTGAAATAGAGTAAGACTCAAATCCCGACCACAGCAGAAGATAGAAAGAGAATGAAAGTCATTCCCTATGCCTTAGCCATAGGTTCTAGAAAGTATGTCATGCTGTATACCAGATCTATTGTATACCCTGCACTGATTTGGCAAGGGAGTACAATAGTGATCTAGGAGTAGATCACTGGACAGCGGTCAGAATTATCCTTAGTGAAATAAGGACGTGACAAAAAGGTTCGTCGTAAAGGGTTACACCGATGCAAGTTTTGACACTAATCTAGATGACTCTAAGTCTCGGTGTAGATACATATTGAAAGTGGGAGCAATTAGCTAGAGTAGCTCCATGCAAAGCATTGTTGACAAAAAAAATTGCGAAATACATGTGGATCTGAATGTGGCAGACCCGTTGACTAAAATTCTCTCACAAGCAAAACATGATCACACCTTAGTACTCTTTGGGTGTTAATCACATAGCGATGTGAACTACATTACTGAATCTAGTAAACCCTTTGGGTGTTGGTCACATGGCGATGTGAACTATGTGTGTTAATCACATGATGATGTGAACTATCGATGTTAATCACATGGTGATGTGATCTAGATTATTGACTCTAGTGCAAGTGGGAGACTGAAGGAAATATGCCCTAGAGGCAATAATAAAGTTATTATTTATTTCCTTATATCATGATAAATGTTTATTATTCATGCTAGAATTGTATTAACCGGAAACATAATACATGTGTGAATACATAGACAAACAGTGTCACTAGTATGCCTCTACTTGACTAGCTTGTTAATCAAAGATGGTTATGTTTCCTAACCATGGACAGAGAGTTGTTATTTGATTAACGGGATCACATCATTAGATGAATGATCTGATTGACATGACCCATTCCATTAGCTTAGCACCCGATCGTTTAGTATGTTGCTATTGCTTTCTTCATGACTTATACATGTTCCTATGACTATGAGATTATGCAACTCCCGTTTACCGGAGGAACACTTTGTGTGCTACCAAACGTCACAACGTAACTGGGTGATTATAAAGGAGCTCTACAGGTGTCTCCAAAGATAGATGTTGGGTTGGCGTATTTCGAGATTAGGATTTGTCACTCCGATTGTCGGAGAGGTATCTCTGGGCCCTCTCGGTAATGCACATCACATAAGCCTTGCAAGCATTGCAACTAATGAGTTAGTTGCGGGATGATGTATTACAGAACGAGTAAAAGAGACTTGCCGGTAACGAGATTGAACTAGGTATTGGATACCGACGATCGAATCTCGGGAAAGTAACATACCGATGACAAAGGGAACAACGTATGTGGTTATGCGGTCTGACCGATAAAGATCTACGTAGAATATGTAGGAGCCAATATGGGCATCCAGGTCCCGCTATTGGTTATTGACCGGAGACGTGTCTCGGTCATGTCTACATTGTTCTCGAACCGTAGGGTCCGCACGCTTAACGTTACGATGACAGTTATTATGAGTTTATGCATTTTGATGTACCGAAGATTGTTCGGAGTCCCGGATGTGATCATGGACATGACGAGGAGTCTCGAAATAGTCGAGATATAAAGATTGATATATTGGAAGCCTATGTTTGGATATCGGAAGTGTTTCGGGTGAAATCGGGATTTTACCGGAGTACCGGGTGGTTACCGGAACCCCCCGGGAGCGGTATGGGCCTTAGTGGGCTTTAGTGGAAAGGAGAAGGGGCAGCCCAAGATGGGCCGCGCGCCTCCCCCCTCCCCTAGTCCTATTAGGACAAGGAGAGGTGGCCGCCCCCCCTCTCTCTCTTTCCCCCTCAGCGAATCCTATTAAAACTAGGATTGGGGGGGGGGGGAATCCTACTCCCAGAGGGAGTAGGACTCCCTTGGCGCGCCCTCCTTGGCCGGCCGGGCCCCTCCCCTTGGCTCCTTTATATACGGAGGCAAGGGCACCCTAGGAAACACAAGTTGATCCTTGAGATCGTTCCTTAGCCGTGTGCGGTGCCCCCTGCCACTATATTCCACCTCGATCATATTGTAGCGGTGCTTAGGCGAAGCCCTGCGACGGTAGAACATCAAGATCGTCACCACGCCGTCGTGCTGACAGAACTCCTCCCCGATGCTTTGCTGGATCGGAGCCCAGGGATCGTCATCGAGCTGTACGTGTGCTAAGAACTCGGAGGTGCCGGAGTAATGGTGCTTGGATCGGTCAGATCGGGAAGACGTACGACTACTTCCTCTACGTTGCGTCAACGCTCCGCAGTCGGTCTGCGTGGGTACGTAGACAACACTCTCCCGTCTCGTTGCTATGCATCACCATGATCTTGCGTGTGCGTAGGAAATTTTTTGAAATTACTGCGTTCCCCAACAATAACTTGGTTACAAAACATGATCATCTCATACAATAAAATTCAGCATCATGTCTTGACCATATCACATCACAACATGCCTGCAAAAACAAGTTAGACGTCCTCTACTTTGTTGTTGCAAGTTTTACGTGGCTGCTACAGGCTTAAGCAAGAACAAATCTTACCTACGCATCAAAACCACAACGATAGTTTGTCAAGTTGGTGCTGTTTTAACCTTCGCAAGGACCGGGCGTAGCCACACTTGGTTCAACTAAAGTTGGAGAAACTGTCACCCGCAAGCCACCTCTGTGCAAAGCACGTCGGGAGAACCGGTCTCGCGTAAGCGTACGCGTAATGTTGGTCCAGGCCGCTTCGTCCAACAATACCGCCGAACCAAAGTATGACATGCTGGTCAGCAGTATGACTTATATCACCCACAACTCACTTGTGTTCTACTCGTGCATATAACATCAACATATAAAACCTAGGCTCGGATGCCACTGTTGGGGAACATAGTAATTTCAAAAAAATTCCTACGCACACGCAAGATCATGGTGATGCATAGCAACGAGAGGGGAGAGTGTTGTCTACGTACCCTCGTAGACCGAAGCGGAAGCGTTGACGCAACGTAGAGGAAGTAGTCGTACGTCTTTCCAATCCGACCGATCCAAGCACTGTTACTCCGGCACCTCCGAGTTCTTAGCACACGTTCAGCTCGATGACGCTCCCCGGGCTCCGATCCAGCAAAGCTTCGGGGATGAGTTCCGTCAGCACAACGGCGTGGTGACGATGATGATGTTCTACTGACGCAGGGCTTCGCCTAAGCACTACAACGATATGACCGAGGTGGAATATGGTGGAAGGGGGCACCGCACACGGCTAAGGAACGATCACGAAGATCAACTTGTGTGTTCTAGGGTGCCCCCCTGCCTCCGTATATAAAGGATCCAAGGGGGTGCCGCTGGCCCTAGAGGAGGCGCGCAGGAGGAGTCCTACTCCTACCGGGAGTAGGACTCCCCTCCCTTTCCTTGTCCAAGTAGGAGAGAGGGAAGGAGAGAAGGAAAAGGGGGGGCGCCGCCCCTCCCTCCTTGTCCAATTCGGACTAGGGGGAGAGGGGGCGCGCGGCCTGCCCTGGCAGACCCTTCCTCTTCTCCACTTTAGGCCCATGAGGCCCATTAACCCCCCGGCGGGTTCCGGTAACCCCCAGTGCTCCGGTTTTATCCGAAACTTCCCCGGAACGCTTCCGGTGTCCGAATATAGTCGTCCAATATATCAATCTTTATGTCTCGACCATTTCGAGACTCCTCGTCATGTCCGTGAGCACATCCGGGACTCCGAACTAACTTCAGTACATCAAAATGCATAAACTCATAATAACTGTCATCGTAACGTTAAGCGTGCGGACCCTACGGTTCGAGAACAATGTAGACATGACTGAGACAAATCTCCGGTCAATTACCAATAGCGGGACCTGGATGCCCATATTGGCTCCTACATATTCTACGAAGATCTTTATCGGTTAGACCGCATAACAACATACGTTGTTCCCTTTGTCATCGGTATGTTACTTGCCCGAGATTCGATCGTCGGTATCCAATACCTAGTTCAATCTCGTTACTGGCAAGTCTCTTTACTCGTTCCGTAATACATCATCTCGCAACTAACTCATTGGTTGTAATGCTTGCAAGGCTTATGTGATGTGCATTACCGAGAGGGCCCAGAGATACCTCTCCGACAATCGGAGTGACAAATCCTAATCTCGAAATACGCCAACCCAACATCTACCTTTGGAGACACCTGTAGAGCACCTTTATAATCACCCATTTACGTTGTGACGTTTGGTAGCACACAAAGTGTTCCTCCGGCAAACAGGAGTTGCATAATCTCATAGTCATAGGAACATGTATAAGTCATGAAGAAAGCAATAGCAACATACTAAACGATCGGGTGCTAAGCTAATGGAATGGGTCATGTCAATCAGATCATTCACCTAATGATGTGATCCCGTTAATCAAATAACAACTCTTTGTTCATGGTTAGGAAACTTAACCATCTTTGATTAACGAGCTAGTCAAGTAGAGGCATACTAGTGACACTCTGTTTGTCTATGTATTCACACATGTATTATGTTTCCGGTTAATACAATTCTAGCATGAATAATAAACATTTATCATGATATAAGGAAATAAATAATAACTTTATTATTGCCTCTAGGGCATATTTCCTTCACCTTTCACTCTAGATCATCATCCCGATGAGCCAGACCTGACACAACTCTAAGCATAGCAAGCATAGCATGGTAGGAAACACAAATATGGCTCAATCAACTCCTACACATGCTAGTGGGTTTCATCTAGTTACTGTGGCAATGACAGGTCATGCAAAGGAAGTGGCTTCAACTACCGCAACACACAACAGTTTTGAATCGCGTTGTCTTAATGCAGTAAACAAGAGCAGAAGCGAGAACATGGGTTTGTATCGGAATGATCAATGGGTTGCTTGCCTGATGTAGTGGTAGTAGGGTACTTCCCTTCAGACGGATATTCGGGGTTATCCTCGGAGGCAGAACCTACCACGAAAGACACACCGAACATAATCAACACATGACGATATGCAACAATATGATGCATGCTATGACATGGCAATATGAATGTGTCTTGGCCTAATGCAAGCTAAAACAGAAAGGAATGAACTCATTTGAATCAAAGATTCAAATGTTAGTTCATTTAACATAGCCATTTTAATGCATTATCTTATTTTGCTTAAACACAAAGGTTAACTTGTTCTGTCATGCATGAAACCATTTCCAATGGATAGATTGAATTTTTTTTGATCAAAATTCATATATAAATCTTTTCATTTGGATTTACAGATTAATTTCTATGAATTTTCGAAGTTTGCAACAATTTCTGGAATTCTCTATATAAAAATAAATCCAGAAATTAGTTATTGCGTCAGCAGTGCGTCAGGGTGACGTCAGTGGTCAACGGGGACGTCCGGGTCAACCTGACCAGTGGGTCCCGCGTGTCAGCGATTAATTAAACTAACTAAATTTAGTTAAAACTAATCTGGTTAGTTAGCATAGGGGGGCCCCACTTGTCATAGACTCAGGTGAGTCCACTTGGGCCCACCCAGTCAAGGTCAACGGGTCAAAGCCTCCGGCGAGGCCAGACGCGGCGGTGGAAGTGCAAATTCGCGCTCCGGTGACCAAATGGACGGCGGAGACCATCTACGGGTAGCTGGGAGCAAGCCGCGACGTTTGGTGGTGGTGGTTGAGCTCGGGGTGGCCGGAAACATCGCCGGCGACGAGTCGCCAGAGTCGGGTGAAGGTGAACCCGAGGCTATGGGGCACGGCGAGGCGCGTGGTGATGTGCGTTAGGCTCCTAGGGATGCAGTGAGTGTGTTGGACACGGTGGTGTGACCGGTGGTTGGCCGGAGACACGTCGGCGATGAGCTCGGCGGTGGCGCGTGCGGTGATGCTTCGTGCAGTTGCTACGGTGCATGAGAAGGCAAACGGAGAGGATGGGGAGGTAGCTGAGCTCAAAGCGGTCACGCAGAAACACACGGCGCGGTCGGGGACGAGCTGATGCGGTGGCGACGTCGAAGGGGATCTCCGGCGGGGGTCGACGAAGGCGGGGTCGATGGAGGTGTTGCAGAGCGTGTGAGCGCTTGGGGCTCGGCCTGCTCAATGTAGTCGACGATGGCAGAGCGAACGGACACGATGGCGCAGCACGGGGACGACGGAGGGCGCGACTACGTCGGCGGTGCGGCGGCAGGGGCGTCGGCCATGGTGCGGGAGAGCGAGGGAGAGAGGCAGGGGGGCGAGTGAGGTGTCCACGGGGTTGGGGCAGCGACGTGGAGCCTGCCCAGGGTCCAGGCACGCGAAGCGGCAAGCTGCTGGCGCCGTGGCGAGCTCGCGCTTGCCGGCGTCAGCTCTCTGCCTGCCTAGCGGGGACGAAGTAGCTAGCTGGCATGGGCCAGCACAGCGCTGGGCCGCCAGGTGGGCCGGCTGATGGGCTGCGGCCAGGTAAGTTCTCTCCCTTTCTTTAAATTTCTGATTTCTATTTTTCTGTAGGTTTGTGGCTTTATTAAAAATAGCTAGGCACTTCTAAAAATCTTGAAAATAATTAGAGGCTATGTTTATAATATTTCCAACGGCCCATGCTTATTTTCAGAATTATTTGAGCATTCAAAATAGCTACTAGCATTTAAATGCCCAAATGAAATTTACATATGATTTAATTCAATGACCTTCTGTTGACCTAGAAAATTGTGCACCACTTTTGCCAGAGGTTCTAACCCAAGACAAAGGGGGTGAAATTTTTAGAAGGGCATTTCAGGTTCATTCAAAATATTTTTAGTAAACCTTAGTTGATTTCAGAGGGGGTGCTGGGGGTTCTGTCTTGCCCAATTCAATTTTCTGATGAAAGGTAGACATGATGCAACACTCTAATGTATGACTAGCTAGGATGTGACACTCTTGCGCCAGTGAGAGGTCGCGTCCGCTCTGACCGGGCATGAATGCAGCACCAATTCTTTGGAGCGGCGCTGACCGTTTCGGGCGGGAAGCGCGCGCGATGGAGGGGCTTTGGGTGAGCCAGGCGCTAGTCAGGAGCGGGTGTGGCAGCTCTCCGCATGTCCCTACCGGACGCGTCCGGAAACGAGAGGATGCACCGACTCTCGTGGCTAAAATCGTACACTACACAACATCTCTCTGTAGGAGTAGGTCGATCTGTCGCTCTCTCTAAGACACACATGGTGTTAAACACACACAAACACACGCACACGCACACGCACGCACCTTGATCCCGTTGCACCTTCTAACGTGACTTATTACACCTAGACGGAGGGAGTAGTAAGTATACGAGATACGGTGGCACATTGACTTAAGTCGAATACAAGTGCCCAAAATTTGTGTGCATGTTATAATAAGGATTCACTTAAAATAGTACGTGAGCGAACAGAGGGATCAATTGGACAGTGTTCCCGAGCTGTAGCGAGATGTGTGAGGTAAGATACACCGCTGGCGCTTTTAATTTTTCTTATTAATTTGTTTGTTTCACCCTCTAACTGGTGGGACCCAACATACTACGTGGAGAGAGGTAAGGTGATTTATGCACCACTATGGATTGTCTTACCACCAAAGCCACATGACACGATTATGATTGAAATCCCAATGACTCCCACACACACACACACACAAAACACGGCATGCTTGTCACACGAATGCAGGAATGTATAAAAGGTTATTTCCCTCTCGTTGAACATAACGGGAGGGTTGTGTAGCTGGTTAGCCTATTCGCTCATCAAACTTGAGGTCTCGGGTTGGATAACTACACTTGCGCATAATTTGTGCCAGGAGGATTCTTTGAATGGTCAAAATGTTTTCTAGGGTTTGCACGCTTCACACTCTCTCTCCAGTATATATATACACGCTGGAGCCTCAGCGCTTGTAGTTGCTCTCTTCACACTCTCTCGCCCTCTCCAGGTCTAAACAAGACTTCGTTGGCCTCTCTCTCCCCTCACTGTTGCTCAAAGATCTGGCAGGATCCGTCTGCCGGGAAGGGAAGGAGGCTTAACGTTGTCGCCGTCAGCGAGGGACTACTGGCGCAGCTGTTCACTTTCCACCCAGCGGGGGCACGGGAGGGCCTCCAACCCCTTCTTCTTCGTTGTCGTCCCGTCGCCCACCGAACCACGCCCCAAGAACCTTAAGGTATAATTTACTTACTCCACATGCATTGCTCTAGCTGCATGTATACCATGAATCTAGGACGTGGTTCAAAGAGGAAAGGAGTGGGGGAAAGTAGTGGGAAAAGTTGTATATAGCATGAATCTAGGACGTGGTTCAAAGAGGAAATGAAGGGGGAAAGTTGTATAGCATTAATCTAGGATGTGGTTCAAAGAGGAAAGGAATGGGGGAAAGTAGTGGGGAAAGTTGTATCGCATAAATCTATGACGTGGTTCAAAAAGGAAAGGAAGGGGCGAAAGTACTAGTTCAAAAAGGAAAGGAAGGGACAAGGCTGTAGAGTTTGAGCAGGACTAGATTTGCTGCGCTCACATAGGGAAAGGCGTCTAAAGATAACAAAACTGGGACCAACACAAATATGCTCCTTGGTTGTTTATTCTTTGTTGCAACAGACTGTGCATGACCACAGTACATCGGAAGATGCACATGGTGCTGGTGCGTCCACTGTCCCGTGCAACTCATTAGCTGTTGTTAATCTAAGGCCCTGTTTGGTTAAAAACTCCCTAGTCCCTACCTGCTGGGTTCCAGGGACTAAACATGGACTAGAGGTTATTAAATGACATGCTAAAATACCATGTTACCCCTAGTAATGAACTAATAGAGACAAGGTGCGATGCGTGGCAGGGGCAACTATTGGAAAAAGTCCCAAAAAGACTCCCTCGGTGTCTTCTTTCTTTAGTCTCAAATGCCCACTTTTAGTCCCTAAAAGTCTCTCATCTTTGGTTTAGATGGGACTGACATGGAGTTTTTTTAGTCCCTACACCAAAATGTCCGTGTAAACAAACACCCTCTAATAATGCCGCTGGAAAATTGATGGAATGCCATAGTTAAAAGCAAATTACATGTTTAACGAATTTTATTGTTAATATAATCTCTATGTTAATATTAATCAATGCCACCGTTTGAGAAATGCTACTGTCTTGCTTTCTTTCCCATTTAGATAAGGTAGATGCTTCTTTTTGTTGGCTTCTGTGTCATCCACCATTATTGACCACTAATTGTTTCCTTTGCACCTCTGTGTAAACAGGGTTATCTACTTCACCTCGTTGCCATTGTGACCTTTTGTTGCACTGCACCAAACACTTTTGTTACACCGTAATATCCCATTGAGGTAAGATAAGGATATTTCACAACTGCTGGCCTGTATTTTGCCACTTTCATCAGAAAATTAAGTTTAGTACTATACTTGTGCTCCCTAATTGACATGCCAAATCTTACATTGAAGGCGAAGCTTGTTTGTTATTGAACCAAGTGATGAAGGGGAAGAACAAGGGGAAGAAAAACAAAAATCAACTCCCGGTGCTGTAACGAAGCACTGGAACTGTGATGACACAAGTAATGATATAGTTTTGCATCTTAATTTATTGCTATGGCTGGAACGAGCAATTGTTTTGCTACTGATTTGATGCCACTCTTAATGTAATATGTAATTATCTCTACTTGTGCAAACAGGGATCTTCTTTGAAGATACCATATATTTTAGTGGAACTACACAAGAACATGTTGGAAACATTAAACTAATCGAGGAGTATATAGTAAGCTTGGCCACCACCGTAGATAGCAACAGGTGGTTCCGGAGAAATGTTTCATCTGTATGCTCTGAACAATAAGCCTCCTGACAAAGGTTGGTACTCGCCCACTGATTTCATCCATATGATTGAGCTTTGTCATCTCTATTGGTGTTGTGCTACTGTTTAGATACTGCCATGAAAAGGTGGTATTGTCCTGTCCTTGAGAAGTGCTTCATCTGTGTTGTTTTAAATATTTCCTTTCCTTTTTTTCGAGCAAACAGTGATGCTAGCATTTAGTAGTCCTCTTGTCTTTGCACAACAGGATCATCTTCCTCTGAAGAAGAATATGGAGTACGTGAAGCGACTAGTTCCGATTATGCCAGGATGAAGAAGCCCTGTCTATCTTATCATCAGAAGGAGCAGTTGAAGGATGGTTACTGTTCGCACACGAACACGTCACGTGTACCCTCGACGCCGGGGGTGATGCACCGCAGCTCACGTCGAAGGAGACCCGACCGACAACGCGATACGCAAGACAGTCGGCGGGCGCTTTTGAAGACCCGAAACCCCACACGCCCGGGAGGGACCCCGTCAGGGAGTGCGGCGGCTATGGGCTGCCCTAGGTCGATTCGCTTGCCCCTAGAGCCTCGTGGATCGCTGCCCTCCAATGCAAAGAACGAATGAAGAACGAGAAAGAAAGATACAAGGGTAGGGAATAAAGATAGATGAACACAAAAGTGTAATAGATTGATTGGTTCGATTGGTGTTGTTCAATCGGCCATCACCCCCAACATATATAAGAGGCGGCTGGACTTCCCGTACAAGCAAACGATTCATCTAGCCTTTCCTTACAAAAAATTACATCAATTCACGTTCTAGAGTCCTAGTTCTATTCTAACTCGGATTCAGTCTGAATCTGGCCCAACTTCTGTCTTCCTCCTTGCGCGGGCCGCCGATCTTGTATATGACCTCCGATCAAGACGGCCCAAATATGAAACTTGTGCGCCTCGACGAGACGAACAATTCTTATGTTGAACACTTTTCCAAATAAGACCATCTTGAATATTCTACGAAGCCATCTTTAATATCCAGTCGGACTCGGTCATGTAACGGACTGGATTGTCCGAGTCTCGTAGTGAATTTATAGGCCGTATACTATCTCAGATGATAATGACTCCGAAACCAAAGTTCACCGTTTTGACGATGCGCACAACTTCCGTGTTGATCACTTTTCCATCCGAGGTCATCTGGATTACCTTTTGGGCACATCTTCAGTTTCACTCGGATCCGAGCTCATCCACTCGGATATTAGAGTTTTTCGTCCGACTGGACCTTTTCACTCGGATGTTAGAGTCTTTCACTCGGAAGACAATCTTTCACTCGGATGACTATAATTTCACTCAGAAGACAATCCTTCACTCGGATAACTATATTTCACTCGGAAGGCAATATCTTACTCGAACATCAAGTTTTCATTCCGACGGTAATCTTTTCACTCGGAATAACTTCACTCGGATGATAATTTCACTCGGATTACTATATTTTCACTCAGAAGCCAATCTTTTACTCGATCGATATGTTTTCACTCGACCTTTTACTCGATCGGTAGGTTTTCACTCGGATGGCAAACTTTTCACTCGGATTTCCCAACTGAAAACACAGCCTGATCTTGATTTGCCTCTTCAGGTTGCATACGACCTCGGATTGAGACAAATTATATATGAAAATCAATCGGCTCGACGAGAAGAAACTTTTCCGTGTTGAAGGTATTTCTATTCAAGGCTGTCTTGAGGGCCGAATTGCTCACGCATTGCATCAGACACTCATCAACATGTGTCTGGTGTCAAGCGTAATATTTTGGTCTCTGGCCTGTCCAGACCGTATTAACTGTAACTTTTGCATATAAAGTCGGATTGAGATGATTTATATATCAAAATCTATTGCCTCGACGAGACGAAGACAATTCCTTAAGAATGCTCCTTCATCCGAGGTCATCTTGAAGACGTGATTGGACAACAACCACTAGGAACATTGAATTATGCCACTCGGAGTATAGTTTCGGTCCGTAAGATAAGGTCGAATGAATATAACCGCAACATCAAAGTTGTTCCACTCGGCGAAGTGAATCTTTTCATGCTGAAAACCCATTCAGTCGAGACCATCTTCATTGCAATCTGTATCTTGCCAAAATCAGGTGTCAACAGTTACATTACTCCCCACAAGACCAAACTAACTCCAGCCCAGAAGGACTGACAAAATCTCCATTTCTTTGCTGTGATGCGCTAGTACAATGTTCTTCTAGGATTATTTCTGGTGAGTTCCATTTTTCTAAAAGTGTGCTCTACATGGACCATGTCTGTGCCTATTGAAACTGTCAATTCATAGTACAGTTTGCTCTATACTAATCACTTTTTTGTATTTGTGCAAACAGGGGTGCTCAGCTTGATTTCAATGGGAACTGCACAAAATGGTCATGAATACATCGGATCATTCATTTCCACCACAAGTAAGGAGGTGACGATAAGTTCAAGGCGTTGCAACATATAAGGGCGAAATCATACAAGCTACGCGCGAATTTGGTTGATTTTGGTGGAACTGCACAAAAAGAACAATTGGTTTATTTAGCACGAGGTGCCATGTCAATGTCCGAACTGATGGCAAACCCTGCCCATTCCACAATCGCAGGCATTTGATATTTTGGAATGGGACAACCTTGTCAAATTTTGCTCATTGATTTTAGCAAGACATGCGTTTGATATTTTCGAATGGGACGCCCTTTGCTGTCAGCAGCGTCGATCAATTTTTTCTTTATTCTTTAGTTGTGAAGTAAATATTGCCTCTGACATGTGAGTCGCTGAGATGCATAATCATCAATTGTTTTGAATGTTCTCTATGGATTGCCAGGCCTGTGTGTTTGATTGCAATGTACAGAAACGCTAAAAAGCTGCTCAAACTCTTTGTACTCCTTCCGTTCCTTTTTACTTCGCACATTCTGAAAGTGCATACTTTTTTGTATAAGATTGGTCAAAGTAGAGATACTTTGACTGCAGACAAAACTTGTATGCAGACTAGAAAGGACCGGAGGGAGTACATGTGAAACTTCTGCAAACGAGGTGATCACCCTGGGAATAATGCTAGTACGTATTGTTTTGCATGTTCATCCAATGCCAGTGATATAGGAATTTGAACTAATCAAAATAAATTCATTCATACACGGTCGGATTTCATATAAACATGCCAGATTTCATTACATTTCATACATTCTTCATCTAAAAAGGGGTGCGCTGGAGGTATAATTAATTAACCGAAGCTACCCACCTGTGTCCCGCTGAGCCGAACAGAAGCTTCAGTGACTTAACTGCAGGTGCGGTTGCATAACTGACATGTGGCCCAGATGCTTGTTGGACCCACGGGTCAGTCAGCCGGCCAACTGCACCAGCAGTTAAGTAGAAGCAGCGTCCTTCTCCAACATAGCTCTCCGACTCCACGTCGCTGCCAAGAAGCTAACCGGCCGTCAGTGGTCAACCCGCCTAGCTTGTCATAGCGATTAGGGCAACTAGGAGCCCAATGATCAGGATCACCACATGACAAACACCTTTCTTCTTATCATTCTTCTTCTTGAAGTTCGTGTGTTGCACAGCATTGTTCTTCCCATCAAACTTTGCTTTACCATCAAACTTGCCCTTGTTCTTGAACTTGTGGGGCTGGAAGTTCTTCTTTACCATATTGGAACTAGATCCTCCCTCAATTCCTCAAGCATGTGTGTCCTTTGCTCTCGCCTTTTCTTCCACATCAAGAGTGCCAATGAGATCCACGAAGGAGGAAGCTTGGTGATGAAGGAGGTATAATTAATTAACCGAAGCTACCCACCTGTGTCCCGCTGAGCCGAACAGAAGCTTCAGTGACTAAACTGCAGGTGTAGTTGCGTAACTGACATGTGGCCTCTTGGAGCAGGGCCTCGTCAACGCCAGCAGAGCAGGGACTCGTCGGAGCCGGCATTGTCCTCTGCCTCATCCTTGCTCTCGCCAAACAGCGCCTCGCCCGCTTCATCGCCCTCTTTGCTAGCCTCTTTGTAGGCGGCCGCAGCCTCGGCCACCCGCATGCGGTACCGCCAGCGCTCGAGGCGGCCCTTGCGGGCGGAGCGGTACGAGTCGAGCAGCGCCTCCTGCTCCGCCCGCTCCACGGCGATCTGCTCCTCTGCCTGCAAGTGCTCCTGGAGGAGATGTTGGTTGTAGGCGGCATCGACCTGCGCCTCCCGGAACTGCTCCTGACGCATCTGCCTCACACTGCCCATATATTGGGCACGGGCCTCGCCGATGGTCATGGTGCAATGCACCGGCGAGGATGGCGCGGAGGAGGGGGTTGGCGCCGGATCGTCGACTACCATGTTCTCCATTGGAACGTCGTCGTCCTCCGGCTGCCTGCCGGCCAGCCGGTCGGCAGCAATGGCTGCCATCTCCTTTTGGTCCGTCGTCCGCCCGTCCCGAAGAGCGCTGGAGCGAGAGGAAGCCATGGTGGGCAGTAGTGGTGTGGACAGGAGAAAGGGAACGGATGCGGATGACTGCGGCTATGGCCGGCGCAGCAGTTTATATAGCAATAGTGGGCGGGCGGAGGATTGGCCGTGTGGCGCTGGAGTAGCCGCCTCGGCAACCGCGTATCATTAATGTGGGCGGCAGATGGACGGACGGACGGCACTTGTGTTGTTTGAAGGCAGAGCGATCGCCTGCACCGGGAAGCGGGGCGGGTGGCGCTGACTGTTTCGGGCGAAAAGCGCGCGCGGGCGAGGAGATGACTTTACTTGGAGAGGATTACAATGGGGACCCACCAGGTCCATAGCCTCACGTACGCAAGTGCCTCCTTATTATTATATATATATATATATATATATAACTATACTCCCTCCGTCTAGGTGAATAAGTCGTATTAGAAGGTGCATCACGACCTAGGTGCAAGCAGATTGGTGGAAAAGAAGAATATTTCTCGCTTCTAAACACAACATTTAATCACAGCTGTTAAGAGGATGCCTTATTAGCTACGCATGCAGGCCATCGTAATTCATAGCATGCAAAGCGCTTTTATTTCTTGCCTAATAACCGCATGGACGTGCTGCATGCATTGGTCCTTGCCCGAGCAAAAAAAAGGGAGGAAAGGGGTTTCCACGGGAGACAACGAGGCAGAGGTGGAAGCGCTCGCTGGAGTAATTTATTTTGCTTCCCCCTGCTTTCCTGACATCACGGTCCCACACCATTGTCAACCTATGTAGTAGTCAATAAACGAGAGAATTGCACAAGAAGCGGCCGACAGCTGGGACCAAGCAGCTCGAGCAGTATTTGTGTTTTTGAGGTGTGAGCACTGCAGAGTTTTTCGATGTTTAGCCCAGATATTAATTTTTCTCCTCTGAACAACAACGAAAACATCATTGCAGGTATTAACTGGGCGGGCTGTGGCCCGTCTAGCCCAGGCCAGATATCCAGCCCAGATATTAATTTTTTTCAAGCTGAAAATGGCTAGCCCAGCTATACTTTTTTTTAGGAATACCCAGGCAAGGTCAAGTTGTTATTCTCCGCCCCGCTAGGCTGCAAATCTTTCCTAGGAAACATGCATTAGGCTTAACAAGAAAATGGGCTTTAAGTAATAATAAACGGGATGTAATTATAAAAACTGGGCAGTAACTATAAAAAAATGCACCAAACACATGATTACTTTATAAAATATTATTTTTGGATATTGAAAGTTTTAATTTCATTAATTGTTGCGAGCGCAATGTTTTGTTGGATTTTTTCATAATATAAATTTATTTAATCTGACTAGAAATTTCGGGATAAAAATATTTCGGATCCCATCAAAATGGGGGAAATTTTATTGAATTCTGTTTTGAACGGTTGGTTGAAATGGGTTGTACTTTTAACAAACTGTAAATGGGCTGTAGTAAATTCCATTAGAATTCAAAAATGGGCTACACATTCTTACAAATCTCAAATGGGCTATAAGTTCTCTTCCACACACTTCTGGCCTTACTAAGTTGACGCGGCCCCTAAAAAAACAGACGCGTATGCAAGGCTTTGTCAACTTATAGTCAACACACGGTTCTAGCAGCAGTGGCCGTTGGATGTCCATCCTACGAATGTCGTGCTTCTTCTTCAATCTCGGATATTCTAGCTTCACCCGCCCAAAAAATGATTCCTCCCACTGACATCTGGGACGCACCGTTTCGGAAGCTGACTTGTGGGCCTACTAAGTTGACGGGGACGGGGGGCTTTGTCAACTTAGTCAATATGCACGATTCTAGCTCCAGTGACCGTACAATGTCCATCCAACGGTCGTAGTGCATCTTCAACCTCTAGTCTTCTTGCTCCAGCCGCCCAAAGCAGCGCCGGTCGTGCCGCCTGCTCCTGCCTCCCGTGCCCGGCTGTGCTGCCGCGGAGGCCTCACCGCCCCCTACTATTCCCACCGCTGGCCAGGCCCTGCGACGACGGCAGCCTCACACCGCAGTCGAACCAGTGAACCTTCATACTCCTCTCCGCGTGGGCATCCACTGCCGCGTCTTCACCGGCTCCGCGTTGTCCCCTTCCTAGGCCTCACCGTCGTCCACCGCCCTGGTGCTCTCGGCGCGGCGTGGTCGACGTGGTCAAGGAAAGACTTCCATCGGACGTGGACTGTACGTGGAGAGGCTGACAACTGGGTCCACGGCGGCAGCAAGGAAGTGCCTCCTTAGTACGCAAAAAATAACGATTCCTCCACCTGACGGCAGGGACCCACTGGACGGGCCACCGTATTTCTCGAAAAAACGTTTCCCCCCTGACTGCTTGGACCCACCGGACGGGCCAACGTATTTCGTGAAAAAATGTTCCCCCCGATGTCAGCTCGGACCCACCGGAAGTGCCTCCTTATTACACAAAAAAATGAATACTCCCCTGCTAGCTGGGACCCACCATGGTGGGAGGCTGACTTGTGGGCCTACTAAGTTGACTGGGACGGGGGCCTTTGTCAACTTCAGTCAATATGAACGATTGTAGCTCCAGTGACCGTACGATGTGCATCCAACGGCCGTAGTGCTTCTTCAACCTCTGGTCTTCTTGCTCCAGCCGCCCAAAGCAGCGCCGGTCGTGCCGCATGCTCCTGCCTCCCATGGCCGGCTGTGCTGCCGCGGAGGCCTCACCGCCCCCTACTATTCCCACCGCTGGCCAGGCCCTGCGGCGACGGCAGCCTCACACCGCAGCCGAACCAGTGAAACCTCGTACTCCTCTCCGCGCGCGGGGGGGCTTCCACCGCCGCGTCTTCCCCGGATACCCGTCGTCCCCTTCCTAGGCCTCGCCGTCGTCCACCGCCCTGGTGCTCTTGGCGCGGCATGGTCAACGTGGTCAAGGAACGACTTCCATCGAACGTGGACTGTACATGGAGAGGCTGACAGCTGGGTCCACGGCCGCAGCAAGGAAGTGCCTCCTTATTACGTGCAACATAATTATTCCTCCACCTGACATCGGGGACCCAACGGACGGGCCATCGTATTTCGCGAAAAAAAACATTTGCCCCTGACTGCTGGGACCCACCAGCTACATCTTCGCACGCAAGGAAGTGCCTGACAATCGGGACCCACCTGGTCGAAGCGTACGTAACGTTGTCATTCTGGTCGCGAACGTGTACATACATATATACTGGTCGATGTAGAGGCACGCACGTGTCGTAGTAGAGGCGCGCACGTAGCATGTACGCATACGTACAACGGTCAGGGTGCAAGAAAGAAAATACGGCCACATATGTGTACATACGGGCGGGGTCTCGAACGCCTACTCGCGCATACGTACGGCAAGGGCTCGTGTACATCGCTGGGTCGGAATGGAGAAACAACGTCGTCGTCGTGTTCATGGGGAGGCAACGGAATGCGTGGTCATGTTCATTGGGAGGGCTTGGACGGAACAGGCGATGGAAACGAGGCCTGGCGTACCGTAGAACGGAGGAAACGGCCTTGTGTTCGACCAGCCACGTTCGAAACGGGATCCTATTCATCGGGAGGGGTCTGGCGTACCGCAAAACGGAGGAAACAAACCTCCTATGGTCGAAACGGGGGTCCTGTTGATCGGGAGGGGTGTGGCGTACCGCAAAACGGAGGAAACGGACCTCCTACGGTCGAAACGAGGGTCCTGTTGATCGGGAGGGGTGTGGCGTACCGCAAAACGGAGGAAATGGACTTGTGTTGGAGCGCTACGGTCGGAACGGGGGTCCTGTTCATCGGGAGGGGTGTGGCGTACCGCAAAACGGGACTCCACGAGATACTGTTCATCTCCACCGTCGACCCCGTCCAGCCTCCACGAGCTACTGTTCATCCACCGTCGACCTCCTCCAGCCTCCACCTGCGACTGTTCATCCACGGGCTCCTGTTCATCCAGCCTCCACCGCGCACTACTCCACCGGCTACTGTTCAACCACCCCTCTCCACGGGCTCCTGTTCAACCACCCCTCCACGGGCTACTGTTCATCCTACCCTCCACCCTCTACTGTTCATCCAGCCCTCCACAGGGTGGTCCTGTTCATCCAGCCCTCCACGGGGTCCTGTTCATCCAGCCCCAACCGGCTTGATCGATCGGGGTCCTGTTCATCCAGAGGCAACACCACGGGGTCCTATTCATCCACCCCCACCGGGAACTGTTCATCCAACCCCC
Organism: Triticum urartu; assembly: GCF_056163025.1. Taxonomy (NCBI): domain Eukaryota; kingdom Viridiplantae; phylum Streptophyta; class Magnoliopsida; order Poales; family Poaceae; genus Triticum; species Triticum urartu. The sequence continues at coordinate 23,285,598 of NC_141878.1, read as the reverse complement.
CCCCCACCCCGCAACGCTCACTATTCATCCAGAGGCAGCATCGATCGGCTTCAGTTAGCAGCAGTAGCGAAGGAATCGCTCGATCGGGTTCAGTTAACAGCCATCAATCGATCGCTCGGGTGCAGTAACGCGTAGCCTGCAGTGCAATCGCTCGGGTTTAGTTAGAGCCCAACGCCTTGCTCGGGTTCAGTTAGAGCCATGCTTGCATTTGCCTTCGAGTGGAATTTGTTCTCCACATGGAATGATCTTTGTGCTTGAGATGCAGCTTTGAGGTGGATACTCCATTCGACTTGCACCTCGTCGTCCTTGCAGATAAGGGTGGAGCGCGCGTTGTACTTGTGACGCGGCTCCGAACGAGAAGGTTGCAGTCGACCTGCACCTCGTCGTCCTTGTGGATAGGGATGGAGTGCAGGTTGCACTTGTGACGCAGTCCCTAAGGAGAAGGTTGCGGTCGACCTGCACCTCGTCGTCCTTGCGGATAGGGATGGAGCGTACGTTGTACTTGTGACACAGCTCCGAAGTAGAAGGTTTCAGTCGACCTGCACCTCGTCGTCCTTGCGGATAGGGATGGGTTTCGAATTTAGGCGAGTACTAGACTACAGCTAAGCCCACGAGTGGGAGGGTTGCTCATCACTCAGTAGGATTTTTCAAACATAGGCGAGTACTAGACTTCATCTAAGCCCCCGAGTGGGAGGGTTGCTCACCACTCGGTAGGATTTTTCAAACTTAGGCGAGTACTGGACTGCAGCTAAGCCGCTGAGTGGGAGGGTTGCTCACCACTCGGTAGGATTTTTCAAACTTAGGCGAGTACTGGACTGCAGCTAAGCCCCCGAGTGGGAGGGTTGCTCACCACTCGGTAGGATTTTTCAAACTTAGGCGAGTACTGGACTGCAGCTAAGCCCCTGAGTGGGAGGGTTGCTCACCACTCAGTAGGTTTTTTCAAACTTAGGCGAGTACTGGACTGCAGCTAAGCCCCCAAGTGTGAGGGCTGCTCACCAATCAGTAGGATTTTTCAAACTTAGGCGAGTACTGGACTGCAGCTAAGCCCCCGAGTGGGAGGGTTGCTCACCACTCGGTAGGATTTTTCAAACTTAGGCGAGCGCTGGACTGCAGCTAAGCCCCCGAGTGAGAGGGTTGCTCACCACTCGGTAGGATTTTTCAAACTTAAGCGAGCGCTGGACTGCAGCTAAGCCCCCGAGTGAGAGGCTTGCTCATCACTCGGTAGGATTTTTCAATCTTAGGCGAGTACTGGACTGCAGCTAAGCCCCCGAGTGAGAGGTTTGCTCATCACTCGGTAGGATTTCTCAAACTTAGGCGAGTACTGGACTGCAGCTAAGCCCCGAGTGAGAGGCTTGCTCTTCACTCAGTAGGATTTTTCAAACTTAGGCGAAACGGATTCGTGGCTAAGCCCCCGAGTGGGAGGGTTGCTCATCACTCGGTAGGATTTTTCGAACTTAGGCGAGTACTGGACTGGAGCTAAGCCCCGGGTGAGAGGCTTGCTCATCACTCGGTAGGATTTTTCAAACTTAGGCGAGCACTGGACTGCAGCTAAGCCCCCGAGTGAGAGGCTTGCTCACCACTCGGTAGGATTTTTCAAACTTAGGCGAAACGGATTCATGGCTAAGCCCCCGAGTGAGAGGCTTGCTCACCACTCGGTAGGATTTTCCAAACTTAGGCGAAACGGATTCGCAGCAAAGTCACCCACTGGGGGATTTCAGATGCAAACAAAAGAAACAACAATCGTTTAAGAAGACTGTAAAGCTCTTGTCTTTGATAAACAAACTACAAAGGTATTTCTTATTACATCTCATCCGAATGAGTACTTAAGTATAAAAGGGGCGGAGCAGCTCCGCATTCCAAGCCCGTGGCTCATCTTTCTGATGCTCGACATTGTAAAGATGGTATGCTCCATTATGGGGAACTCTGGTGACAATGAAGGGACCTTCCCAAGCAGGGGCGAGCTTGTGTGGTTTCTGCGGATCCACTCGAAGAACCAAGTCTCCCTCTTGAAAGGCTCGGCCCCTCACGTTTCTGGCGTGGAATCCACGCAAGTCTTGCTGATAAATGGTCGACCGGATTAAGGCCATCTCTCTTTCCTCCTCTAGGAGATCTACTGCGTCCTGCCGGGCCTGTTCTGCTTCATCTTCAGAGAAGAGCTCGACTCGGGGTGCATTGTGAAGCAAGTCACTTGGTAGAACAGCTTCAGCTCCATAGACCAAGAAGAATGGAGTTCGGCCAGTCGACCGATTGGGAGTTGTCCTCAATCCCCAAAGAACTGATGGAAGTTCATCAACCCAGGTGCCTGCTGCGTGCTTGAGATCACGCATCAGTCGGGGTTTCAGTCCTTTGAGAATCAAGCCATTTGCTCTTTCTGCTTGTCCATTCGACTGGGGGTGGGCGACCGAAGCATAGTCGACTTGTGTGCCTTGGGAAGTGCAGAAGGCTCTGAACTCATCAAAATCAAAGTTCGACCTGTTGTCAGTGATGATGCAGTGCAGAACCCCATATCTGAATGTCAACTCTCTGATGAAGTTGACGACAGTACTGGCTTCAAGATTCTTGATAGGCTTGGCTTCAATCAATTTGGTAAACTTGTCGGCTGCTACAAGCACATGAGTGAAGCCGCTCCTACCAGTCCTCAGTGGTCCAACCATACCCAATCCCCAAACAGCAAAGGGCCAGACGAGTGGAATGGTCTTCAGGGCTGACGCGGGCTTGTGGGGCATATTGGAGTAAAACTGGCAGCATTCACATTTGTCAACTATATCTTTCACCATTTCATTTGCTCGTGGCCAATAAAATCCAGCTCGGTATGCTTTGGCCACAATGGTCCGAGAGGACGCATGGTGGCCACAGGTCCCCGAGGGGATATCATTGAGGATCACTCGACCTTCTTCTAGCGTTATGCATTTCTGGCTGACTCCAGTCACACTTTCTCTGAACAGCTGTCCTCTTATCACAGTAAAGGCCTTGGACCGACGGACGATCTGTTGAGCCTCCTCTTCATCCTCTGGGAGTTCCTTCCTAAGTATATACGCAATATATGGCACTGTCCAGTCGGGAGTGATGACTAAAACCTCCATGATCAAGTCGACCACGGCTGGGACCTCGACTTCAGTCGGATCTGTAGCACTCTTAGGCTGCGGGGGCTCTTCAGTGAAACGATCTTCTTGAACTGAAGGTGTATGAATGTGTTCCAAAAACACATTGCTGGGAATGGCTTCTCTCTTGGAACCAATCTTTGCCAAATCATCGGCTGCTTGATTTTTCAGTCGGGGTATATGATGGAGCTCTAACCCCTCAAACTTCTTTTCCAACTTCCTCACCGCATTGCACTAACCAGTCATAGCTGGGCTTCTGACGTCCCACTCCTTCATCACTTGATTGACTACCAAATCTGAGTCGCCATAGACCATGAGGCGACGGACGCCGATTGAGATGGCCATATGTAACCCATACAAGAGTGCTTCATATTCCACTTCATTATTGGAGGAATCAAAGTGAATCTGGAGAACATATCTGAGCTTGTCTCGTCAGGGGGATATCAGTACCACTCCGACACCGGAACCATTCAGCATCTTGGAGCCATCAAAGAACATGGTCCAATGCTCCGAGTGGACTTGAGTCGGCAGTTGCTGTTCGATCCACTCGGCGAGGAAATCTGCTATTGCTTGGGACTTGATAGCTTTCTTTGCCTCAAACTTGATATCCAAGGGAAGGAGTTCAATCGCCCACTTTGCCACTCGACCAGTTGCATCTCTATTGCTCAGAAGCTCTGATAATGGAGCGTCGCTGACGACTATAATGGAGTGGTCAGAGAAATAGTGTGCAACCTTCTTCGTGGTCATATAAATCCCATAAACAAGCTTCTGATAATGTGGATATCTTTGCTTTGATGGAGTCAAAACTTCAGAAACATAATATACTGGGCGATGAACTTTATAGGCTTTTCCTTCTTCTTCCCGCTCGACCGTAAGTACTGTACTGACGACTTGTCCAGTGGCTGCAATGTAAAGCAGTAAAGGCTCTTTGCTGATTGGGGCAGCAAGCACCGGCTGGGCGGAAAGCAGGGCTTTGAGCTCTGCAAATGCTGCATCAGCTTTAGGAGTCCATTCAAACTTATCAAACTTCTTCATCAGTCGGTAAAGAGGCAATGCCTTTTCACCGAGGCGAGAAATGAATCGACTTAAGGCGGCCAAACAACCTGTAAGATTCTGGACATCGTGCACATGCACAGGGCGTTTCATTCGGAGAATGGCACCAACTTTCTTGGGGTTAGTGTGGATCCCCCATTTGGAAATGTGGAAGACGAGTAATTTTCCACCCGGAACTCTGAATGTGCACTTTGATGGATTAAGCTTGATATCATACCTTCTGAGGTGGCAAAAGTTTCAGCAAGGTCAGCCAGCAGGTCGGAACCTTTACGTGACTTGACCACAATGTCATCCATGTATGCTTCCACATTCTGACTGATTTGAGTGAATAAACACTTCTGAATCATCCTCATGAATGGCATTCTTCAGGCCGAATGGCATGGTGACATAAGAAAAGCACCCAAATGGAGTGATGAAAGCCATTGTCATATTCGTCTGCAGTTGGAACCATTGGCCGGAGCAAATAAAACAAAAAAATTGTTTATCTACAAACTTTTGGGTCGACTCGCAAACGGTGCTCAGCCAGCCCCCTGGGAACACCTGTCATGTCAGAAGGTTTCCATGCAAAGATGTCCCAGTTCTCACGGAGGAACTGGATGAGCGCTTCTTCCTATTTGGAGTCGAGTGTTGTCGAAATATGAGTCGGAGCAGCATTGGGGTCGGTCGGGTGAATCTGAATCAGCTTCGTTTCACCAGACGTCTGGAATGCAGAATCTGTGGCAGGCTTCTTAGCTCGCAACAAATCACTTGGATCTGCATTCTTTTGATACTCCTGCAATTCTACTACTGCCATTTGTGCATCGGCGATCTTTGAGCCCTTCTGGAAGCACTCTTCTGTCTTCTTCCGATTGCCAAAGATAGTGATCACTCCTCTAGGACCATGCATCTTCAATTTGAGGTACATGTAACATGGTCGAGCCATAAAACGTGCATAAGCTGGCCTGCCCAGTATAGCATGATAAGCACTCTGGAAATCCACGACTTCAAACGTCAACTTTTCTTTGCGGTAAATCTTGGAATCACCGAAAACCACATCAAGGACGATCTGGCCAAGTGACTCAGCCTTCTTGCCAGGAATAACCCCATGGAAACTCATATTGCTTTCACTGAGTCTGGACATCGGAATGCCCATTCCCTTCAAGGTTTCTGCATACAATATATTCAAACCACTGCCACCATCCATCAGAACCTTAGTCAACCGAGTGCCTTCGACAACTAGGTCGAGCACCAACGCTTGCCTCCTAGGGGTGGCTATGTGCGCTGGGTGATCGGACTGGTCGAACGTAATGGCAGTCTGAGACCACTTCAAATAACTGGGTGTCACCGGAGCAACCATGTTTACTTCTCTGTTGATGAGTTTTAGGCGACTTTTGCTCTCAACATCGACAAAAATCATCAGAGTGGAATTGACGTGGGGGTAACCATCATCATCTTCCTCTTTATCCTCAACTTTGTCTGACTCTTTTTCCTTTTCTTTGGGTTGTTTCTCTCGAAACTGCTGGATTAGGAGCCGACACTGTCGAGTGGTATGCTTCGGGTAAATGAGATTACCCTCTTCATCTTTTTTGGTGTGAATGTGGCATGGCAAATCCAACACATCATTTCCGTCCTGATCTTTTATTTTCTTGGGGTTACACGGTCCTTTGGGCTTCCCCTTGAACTTTCCTTGAGTCACGGCTAAGGCTTCTCCAGGAGCAGCTGGCTCGGCTTTGCGCTTCTGCTTCCGACTGGAGTTCCCTCCTCCGGTGTCGTGGGCGACTGTTTTGTGCTTGCCACTCCGGAGCCGATCCTCCTCTTCACCATTGGCATACTTGGTGGCAATCTCCATCATTCGACTCAGAGACATATCTCCGGTCCGACCGAACTTCAGATTCAACTCTCGATACTTGACACCTTCCTTGAAGGCACAAACTGCTTGCTGATCTGACACATTTTCCACCGTGTGGTGCAACGTGATCAATCTCTGGATATAATCCCTGAAGGTTTCATTCGGATTCTACACACAAGATTGTAGCTCTGTTAGCCCTGCTGGTCATTTGCATGTACCTTCAAATGTTCTAACAAACACTCGGGCAAGTTCTTCCCAACTATAAATACTGCTGGGTGCTAACTGATTCAACCACGCTCTGGCCGAGCCCTCCAACATCAGAGGAAGGTGCTTCATGGCCACTTCATCATTGCCACCACCAATCTGCACAGCCACTCGGTAGTCCTCTAACCAAGTGTCTGGCTTGGACTCACCAGTGAACTTGCTGACTCCAGTCGCCAACCTGAAGTTGGGAGGAATCACAGCTGCTTTGATTGCTCTACTGAAACACTCGGGACATGAAACATGCACTCTGTTGTCCGTCGGATAATCTCTATCGTGGCCATCTCTGTGTTCCCTGTTCCTGTGAACCAGACCTTGAACGAGAATGGATCTCGCATCAAAAGCCTAGATCCGGGGGGTCGACTGGAATCCTCGCCCACCACTGTGAGGACGTCTGTCATCGTGTTGCCGAGGTGCGTATGACCCACTCCTTGGGGGAGGTGTGGGTACTCGACGTCGATCATACTGCTCACGGTTTATGTACTGATCCTGTCGGTCTCCACGTCCCTCACACCTTGGAGGCGATCTTGGGCTGTGAGCCGACTGAACTGTGCCTGCCATCACAGATCTACTATGAATCATGTTCCGAGACTGTGACACTGCTGTGTTCTGCTCCCCCGCCGCCCGGAGCAAAGCTCGGATCTGCATCAAACCTCTACCAGCCTCCGACTGGGAAGGCTGAATTGACTCTGCTATTCGGACGGCAGCTGTGAGATTATGGATCAGAGTTTGATATACCTGAGTCGGAGGCGGAAAAAGTTGTCGTCGACTGGACTCAGGAACCCGCTACCGAGCACGCTCATCGAGTGCGTGCTGGAGGTTCTCCAGTCGAGTGCGTTCAGCCAAGCTGGCCAAGCGCGCCTCCTCCAAGGCCCGGGCCTCGGGGGTTTCTCCAACGATTGGAGTGTGAAGTGCATCCATATTACGACGGCGAAGCTCTTCCCTCTGCTACGAAGAGTGGGGCTCGGGGCGGTACTCCTCGTGGACACGCGATGGATCACCTCCGCCGTCACCACCGTTGTCGCGGGGGAAGCCAGGTGGACTACGTGGTCCATTGACCATCAGGAATTCCGCCGCGGGGTCACTGCTGTCGCACTCGGATGTAGTCTCGACGGAGCCAGTCGAACAGGTCGTAGAGAGTTTCGTCGGGCTCAATTGCCGCGACTTGAGGGGTGACCGACTGGCGAGCCACCGCGTGCTTCACCCACCGCTGAAGGCTCGACCGACCTGAACGCTTGCCCCGGCGGGCAACAGGGATTGAAGATGCCACAAAAGCCGACCGATACTGGGTCGACGGTTGCCGCAGGACGACGCCGTGGATGCACGCGCGAAAGTGCGTTGCCCCACAGACGGGGAGCGCCTCGACGTCGAGTGGAGCCTCTTGGAGCCAAGCGGAGTCGTCGGCGATGAACACGAGCGCGCCGAGACGGATCTCACGGCCCTCGGCCAATCCTCCGCCTGAAACCATGCTGATGGGGATCAGAAAAATTGCAACTTCTCCAACAAGTTGCTAAGACACCTGCCCCACGGTGGGCGCCAACTGTCGTGGTTCTAAGTCTGACAGTAGAAAAGGGGCTAGGGATGTAGAGGCAAGATCCAAGCTATGGAGAAGTTGTACGCACGAGTTTTACGAGTTCAGGCCCTTCTCGGAGGAAGTAATAGCCCTACGTCTCGGTGCCCGGAGGCGGTCGACTGGATTATATGCGTGTGTGTTACAAGGGGTGCGAACCCTTGTGCCAGTGGAGGAGGGTGGCTTATATAGAGTGTGCCAGAACCCCAGCCAGCCCACGTTACAAGGAGTTCAATGTTCATCAAGAAGGAGCGTTACAAGTAACATCCGTAATAAAGTGTTATAAATGGCTATTAAGTCTAGGAGTTAATGCCCGACCGTTGCTGTGTAGAGTGACTTTAGGTCTTCTATCCGTCGAGTGCTTCTTGTTATGGTCGAGTGACCCTGATTCCTCCGAGTGGAAATGTTTCTGGTCGAGTGGATGATGGTACCCCTCGAATACTTCTGGCTTTAGAGTGATGTCCTTGGGGAGGGTACTTAGGTCAGGCCTGTGACCCTACCCTAGGTACATGTCCTCATCAGGAATAATTGCTTTAACTAAAAAAACAAACTACTTCTATTAATTTCCTTGCTAAAAATAAACTACTTCTATAGTAAAATAAACTAGTTTTGTTAAATCAACTAGTTCAACTACTAAGCACTTACTATAAATAGAATAAAGTAGTACTTACTAATTAAAAAGAAACTAGTTTAACTAGTTCTATTATTTTTCTAACTAATTATATTAAACACTTTCTCTTCTTATTCTATGAACAAAATTACAATAGAAAAAAATCATAAAAATTCTATGAAAAAAATTGACATATTCTTTGCATATATATGAACACACAAACATTTGCATATTCAACAATAATATCACCAAAAAATGTATGAACAGAAAAAAATTCTAACTTTTGCATATAATGCATTTATGAACAAATTACAACAACTCAATTAACTACACATCTAAACTACGCATCTAAATTAACTACACATCTAAATTAGGAAATTGATATATGGAGCTCACTGCACAACGGGGCGGCCATCGACGAGGAGGCAGGACACGGGGGCGACGGTGAGGGGCGCGGCGACGGGCGATGAGGAGCCAGGGGGCGGCGAGGAGGCAGGGGGGCGCGGGGCGGCGACGGCGTCTGGGCGGCGCTGGACGGCGTCGGAGGCAGGGCGACGACGGCGACGGTGAGGCACAGAGGGGTAGCCTGGCAGCATCGTCGGGCGGGGAAGACGAACTGAATGAAAAATTTCACAAGTGCTAGTTATATAGACGAAGCATTGGTTCTGGTCGTGACAGAAACCGGGACGAATGCGACCTTTAGTCCTGGTTGGTGCCACCAACCGGGACCAAAGGCCTCTTTTCAGCAGCCCAAAGGGCGGAAGCGGCGGCCTTTGGTTCCGGTTGGTGGCACCAACTGGTACTAAAGGGGTGGCATTGGTACCGGTTGGTGCTACGAACCGGTACCAACGCACCCCTTTAGTACCGGTTGGTGCCACCAACCGGGACCAAAGGTCTTGTGCTGCTGCGCCCGCGTCGAAAGTTTAGTCGCACCTCGCTAGTCGAGAGGGGCGCGCAGTGGTTTATAAGCCCCACTGCCGCACCCCTCTCGAGCTCCTCTCCATTGCAGCTTTACGGGCCTAATTGACACTTCTATGCCTGATGGGCCTGCTGGGCCTTCTGCTGGCCTGAATCCTGGCCCATGGGTTGGTTTCGAGTCGTATTCAGGCAGTGGTGGCCGAGTAGGTGGCATATTTTTTATTTTTTCCCTGTTTTTTCTTTTTTGCTTTATTTATTTTGTTTTGTTTCTACTTACAACAAAAAACTTATTTATTTTATTTTATTTTGTTTCTAATTACTTATTTACTTCACTTTATGATAATTATTTTTGCTTTATGTTATTAAAGTTTTTTATTTTTTATTTAGTTTCTACTTATATATTTTATTAAAGTTTATCTATTTTAAATATCTGTTTTAATCAAAACCAGATTTTGTTAATTTTTTTGCTATTAAATTCTTTTTTGCTATTAATGTTTTGAACAAAAAATACTTTCTTAATATAAGTTGCATAAATTTTATATAAATTTAGTTTCAAAAATACTAGAGGTTTATATAAGCTTTTTAGTTGATTCCTTTTGCATTTTATGCATTTTGTTATTTTTCATGCATTTACTGCTTTTTTGAGCTATAAGACCCGGAAATTGAAAAGCACTACAAATGAACTCTGAAAAGGTTGAAAGTTGGCATGGTATCATCATTTCACCCACATAGCATGTGCAAGAAAGTAGAGAGGGTTACGGCAAAAACTGGATGCACTTCGTGTACAAAACGGACAATCTGTTTCGAAGTATCAGGATTTCATACAGAAACTCGTCTATTACAACAGGCATTTCAAATGAACTACAAAAAGGTTGAAAGTTGGCATGGTATCATCATAATAGTTGTGGAGAGAAAGTCTTCACTTTTTTCGCTTGTGTGCTTTGCTTATTGCGCCGTAACCATGGATAATCATCATCATTTATCAGGATGCTTGGGTCAGCCTTTGACTTTGAAGGGAGGAATTTCATGAAACTTTTCATAATCTTCAGACATGTCTGTCTTGCCCTCCACTCCCACGATGTCCCTTTTTCCTGAAAGAACTATGTGGTGCTTTGGCTCATCATATGATGTATTCGCTTCCTTATCTTTTCTTTTTCTCGGTTTGGTAGACATGTCCTTCACATAGATAACCTGTGCCACATAATTGGCTAGGACAAACGGTTCGTCAGTGTACCCAAGATTGTTCACATCCACTGTTGTCATTCCATACTGTGGGTCTACCTGTACCCCGCCTCCTGACAGATTGACCCATTTGCACTTAAACAAAGGGACCTTAAAATCATGTCCGTAGTCAAGTTCCCATATGTCCATTATGTAACCATAATATGTGTCCTTTCCCCTCTCGGTTGCTGCATCAAAGCGGACACCGCTGTTTTGGTTGGTGCTCTTTTGATCTTGGGCGATCGTGTAAAATGTATTCCCATTTATCTCGTATCCTTTGTAAGTTAGTACAGTCGAAGATGGTCCCCTGGACAATGGGTACAACTCATCACAAACAATGTTGTCACCTCTGAGACGTGTTTCCAACCAACTGCTGAAAGTCCTGATGTGTTCACATGTAATCCAGTCATCACACTGCTCCGGGTGTTTGGAGCGCAGACTGTTCTTGTGTTCATCGACATACGGGGTCACCAAGGTAGAGTTCTGTAGAACTGTGTAGTGTGCTTGACACCAAGAATGCCCATCCCTGCATATTATAGCTACCCCTCCTAGCGTTCCTTTTCCAGTCAGTCTCCCATCATACCGCCATTTAGGGAGACCTATCTTCTTAAGGCCAGGAATGAAGTCAACACAAAACCCAATGACATCCTCTGTTTGATGGCCCATGAAGATGCTTCCTTCTGGCCTAGCACGGTTACGAACATATTTCCTTAGGACTCCCATGAACCTCTCAAAGGGGAACATATTGTGTAGAAATATGGGACCCAAAATGACAATATCATCGACTAGATGAATGTCACATCCCTAGCCTCAACTTGGCCTTGGACTATCTTGGTTGTTGCATCATGTTTAAATTCAAGCAAAATCGAATTGAGGGAATTCCCAAAGCCTCAGAAATCTTTGAAAATGAGCAAGTTAAAAATTTCTTCAAATGAGTCCAAGAAAATGTTCCTGTTATTCTGTGAAAATATTGGCATGAGGTGAAATTCAAACCAATATTTTGGGAGTCACAGAAATAATTTATTTGGGCCTTTGATTTAAATCAATAATATATTTGGGTTGGAATTATTTCTGTTATATAAGAAATAATCCCAAACTAAAATGTTTCATGTTGGGTTTATTCTATACAGTGGGCATGTTTAGTTTGGTGATTTTTGAAAGGGTGTAGGTATTTTTAGAAAAGTCACAAAGACTACAGAATAATAGAAAACAAAATTAAAAGAGAAAGAGGGAAAACCTACCTGGCCTTACCTGTAGTCGGCCCAGCTGCACCGGCCAGCCCACCTGGTGGCCCAGCCTTCCAGGGGCAGAGCCGTCTTCAACCTCTGCCTACTGGCAGAGGCGTGTCGACACGCCGCGCCGAGCGGCCATCTCCTGCTTCGCGCTGTCCACGCCTCCTACATCCTCGCAGTTCGTCGTGGAAACGCCTGGGCGCCCTGGATTTTCTCCCTCTTCCTCTGCTCACTTCCCCCTCTCTCTCCCTCGCTCCCCACCTCATGGCCGAGGCCGCCATGGCCGCACCGACACCGTTCGCCACGGCCACCGACCCTCCCTCGCCCATCCAGTGTATCCAAGAGCTCCGGGTCGTCCTTCTCTTCCTCTCCACCAAGCCATGGAACGACGGACGCACCACAACGTCGCCAGCATCACCGTTTCCATCGCCGGCCACCGTGGATCCTCGCCGTCGATTCGGGAGCTACCGGGCGTCCCCGACCCCGACCTCGCGCTCATTGGACTCTCTGTGAGCCTCCGCACCGAACTCCTCTCTCTCCGTTGCCGATTTCATCCTCTAACCGCGGCCTCTGTTGAGCCCGAGAGCTCGCCGCCGACGAGTTCGCCATTGCCGCAGCTAGCAACCTCGAATGACCAAACCGAGCACGTAGTTGTGCTCAGCGTGCTCCCAGGAGGCCATAGCACTGCTCACCTCGTTGTCTCGTACACCGTAGCATTGCATCGGTCGAGCCGAACTCCGGCCGCCACCGAGGTCGACGCCGTGCCCAACTCTGGCCACCTCGCAACCTCCCCCTGCCACAGTTGGATGCGCACGAGCCCCAGCTCCTCGTAGGTGGGCTCGGCCATCGATTTTGTCGCCGGAGCCGCCGTCCCGATCATCGCCGCCGCGTCTGTGTGTTCGCTGGCGTTGAACTCCGATGATATGACGTGTCCCGTCATTAGCAGCTAACAGCCCCGCTAATTAACCCCCAGGGTCAATGACAGTGGGCCCCGTGCCTGTTTTGTTTAATTTAATTTTCTGTTTAGTTTAGTTCATAACCCACTGGGACCCACACGTCAGCATTGACTTTGCTGACGCGGCCGTTGACTGGTCCCACATGTCAGCCACACAAACCAGCCCTGGGTCACTGACCAGTGGGCCCCCCTGGTCAGGTTTGACCTGGACCAGGTCAGTTGACCGCTGACGTCACACTGACGCCAGGCTGATGCAGTAAATCTTTTCTGGATTTATTCTTATTTAGAAAATTCCAGAAAATGCCCAAAACTTCTAAAAATCATAGAAAATCAACCGTAACTCCAAATGAAATAAATTATATATGAAAAATTATCAGAAAAATTCAAGGAATCTGTTTATGGCATTTTCATGCATGTTTGAACAATGTTTGTCCTCTGTTTTGGACAAAACAAATAAATGGCATTTAACTAATCATATATGGAGTTTGAATTTGAATCTTGTATTCAAACCAACTTCATTTAACTTGTTGATAGTTGCATTAGCTCAATCAACAGCATATTGCCATGTCATGATCATGCATCATATTGTTGCATCGCATTGATTGTGTTCCTCCTTGTTTGCCGGTAATTGTCCCCTCTCAGTAGACGCCGCTCCGACGATTGTTCGATGACACCGATGAAGAACTATATTATCCTCAGAAGTGCCAGGCAAGCAAAAACCCCTTGCTCATTCCGATATAATCCCACTTCCTCGCTCCTGCTCTCTTTTACTGCATTAGGACAACAACGATTCAACCGTTACATGTTGCGGTAGTTGAACCTTTTCCTATGCATGACCTGTCATTGCCACAGTAAATAGATGAAACCCACTAGCATGAGTAGGAGTTGTTTGAGCCCTGATGTGCCTACTCATTCATGCTTGTTGTCATGCCTGCTACTGCTTAGAGTTGAGTCGGGTCTGATTCATTGGGAATGAATTGGAATGTGGTGAACATGTCCTACTGTTGACAGCTAAGTGTGTGAACATGATTTGGTAAAGGTAGCGGTGAGAGGCCATGTAGGAGTACATGGTGGGTTGTCTCATTGAAAACGTCCTCAAGAACTGAGTTCTGTGTTTGTGATCCATGAACAGTTACTACCACACATTGGGCTCCGGGCGCTCCAAGCTCTCTCGACTTATTAATCAACTTGATCTCTGTCCAGGAGTTGCAACTAGTTTTTGGTGTTTGTAGGTAGTGTTAGTAGTCTACCAAGTGGCACCTGTACAGGTGGGCTTGGGACAGACTAGGCACAGTGGCCCGGTGTACCAAGTGGCACCCGGATGGTGGGCTTGGGAACCCTGTACGCATCGTTTGGGGCCGTGAGCGACACCCCGGCCGGATCTCCTTGCGGATGGAACCCGAATAGGCGATAAACCTGGACTAGAGACTTGTGTGGTTAGTCAGGTCGTGGCCGACTCCCTCACCAGGCTTCCGCTTGAAGGTTGCCGAGATACACGACGTGTACATGGTGGTAAGTGGTGAGAGCGTGTGTGAAGAAGTACACCCCTGCAGGGTTATCATTATCTATTCGAATAGCCGGATTCCTCGGATATGGAAACTTGGACCCCTTGCATAGTTCATAGACAAGTGAAAGTGGATACTTTAAAATGCGCAAGATAAGTGTGAGTGCTATGGATGGCGTTCTCGCAGGGAGACGGGAGCGGATCCATAGTGGTGTATTGGTATGGTGAATTTGTGGACTCGTGTGCGCCACCTCAAAAGAGTTGCTTGCAGTCGTAGTTCAGGTTAGCCACTGAGTCAAAGCTGGCTTGCTGCAGTTAAACTCCACCACCCCCTTTGTTGATACCGATGCATATGTAGCTAGTTCTGATGTAAGTCTTGCTGAGTACCTTTGTACTCACGTTTGCTTAATTTATGTTTTGCAGAGAGATTTCAGTCTCGCTAGTAGGTCCGCGTGGACTTCGACGTTTAGCTTGTTACCTCAGCTACGATCTTGTGCCCTCGGCAGGATCTGGTAGATAGTCAGGCTTCTTAGCCTTTTTCATTTGTAGATGTCTGTACTCAGACATGTTAAGCTTCCGCATGTGCTTTGCATTGTATGCTATGATTGCTGGGTCATGAGACCCATGTTTGTAATATCTCGCTCCTCGGAGCCTAATAAATAAATACTTTGAGTCGTAGAGTCTTGTTGTGATGCCAGGTTGTATTTGCACATATCGAGCATACTGTGTGTATGATTGAAATGCTTGGTATGTGTGGGATCCGACAATCTAGTTGTTTATCCTTGGCAGCCTCTCTTATGGGGAAATGTAGTCTAGTGCTTCCGTGAGCCATAGTAGTCCGCTACAGCCCGGTTCACCGGAGTCCTGCTAGCCCAGCACTACTGCTCAGGACGCTTGACTGGCCGGCATGTGTTTCACTTCGTTCATGTGTCTGTCCCTTCGGGGAAATGTCACGCGGTGACTCCGGAGTCCTGCCTAGCCTGCTACAGCCCGGATTCCCGGAGTCCTGTTAGCCCAGTGCTACAGCCCGGATTCACACGCTGCTGACCGACATGCTCGAGGTTGATTCATGTATGCCTGTCCTCACGGGTTAGTGCCGCTTTTGGTTCACGACTAGCCATGTCGGCCCAGGTTCTCTGTCATATGGATGCTAGCGACACGATCATATACGTGAGCCAAAAGGCACAAACGGTCCCGGGCCATGGTAAGGCGACACCCGTGGGAATACCGTGCGTGAGGCCGCAAAGTGATATGAGGTTTTACTGGCTAGATCGATGTGACATGGAATCGGGGTCCTGACAATGAACTAGGATGTGCGTCATGATATTGAAGAAGGATGGTGGGAACACCAGCTCAAAACTGACAAGACATTGCTCCACATCACTCCTTAGCCTTGGTATGATTTCGGGATCGATCACCTTCTGAGAGATTGTATTGAGGAATGCACATAGCTTCACAATGGCTAATCGGACGTTTTCCGGTAGAAGCACCCCTCAATGCACCTGAAAGCAGTTGCGTCATAATCACGTGACAGTCATGAGACTTTAGGTTCTGTGACTTTTTCTCTGGAATATTTATTATTCCCTTTATATTTGACGAGAAGCCAGTCGGGACCTTCATACTGAGCAAGCATTCAAAAAAGATTTCCTTCTCTTCTTTGGTAAGAGCGTAGCTGGCAGGACCTTCATACTGATTTGGAGGCATGCCGTCTTTTTCGTGCCAACGTTGCAGGTCCTCCCATGCCTCAGGTGTATCTTTTGTCTTCCCATACATGCCCAAGAAGCATAACAGGTTCACACAAAGGTTCTTCGTCACGTGTGTCACGTCAATTGAAGAGCGTACCTCTAGCTCTTTCCAGTAGGGTAGGTCCCAAAATATAGATTTCTTCTTCCACATGGGTGCGCGTCCCTCAGCGTCATTCGGAACAGATAGTCCGCCGGGACCATTTCCAAATATTACATGTAAATTAGAGACCATAGCAACTACGTGATCACCGGTACACATGGCGGGCTTCTTCCGGTGATCTGTCTCGCCTTTGAAATGCTTGCCTTTCTTTCGACATTGATGGTTGGTCGGGAGAAATCGACGATGGACCAGGTACACATTCTTCCTGCATCTGTCCAGGTATAAAATTTCGATGCCAGCTAAACAGTGCGTGCATGCGTGGTATCCCTTGTTTGTTTGTCCTGAAAGGTTACTGAGAGCGGGCCAATCATTGATGGTCATGAACAACAACGGCTTTAGGTCAAATTCTTCCCTCATGTGCTCATCCCACGCACGTACACCTGTTCCATTCCACAGATGTAAGATTTCTTCAACTAATGGCCTTAGGTACACATCAATGTTGTTGCCGGGTTGCTTAGGGCCTTGGATGAGAATAGGCATCATAATGAACTTCCGCTTCATGCACATCCAAGGATGAAGGTTATACATACATAGAATCACGGGCCAGGTGCTGTGATTGCTGCTCTGCTCCCCAAAAGGATTAATTCCATCGGCGCTTAAAGCAAACCATATGTTCCTTGGGTCACTTGCAAACTCAGCCCAGAACTTCCTCTCGATTTTTCTCCACTGTGACCCGTCAGCAGGTGCTCTCAACTTCCCGTCTTTCTTACGGTCCTCACTGTGCCATCGCATCAACTTGGCATGCTCTTTGTTTTTGAACAGTCGTTTCAACCGTGGTATTATAGGATCATACAACATCGCCTTCACAGGAACCCTCTTCCTGCGGGGCTCGCCCTCAACATCACCAGAGTCATCTCGTCAGATCTTATACCACAATGCACTGCATACCGGGCATGCGTTCAAATCCTTGTCCGCACCGCGGTAGAGTATGCAGTCATTAGGGCATGCATGTATCTTCTCCACCTCCAATCCTAGAGGGCATACGACCTTCTTTGCTGCGTACGTACTATCGGGCAATTCGTTATTCTTTGGAAGCTTCTTCTTCAATATTTTCAGTAGCTTCTCAAATCCTTTGTCAGGCATAGCATTCTCTGCCTTCCACTACAGCAATTCCAGTACGGTACCGAGCTTTGTGTTGCCATCTTCGCAATTGGGGTACAACCCTTTTTTGTGATCCTCTAACATGCGATCGAACTTCAGCTTCTCCTTTTCACTTTCGCACTTTTACCTTGCATCAACAATGACCCGGCGGAGATCATCATCGGGCACATCGTTTGGTTCCTCTGGATCTTCAACTTCCTCTTGATCTTCAGCTTCGCCCGTTGCAGCATCACCGTATTCAGGGGGCACATAGTTGTCATCGTCCTCTTCGTCTTCGTTGTCTTCCATCATAACCTCTATTTCTCCGTGCTTCATCCAAACATTATAGTGTGGCATGAAACCCTTATAAAGCAGGTGGGTGTGAAGGATTTTCTTGTTAGAGTAAGACCGCGTATTCCCACAATTAGGGCATGGACAACACATAAAACCATTCTGCTTGTTTGCCTCAGCCACTTCGAGAAAATTATGCACGCCCTTAATGTACTCAAAGGTGTGTCTGTCACCGTACATCCATTGCCGGTTCATCTGCGTGCATGATATATAATTATGTGTGTCAAAAGTAAGAAAATTAGACAAGTATCTATCTAAAGTAAGATTTTTTTTCTTTCAGAAAGAAGATAAGAACAAGAGGCTCACCACGGTGGTGCCGGCGACGAGATCGGCGCGGGCGATCGACGGTGGTGAAGACGAGGACGGGGTGTGACGGACCGCTAAACCTAGACAAATCTCGGAAAAAATGGAGCTCGGAGGTCGAGCTTCGAGAGGAGAAAGCTTAACTAGTGTGGCTCGGGCATTTCATCGAACACCTCACATGCATAAGAGGTGAGCTAGAGCACCCAAATGCCCTTCCTCGCCGGCCAGCAAAAAACAGAGCACTGTGGAGTGCTTTGCTCGCCGGCGATGGGGTATATATAGGCAACTCATTTGTCCCGGTTCGTGGCTGGAACCGGGACTAAAGGCCATCCTTCTGTCCCGGTTCTAGCCACGAACCGGGACCAAGGGTTGTGGGCCAGGAGCGAGGCTCATTGGTCGCGGTTCGTGCCATGAACCGGGACAAATGGGCCCAGACGAACCGGGACCAATGCCCACGAGGCCCCGGCCGCCCCCTGGGCTCACGAACTGGGACAAATGCCTCCATTGGTCCCGGTTCGTGGGCAAAATCGGGACTAATGGGCTGGCCAGGCCCGAACGAAAGCCCCTTTTTCTACAAGTGAACCACCCTACGTAAAAATTGAAGGCAAAATTAAAATCAAAAATTGAAGGCAAAATGGAGAGCCTAGGACAGCGGAAGAACATATGTACAATAAGATCACCTTAACAGACGTCATGCCGCGCAGGAGCCATTGGAGCCCGATTCAATCTCTAGATCCGTTTGCGGCCTCGGTCTTCCTCCAGCCGAGGAGACGGCGGAGGCATTGCGACCGTGGCGCTAGGGTTAGCCTGGGCCGAGGGGACGAGGGGGAACAGGCCGCATTCCACCTCATGCGGTGCGGCGGGGCCGGCTGGGCGAAGGGGATGACGGCGGCGGGGCAGGGAGGCGCGGGCTGCTCTAGCGATTGGAGGGAGAAAGAGAGAGGGGCTTGGTGGGACGGAGAGACGGCCACACTAGTGCTGGAGGAGGCGGCTTAGGTCTTCACAAGAGAAGTTCTTGCCCTTTCGTACGCCTATGCGCGAAATAACGAAAATGCCCTTGGCGGGGCACTGTAATTGCACGCGGTTGCACGGCGGGAGTGAAACTATTCATTGTAATAGTGCTCTTGTGCGCGATCCAACGGCCGAAAGTGCATCAAGGAATCGAGATGGACGGCCGGATGTCCCTAATAGTTGTGAGAGCTCGAACCTTGCTTAGGTTCTTGTTTCTCGATAAACTGATGGACGTGAGAGTGGATATTAAGATAAATGGAGCCTAACTCTCACACATCTTGATTTTGCCGTTCTTCAGTATTCTCAATTATTGAAGTATCAAAAAAACTGTCTATTATTTTAATAAAAAAGGACTATGTACAAAGCAATTAAGTCCTATAGCTCAGCTGGTTAGAGTGCTGGTCCGATGGACGAGAAGTCACGGGTTCAAGCCCCGTGGGGACTAATTCTTTTTTTTAATTGCGATTATCCTTTTCTTTCTTGTACCCGTATAGAGATCGATCTCACGGTTGTACGTCTCCTGTCGATTCCCTATGTACCCGTACGTACACCATATATATATAACGGTAAGTATGTTTCCTCAAGCGACACCATATGTTTTTTAGTATTCCTCAACAAAAAGTATGTTCTTTTAGTCTAAACACATTTTATTCATTAATCATCGACCAAATACATTAGGATACAATTTAGTTTCGGAGGATGGAGGAGCCACAGATGGCGTCCTAAAAAGAGGCCTAATGTGTCCTTAGCATTGCTATAAGCCTTAATATTAGTTTCACGTCCCTTAAAGATGGCTGGAAATGCCGTGAACTGTGCTGAGGTAGCTTTAATCTCCTTGACGATGCTCCCATTTAAGCCTCCTGCATTGTTTTTGATATTTGTAACAACCTATTTGCAATCAGAAGGTATTATCACATGTGTGAGTCGAGATCCTGGGCTAGAGAAAGAGCTTCTCGACAAGCTAGCATTTACAAAGTAGTCGGGTCTGTTATGCCATCACACTTTATCGCTGAAGCACCCAGGTATTTGACTGCTCCATCTGTACACACGGTACTGAAAGATCAAGTACTTCAGTTCCTCGCCATTGCCCCATCTACCTTGATCTTAGCAAAACCTGCCGCTGCGCGGGCGAGGTGCCCTCGCTATCAGCAATTGGTGTGTCCTGGATGGTTCACTCACCGAGCTCCTGGATGGTTCACTCACCGAGCTCCTGGATGTAGTTGTTATGAAGTGATGATTTGCATGGGGGGTCTGAAATTGTTGCTCTTGGAGAGCTTTTCTACATGCATACCAGATAGCCCATAGTGTAACCACCACTTTAACAAAATCATCATGTTGCAAGCTATCAATTAGTGTGAATATCCACATTCTTGCTTCCGGTTCCTTATTGTTCTCAACAACTTCAACTAGGTCTGGATCTTACAAAGCCCACACGCATCTTGACATGTTACAATGTAGGAGCGTGTGTTGCAAGGATCATCCCGTCCACAAAGACTACATTAAGGAATTGTCGACATGTTCCTAGCTACTCTTTAAGAGATCAGTTGTGGGTAGGGATTGCTGAGCTAACCTCCATAAGAAAGTTTTAACATCTAAGGGAACGTTTGTTTGCCACATGCTTGTCCAGTCCTTCGGACCCCTCTCCGAGTTTGAAGATTCCGCTCTGCCCTCGAGCCATGCGTCGCGGCGTAACTTCGTAGAGACTAACATTCTATAGACAGAGCGAACTGAAAAAAAACCCGCTCTTCACATGGGTCCAAGACCAGAAACCGTCCACCTGACATGTCCATAGGGGGATAGAAGCAATAGCTTGTACATATGTAGGTAGGAAAGTTTGAGCTAGCTTGTCCATGTCCCACGATGCATCCACTGTGATCAGTTCGGCCACCAGTTCGGGCAGTTCCAGTACATTATTTACAAATGGGCCACATATTAATGTCTCGGGGAATCCAGTTATGCTGCCAGATCGGTGTGGATGTCCCGTCCCCTACTCTCCTAGTAAGGCCCTGTTTCATGGTGCCCCTACCATCGAATATCTATTGCCAGATTTGCGAAGGGGAATTCCCAAGCTCAGCATCAAGAAATCCTGAAGTAGCAAAGTATTTAGCCTTTAGTATTCTCGCACTTAGAAAAGCTGGTTCCATAAAAATGTGCCAAGCCTGACGGCCTAGCAGGGCAAGTTTAAAGAGTTCAGTATCTCGAAAGCCGAGTCCTCCACAAGATTTTGGCCTTGTCATAACACTCTAGGATACCCAATCTGGCTTTCGCCTACCTTCTGTAATACCCAACCAAAACTTCCGAATAAGAGTATTAATATGCTTGGAAAGGTCACACGGGAGCTTAAAACAAGACATAGAGTAAACAGGTACTGCCTCAGCAATCGATTTTATAAGAACTTCCTTGCCACCAACTGATAGGATCTTCTCCATCCATCGCTTCACTTTTTTGCAGACTCTATCTTTCAAGAACTTGAAGGCACCATTCATAGAATTCCCAACATCAGTCAGCATTGCTAGATATCTCTTAGACAAAGACTAATTTGGGACATGCAAGGCCTCCTTAATTTCAAGCTTTAAACTTTCAGGACAACCTTTACTAAATAAAATAGAAGACTTCGGTAGATATACCTTTTGACGGGAAGCATTACAATAGGACTCTAACAAAGAGGACAACTCATTAGCTCCTTGACTACATGACTTGACAAACAGTAGGCTGTCATCTGCGAATAGCATGAGGTTGACTGGCGGTGCCGGCGATGCCACTTTAATGCCACATAGGTGGGATGACTTATTCTTATTTTGGAAGAGGCGTGAAAGGACCTCTGCTGCAAACAAAAATAGGTAAGGAGATATTGGGTCCCCCTGTCGGATCCCCATTGTTGTCTTAAGTTCTTCTATTTTTTCTCCATTAAACATCACGGAGAATTTCACTGAACTAACCATCTTCATTACAAGAGATTCCCAAGTTACTGCGAACCCCAACTTTGACATGATAGCCTAAAGATAAATTCCCTCGACCCGATCATAGGCTTTCATCATATCAAATTTAACCGCACAAAATCTGTTTTTCTTAGCACTATTGCTCTTCATCAAGTGTAAACACTTGTATGTTGTGATAATATTATCAGTAATGAGACGCTCACTGTTCTTCTTAGATGATATTGGGAAGAACTTGCTTGAGATGATTAGAGACCACTTTTGAGGCAATTTTGTAAAGGACATTGCAAAGGCTAATAGGATGAAACTGAGTGAGTTGGTTGAGGTGTTTTACCTTATGGATAAGAAAAAAGATTGTCTCATTTATTACCTCTGGGATCTCTTCACCTTGCAAAATTATCAGAAACGCGTTGGTGACCTCAACCCCACAGATATCCCAATGACATGGAATGAAGTGTGCGGGGAAGCCATCTGTTTTGGGCGCCTTTGTTGGAAATATCTGAAAAAGAGATGTTTTCACTTCCTCATTAGTGTATGGAGCAGTCAACATAGAATTCATCTCGTGAGTAACCTTGACCAGAACGCTATAAAGAACATCTTGCACACCCGAAAGACCTTCTGCTGTGAAAAGGTTTTGGTAAAAAGAATTCACCATAGATGCCATCTCCGTGGGTCTTGTGCTAGTGAGCCGTCTTCCCTCTCTAAGTGTTTTATTTTGTTTTTTCTATGTCGCATGCTCGCTGGCCTCTCGAAGTACTTGGTATTTTTGTCCCCCTCACGCAACCAGTCCGCCCGTGAACGCTGTATTTACAGTATCTCCTCCATATGATAAAGCTTGACCAGGTGTTCCGAAATTTTTATCTCTACATGTAACGAGTCAGAACGTTGGGTGTCTCCTTGCAAAATTGCTAGTGCCTTTTGTAGTTTCTTAATCTCTGTGCACTTGTTACCAATATTGGCACCGCTCCATTGAGCCAGGCATGTTGACAAGTCAGGCAAGGTTTTTGCGGAGTGCGGCGACAGACTGAGCTACATGCAAATTCTCCCATTGGGCCAACAGTGCATCCGGGAAATTATCATACCTTTCCGAGAAAAGTTCGTAGCTAAACAATTTTGTTATTTTATTTTCTCCGACCACTGGTTCCAACTGCAGACGAATATGACAATGGCCGGATGTTGCTCCCGTCTCGTGGGGCGGAGTGGCCAATTGAAACAAAGCTTTCCACTTGTCAGTGTGATAGTTCATCTTCTTCTAAGATGAATATCTCATCGTGAAATTTCAGAAAATTCAATGATTTTCCTGATTTGCATAATCCTGTTACAAGTTTTAGGGTTTCTATATCCATAACTTATGGTTTATTTTGAAGACAATCTAACAGAACAACTTCCGGTTTGTTAATCCTACTCATTACCACTAGAGATTCAATAATCCTTTCCAAGTTCTAGTATCCTCCCACTCATTTCTTTGACAAGAAAACACTTTCTTGAAAAAATATTCATCCGTGACAAACACTTTGCCTTTTGAACATTTCGATGGAAGGAATTCAAGTCATGTTTCTGAGATATCCTATAATTCAACATTTATCTGGTTTATAAACTCCATATGTTATATGGTTTCTATTAGCAAGGCTAATATGCGGTGCTCTGTTTAGTATATATCTTATCGTTTCAATTGTACCCCAAATTTTATAAAAGCATATTGGTAATAAAATAATTCCACAATTATTCGAGTGTTTTCCTAAACTTATGACTCAGATAATTTTCTTCAATACTGAAGAATCACTTTATCTTTTGTCATAATGATCCTTATCTTCACTAAAAAATATTTGAACTCTTCAAATAATATATTCTTAAATTCCTTTGAACTATTCAAATACTTCAGATTTTATGCTAAGTAAATAATATTTTCCTAATCTTTAATGAAGCATAATTATCCACCGCTCCCTCGGTTTTTCATCAAACCTTATACATCACTATGTATTCTTTTATTTGATTTCTCAATCAAGATAATTCAATAATGTTCAATGATTGTCGTAATTTTGTACTTATCATATATAAAAATATGGCACCAATATATACATACAAGCATGTATACATAACATTGGACAATACGTGGATTTTTCATCAGAGGGTCATCAAGATGGGTCGAGCATTATTTAATTATATCTACACATGCATCATCTAATGAGCCTCACTTAACGAGCAAGTGGATGTACGTGCACATGCAAAGAGCTATGCATGGACATAGCTCACGTACATGCTATGATAGAAATCCCATGCGTGCATGAGGTTACTAGCTAGCTAGGTAAATTGACGGCTATTTGGCTTGACTACCCGTGCAAGATGATCAGGACAGGCCGAACGTGCAAGCCGTGACCATGTGCAGGTCTAGCTGCTGCACCGCACGTACAAGGGATAAGTCTCAAAGAGATAACATGCTTATCATTGCCGGGAGAATAACACCTGCCGAATAAAGTCTTCCGCAGAGTACGTGCATCTCATACCTATCCATTCCTGCAGCGCTTGCGTCCACTGTCACGGCGCGTATGGCTGGCGGCGGTGCAAGGACAAATGCGAGAAGACCAGCGAGAGGATGCGGCGGCGGCGGCAGAGACACCCGTTGGGGCGGGACGATGGCGACGGTAACACACACGAGGCTGTTGTGTGTCAAGTCAAGCAAGGTACAAACAAAACAAGAAAGACAAAGAAAAATCTCTTCTTTGAAACCTAGCTAAACCTGAGAATCTCCTCCACAAGAAGAAAATAAAAATCACTAATCCAGCACACAAGATTAGAGGAGAAGAAACTCATCAAGCAGCACAAGAACAAGCTCTACACATAAATCGTGACAAGAATCCAAACGAACAGAGAGAAAAGAGGTTCAACCTCCAGGTCCATCTACATAGCAGTCGCAGGAACGCCACCGGCACCAAGAGAACGAGTAAAGATCCGAGAGAGAGCAACCACCCTGCTTAAAAAATTGAAGGCAAAATAAAAAATCAATCGAAGCATGGAGAACCTAGGATAGTGGAAGAACAGATGTACAACAAGATCACCTTAACAGGCATCACGCCGCGCAGGAGCCATTGGATCCCGATTCAAACTCCAAATCCGTTTGCGGCCTCGCTCTTCCTCCTGCCGAGCAGACGGCGGGGGCATGGCGACCGTAGCGCTAGGGTTAGCCTGGGCCGAGGGGACGGCGGGGGAATGGGTCGCATTCCACATCGTGCGGTGCTTTCCTTTCTTGTATATATACTATATATATATAGCCCCGTCGGGACTAATTCCCGTCGGGACTAATTCTTTTTCTTAATTGCGATTATGCTTTCCTTTCTTGTATATATACTATATATATATAGCCCGTACGGCCCAAAACGGATAGCCCAGCAAACGATCCATGAACGGTCATAGCGAATCGTTTTCCCCTGACCTAGCCGCCGCCAGGCGACGAGGCAGGCGACCAGGGGAGCTCCTATTCGGCGCGTTCGGCGCCGGGGAAGCGAACCGGCGCCTGCTGGCAGCGCGAAGTGGGCCGGCCCACAGACGGAGCGAGCAGTAAACGGTCGCGTGAAAAAAGAAAGCGAAAATGTGGTAGAAGCACGGCACGAACTCACGCAGCAAGGTAGCGGGATTTTTCAGCTAACCAATACAGCTTCAGATGACTAGCGATTCAAAACAAACGCGAACTCTATAAGAACCATATAAGAGCCGCGCCATTTATTGCACAAAAAAATACAGTTTACTCTAGAACTTGTATTTTCGAATTTCTTAAATATTGTACGTTTTACTTTATAGCTTGAACAAGAGTTCATTGAATTTGAAAATAAGTTCATCAAATTTGAAAAAAGTTCATCGAATTTGGAAAAAGTTCATGAATTTTGAAAAGAGTTCATCCCGTTTATGAAAAAAAAAAGTTCATCGCATTTGAAAAATGGTTCACAAATTTGAAAAAAGTTCATCGGATTTGAGAAAAGTTCATCGATTTTGAAAAGAGTTCATCAGATTTGAAAAAAAGTTCATCAATTTTTGAAAACAGTTCATCAAATTTGAAAAAAAGTTCATCGAATTTTGAAAAAAAGTTCATCGATTTTGAAAAAGTTCATCAGATTTGAATAAAAGTTCATCGAATTTGAAAAAAAAGTTAACAAATCTGAAAAAAGTTCATCGAACTCGAAAGAAGAAAAAGGAAAACAGAAAACGAAAAAAGAAAAAAGGAAAACAGAAAAAGGTAAAAAAGGAAGATGTAAAAGGAAATAAAAGTTCATTCTAAACAAATGAAGTGTGTTGGCTTGCTGGTTGCTCCCGCGGTACTACGTGCGTGAGGTCCCTGGTTTGAATCACAGCTAATACATGTCTTTTTTCTGATTTAATAAGAAAAAAAAGCTATTGGGCCGGCCCATCGCGCGAGCGCTGCAGGCGCCGGTTGGCAAGCGGGCGTATATGCGCCAAATAGGAAATCCCGACGACCAGCCTACCACCGATCTTCACCGGCGAGATCGCTGGTCCTCCCTCCCTCCGTCTGCTGCTTCGGCGGCGGGAGGGAGGGGGGACCCCGTTCCTCCGCTCTTTAGTTAGGTTTTGGTTTTGTATGTCGTGGTGCGTCGTTGGGGTGGTGGGTGCGGCGCCCAGACGAATAAATCTGCCTCAGCTCCACTCCCACACCGGCGATGTCCTTCATGGCGGCGTCTCGGAGTTGATGGCATCGTGTGTTTGCCGATCCTTCAGATCGGCGAAGTTAGGGTTCATGGATGGTGTCGGCGAGGCGGCGGTGGCGACTCCATCAGGTGTGTCTCTCCTTCTGCTCTGTCCCCGTTGCTGCGGCGTTATCTCCGACGTCATGGTGGAGCAGGGAGGTTTTATCGTCCGGGAGTACGCGCAGACGGTGGCCTGCGCAGTTGACAGCTGGAAGATGGTGCATCCTGTGCTGGGTGTATGGTTGGAGGCTGACAGTTCTGATTTTCTCCTCCGACGTTGTAGTTGTGCGGGGATGTCAGGTCTGGAGTTCGATGGCGTGTCCGGGGACACGTTGCCCCGGTCTGATTCTTTCAACGGCAATGGTTTTGCTTTTGGCAAACTACTTTGGAGGTCCGTAAAGCTGCAGATCAACGATGGAGCCGCGTCGAGCTCGGGTGAAGAGGTGATCTGTCTTCTCTCTCTTGGTGGTCGCTTCGGTGGTGCCGAAGGAGAGGGACAGGCGCTGGTTTTTTGCGTAGGATTATCCTATCCTTTCAGTACTGTAATGTCTGTGTTTACGTGTCTTGTAACCGGATCTTTATTTTATGAATGAGAAACGTATTACCTTGCAAAAAAAAAGCAAACGATCCATGAAGGAGCACCTCCGCGTAGCCACGATCGGTTAGTACGTTTCTTCAAGCGACACCATCTGTTTTTTTTAGTATCTATCTATTAGCTAACTAGAAAAAAGGAAATAAGCTAGAAAATCTCACAAAAATTAGAAACATCCAATTGTTAATTTAACACGTCATAAAATTACAGCCCTTTGATCTTCCCAATACCATTTGGACATAAAACTTGATAAAAATTACCCACCAATGCCAACTAGTCCATACTAATCCTGTTTGTGAAAAAAAAATCTAGACTAACCCTCAACTCACCTCACGTCAAAGCAAAAAAAAAACTCAGCTCATCTTCCGTGTAAAAGGAAACCTAAACTCACCTGTACGCGCAGCCGCCTCCTGACCTATCAATCCAATCGCATCTCCCCCCTGCACTCGCCGCCATTAGTGTTCCCAATCTTCCTCCCCAAGCTCCACCAGATCTGGGATACTCGCCCTCGCCCAGCACGACTCCCTAGCCATATTACTCATGTGTTAATCGATATACATGGATTTCAACACATCAAGGATTCAAGGGTTGGACAATGCACAACATGCATGGGCCGGTAACGCGATCATCCTGTCCGGGCGTGTCCGGGAAGATTCGGTATTGACATCAGGGTATTTGTTTCTTTTTTTTTCTATGAACTACTAATTTCATGGCCAATGTGTTGATGCATAATAAATAAATCTTATAGTTCAGCTTCAGATTTCATTCTATATGTACTACTCATATCGCTTTGATGTGTTCTGAAAGCATCTTGCTATATATTTCATATGGATCACAACTCTGAACTTAGTGACTAATCTACTGATGCAGAGTTTTGTAATGTTGATTCAGTTTTGTCCCTCTTGCACGCACCTTATCCTCGCCATCGCGCAGTCCATTGATATGTTTGCTCTTCCTCGCAGAGTTGTCGTTGTTGTTCAGATTGATCCAAAGTTCAAGACCACACCTTCAGTCCACAGAGTTATAGTCTTTCAGATCACATCATAAGCCATCTTGTACGTCCCCAGCCTCGCCTTCTCTATCATCACTAATCAGTCTATGTTCTTCCTGAAGAATTATATGGACTCCCTGCATATATGGAGACGCATGACATCAATGAAGTAAAGGCGTGAAACGATGAATGTTCAGTGATGGAGCGAAGAGGAATAAGATGCGTGTATCTGACCAAAGTACAGACCATCCATCCTACAATGGCTGCACGCTGCTGGAGATGGGCACGGTTTAAATTCATTGTGAGTGTCCAGCCTCGCCTTCTCTGTCATCACTCATCAGTTTGTGTTCTTCCTGAAGAATTATATGGGCTCCCTGCATATGGAGACACATGACATCAATGAAGTAAAGGCAGGAAAAGATGAATGTTTAGTCATGGAGCGGAGAAGAATAATTGACCAAAGTACAGACCATCGATCCTAAAATGGCTGCACGTTGCTGGAGATGGGCAGGGTTTAAATTCATTGTGAGTGTCTCTTTCATCAGGAAGACAGGAACTGCGAGTGTGGGAATTATTTTCGAAGATAATGTTCAAAATGTTCTGCTTGCTGCACGCAAGGTGTTACAGTCATGCAACGGTGCGCAGGAAGTAGAAGCCATGGCATGCCAAGATGGCCTTAGATTAGTAGCGACCTGGCCACACCATACTTTTGTTCTTCAATCAACCTGTTGTGTAGTGGGGTGTCAGCTATTCAAAGCACGGATAGGAACCTGTCAAGACACAAGTCCATCTACAAAGATATCGAAGTTGTAGGAACGGTAATCCCCTTGGTGGGTAAAAGAAAATATGCGTGACACAGAGACACAGAGCAGAATTCAGTGGTTCACGAATTAGCAAACTACATTAATTAGAGATAGAGGTTCTGGTGATATGTCCGGATTTTGCATGGACAGGAGCCTATAGAAAGTGTTGTGACAAATGTTGTAATTGTTTCCTAATTCAGCAAAGCTATATATTTGTTCCGTAAATTAAGTTCTGTTAAAGCTCTCTTTTGACCTAAAAAATAGATTCACCAAATAGTAATACATTGACGTGATCAAAATGGTGGTTTAGCGCGCGCTGGGTGTTCTTCCAATAAGAGAAATGACTTGCAGGTAGGAAGAATGATCATATGATCTCTACTTTCTAATATGCGCAATTCACTATCTCTTCTGTTCATTGCCTGGAGTTATCGGCAGGACACGATCTCAAAGAATCAATTGGCAGGTTTGTGTATTTTACTGTGGCAAAAACATATTTGATTGTTGCTGAAACTTCTTCGCAGAACCATCCATTGTTTCGGCCAGAAATTCTAGAAGCTGCAAATATAAGGTTATTCATATGCCATATTTATCCAATAGTATTCCAAAAGGTAGAAAACTGAAGTGATATATAACTTATCATGTAAATGATGTTATGCTAGACTCTCTTATATGTATGATTTGGTTTTCTTATCGCCTCTTTATCAGATTAGGTTGTAGTATTTCACACAAGTGCAGATATACGTAAAGCTCCGGATGTGGCTGCAGTAGTGATCTTTCCATTATGTATTAGTTGTTTATTGTACGTCGAATGTTTTCACAAGGCTACACAATTTTCATCCTTTGGTTCGCTTTCTTAGATATATAGCGCATTTATCTGACATGATAGATGCTATGGATTGTACAGCTATTTACGCGGCTAAAGGATATGCATTGCATTCCCAAGGCAGGATATAAGGTACATATTTAGTTAACTGCATGTTTTCTACGGTACTCAGTTTAAAGAATCCATTTGTCTGATTCAGTTATTAGCATGGACATGAGACACACTCATATATAGTGAGGATAACAGAATATATCACTTGAACATTTAGTTTTATATTTTGCCCACCAAACCGCACGATCACGTCACTCTTTGGGCGTTGTTGTCGCTGCTGATTGTCAGCGTCAAATTCATATTTGATTATCATAGTGGAAAGCATATATAAGTTGTTCGAGATATTCGTACATGACTCCAGCAACTATATCTCTTATACGAGATATAATGTACTTATTTGAAGGGAAGCAATTTGTGCATGCATGCTAGAAATGCTCCTAATCTGATTTTTTTACACATTACTCCTAATCAGTTCTATGCCACCTAGATTAAATTCTATATATCTGACCTGAAATCTCTGAAATTATGTACGTTCAGATGTAGAAAATACTATATCCTATGACTTAGTACTTTTTTATGTGGAGGTGAGCACAATACGAATGTGTGTTCTCACATAATCATCTAACCATTAGGTTGTCGTGGTCAGCAACTGAGATAATAGTTCTTGGCACAGAAAAAAGCATCTTCATGACTTCATCATAAGATGGAAGAACTAATCTAGAATGCATCGACTAAGCTTGGCCGAGCTAATTAACTTTAGCTTTGACCAGGCACTAATGGCATGATTCCACATTTACGATACTAAGAGAACTTATTGGCAATCTGATTGTTGTGCCATAGCTTCATTGCTTCCATGTAGTGACAATCTTGCAAATATTCTGTTTTCGATACAGACAACAAATTTAGATTCAGTTTTGTATTTTGAAAATCGGCAATTTTAAGAACTTTTTCAAGTCAGATTTGATATAGGGTTTGAAAGCTTTCTATTCTCTATGAATAGAGCCAAGCAGACTATAGATTCTGAACATGGTGTAGTGTCAATGGATATATATCTGTCTGTGTGTGTGTGATTGTGTGTGTATATATATATATTTGTGTTGCTATGATCTAATACTACTAAATCAGTTTATCCCGGCGGTTACTATTTATTCTTTCATAAGTTAGTACAGCTATATTTGTGTTGAAATTTCCCTTTTAGTTTAATCTACAAAAACATAACAAATTTCTCTAAAAGAATTCTCAGTGTATTTAATCCATCCACTCTAAATCAGTTTCCCATTACTCTAACAAAAATAAATCGCAAAAAAATTAAGCAAGTTAAATTTAGATAACATATGAGTTAGTTTATTCTCAACAAAAATGTCTCTTAGTGATTGCGAAATAATTATATCCTATATAAGACTAAAACATGAAATAACTTGATGTGCACTCAAAATATAACTACCACTCATAAAAATCATTACATATTGCTAGAGTTTTATCTTAAACAAAAAACAAATGCAAACAAGAATTTAAAATATAATTAAAATTGTACATAATTATATTAATTACATCTTTGCATAAAATATAATGAAATTTTGTCATCTTCAACAATATAATCATATATTCATAGTAAAAGGTATTAAAATTTCACCTTTAGAAAATAACAATGTCTAAAATATGTATTATACAATGAAGAGTGTAATTAGGAGTAAAAACATGTCTACATAAAATTGAATTAAATATTTATAATATTTTTAGCAAATTAAAGATGATGCCTTCGCAAAACAAAAAAATGGTAAAAGGAATAATTATATCATCTAACCTTTGTAAGTAATAGACTTTTCCTAAAGCATGATATATGCAATTTCTTTGACGACAATGTTCACTCATATATACAAAAATGCTAAATAATTTTATAGCATTATAAATTACTATTAAAAATGTAAACCTATAAGGACGCAACCAATTTTTCTTTACGCAATGTGAATAATATGTGCCATTTTTCAACTGTCTAACGTTCTAGCCCGCGCATCGAGCGGGCCACTTTGCTAGTTCCTCAAAAAATAGTATGTTTTTTTAGTCTAAACACATTTTATTCATTAACCATCAGCCAAATATATTGGGATACTATTTAGTTCCGGACGATCGAGAAGTCACAGATGGCGTCCTAAAGAAAGGCCTAATGTGTCTTTAGCCTGGCTATGAGCCATAATATTAGTTTCACGTCCCTCAAAGATGAGAGGAAATGCCGTGAACTGTGCTGAGGTAGCTTTAATCTCCTTGACGATGCTCCCATTTAAGCCTCATGCATTGTTTTGCTCTTTGCAATCAGAAGGTATTATCACATGTGTGAGTCGAGATCCTGGGCTAGAGAAAGAGCTTCTCGACAAGCTAGCATTTACAAAGTAGTCGGGTCTGTTATGCCATCACACTTTATCGCCGAAGCACCCAGGTACTTGACTGCTCGATCTGTACACACCGTACTGAAAGATCAAGTACTTCAGTTCCTCGCCATTGCCCCATCTACCTTGATCTTAGCAAAACCTGCCGCTGCGCGGGCGAGGTGCCCTCGCTAGCAGCAATGGGTGTGTCCTGGCTAGTTCACTCACCGAGCTCCTGGATGTAGTTGTTATGAAGTGATGATTTGCATGGGGGGGGGGGTCTAAAGTTGTTGCTCTTGGAGAGCTTTTCTACATGCATACCAGATAGCCCATAGTGTAACCACCACTTTAACAAAACCATCATGTTGCAAGCTATCAATTAGTGTGAATATCCACATTCTTGCTTCCGGTTCCTTATTGTTCTCAACAACTTTAACTAGGTCTGGGTCATGCAAAGCCCACACGCATCTTTCCATGTTACAATGTAGGAGCGTGTGCTGCCAAGGATCATCCCGTCCACAAAGACTACATTAAGGAATTGTCAACATGTTCCTACTCTTTAAGAGATCAGTTGTGGGTAGTGATTGCTGAGCTAACCTCCATAAGAAAGTTTTAACATTTCAGGGAACGTTTGTTCTCCACATGCTTGTGCAGTCATTTGGACCCCTCTCTGAGTTTGAAGATTCCGCTCTGCCCTCGAGCCATGCTTCGCGGCGTAACTTCGTAGAGACTAACATTCTATAGACCGAGCGAACTGGAAAAAAACCCACTCTTCACATGGGTCCAAGACCAGAAATCGTCCACCTGACATGTGCATAGGGGAATATAAGCAATAGCTTGTACATATGTAGGCAGGAAAGTTTGAGCTAGCTTGTCCATGTCCCACGATGCATCCACTGTGATCAGTTCGGCCACCACTTGGGGCGGGTCCAGTACATTACTTACAATGGGCCACATATTAATGTCCCGGGGAATCCAGTTATGCTGCCAGATCGGCGTGGATGTCCTGTCCTCTACTCTGCTTGTAAGGCCCTATTTCTTGGTGCCCCTACCATCCAATATCTATCGCCAGATTTGCGAAGGGGAATTCCCAAGCTCAGCATCAAGAAAATCTGAAGTAGGAAAGTATTTAGCCTTTAGTGTTCTCACGCTTAGAAAAGCTGGGTCCATCAATATGCGCCAAGCCTGACGGCCTAGCAAGGCAAGTTTAAAGAGTTCAATATCTCGAAAGCCGAGACCTCGACAAGATTTTGGCCTTGTCATAACACTCTAGGATACCTAGTATAGCTTTCTCCTACCTTCTGTACTACCCCACCAAAACTTCCGAATAAGAGTATTAATATGCTCGGAAAGGTCACGCAGG
The DNA here is from genome assembly GCF_056163025.1 of Triticum urartu. Taxonomy (NCBI): domain Eukaryota; kingdom Viridiplantae; phylum Streptophyta; class Magnoliopsida; order Poales; family Poaceae; genus Triticum; species Triticum urartu. The sequence continues at coordinate 23,252,079 of NC_141878.1, read as the reverse complement.
AGCTTAAAACAAGACATAGAGTAAACATGTACTGCCTGAGCAATCGAGTTGATAAGAACTTCCTTACCACCAACTGACAGGATCTTCTCCATCCATCCCTTCACTTTTTCCCACACTATCTTTCAAGAACTTGAAGGCACCATTCATAGAATTTCCAACATCAGTCGACATTCCTATATATCTCTTAGACAAAGACTCATTTGGGACATACAAGGCCTCCTTAATTTCAAGCTTTAAACTTTGAGGACAACTTTAGGGAAGAAAATAGAATACTTTGATAGATATTCCTTTTGATGGGACGCGTTACAATAGGAATCCAAAAGAGAGGACAACTCATTAGCTCCTTGACTACATGACTTGACAAATAGTAGGCTGTCATCTGCGAATAGCAAGTGGTCGACCGGCGGTGCCGACGATGCCACTTTAATGCCACATAGGTGGGATGACTTATTCTTCTTTTGGAAGAGGCACGAAAAGACCTCTGCTGCAAACAAAAATAGGTAAGGAGATATTGGGTCCCCCTGTCGGATCCCCATCGTTGTCTTAAGTTCTTCTATTTTTTCTCCATTAAACATTACAGAGAATTTCACTGAACTAACAATCTTCATTACAAGAGATTCCCAAGTTACTGCAAACCCCAACTTTGACATGATATCCTCAAGATAAATTCCCTCGACCCGATCATAGGCTTTCATCATATCCAATTTAACCGCACAAAATCTATTTTTCTTTGCATTATTGCTCTACATCCATTGTAAACACTTGTATGTTGTGATAATATTATTAGTAATGAGACGTTCATTGTTCTTCTGAGAAGATATCGGAAAGAACTTGCTTCAGATGATTAGAGACCACTTTTGAGGCAATTTTGTAAAGGACATTGCAAAGGCTAATAGGATGAAACTGAGTGAGTTGGGTGAGGTGTTTTACCTTATGGATAAGAAAAAAGATTGTCTCATTTCTTACCTCTGGGCTATCTTCACCTTGCAAAATTATCAGAAACGTGTTGGTGACCTCAACCCCACAGATATCCCAATGACATGGAATGAAGTGTGCGGGGAAGCCATCTGTTTTGGGCGCCTTTGTTGGAAATATCTGAAAGAGAGATGTCTTCATTTCCTCATTAGTGTATGGAGCAGTCAACATAGAACTCATCTCGTGAGTAACCTTGACCAGAACGCTATCAAGAACATCTTGCACACCCGGAAGACCTTCTGCTGTGAAAGGTTTTGCTTAAAAGAATTCACCATAGATGCTAGCGAGCCGTCTTCCCTCTCTAAGTGTTTTTTTTTCTATGTCGCATGCTCGCTGGCCTCTCGAAGTAATTGGTATTTTTGTCCCCCTCACGCAACCAGTCCGCCCGTGAACGTTGTCTTTACAGTATCTCCTCCATATGATAAAGCTTGACCAGGTGATGCGAAATTTTTATCTCTGCATGTAACGGGTCGGAACGTTGGGTGTCTCCTTGCAAATTGCTAGTGCATTTTTTAGTTTCTTAATCTCTGTGCACATGTTACCAATATTGGCACCGCTCCATTGAGCCGGGCATGTTGACAAGTCAGGCAAGGTTTTTGCGGTGTGCGGCGACAGACTGAGCTACATGCAAATTCGCCCATTATGCCAACAGTGCATCTGGGAAATTATGATACCTTTATGAGAAAAGTTTGTAGATAAACAATTTTGTTGTTTTATTTGCTCCGGCCACTGGTTCCAACTGCAGACGAATATGACAATGGCCGGATGTTGCTCCCGTCTCATGGGGCGGAGTGGCCAAGTGAAACAAAGCTTTCCACGTGTCAGTGTGATAGTTCATCTTCTTCTAAGATGAATATCTCATCGTGAAATTTCAGAAAATTCAACGATTTTCCTGATTTGCATAATCCCGTTACAAGTTTTAGGGTTTCCATATCCATAACTTACGGTTTATTTTGGAGACAATCTAACAGAACAACTTCCGGTTTGTTAATCCTACTTATTACCACTAGAGATTCAATAATCCTTTGCAAGTTCTAGTATCCTCCCACTCATTTCTTTGACAGGAAAACACTTTCTTGAAAAAATATTCATCCGTGACAAACACTTTGCCTTTTGATCATTTCGATGGAAGGAATTCAAGTCATGTTTCTGAGATATCCTACAATTCAACATTTATCTGGTTTATAAACTCCATATGTTATATGGTTTCTATTAGCAAGGCTAATATGCGGTGCTCTGTTTAGCGTATATCTTATTGTTTCAATTATACCCCAAATTTTATAAAAGCATATTGGTAATAAAATAATTCCACAATTATTGGAGTGTTTTCCTAAACTTATGACTCTCATAATTTTCTTCAATACTGAAGAATCACTTTATCTTTTGTCATAATGATCCTTATCTTCACTAAAAAATATTTGAACTCTTCAAATAATATATTCTTAAATTCCTTTGAACTATTCAAATACTTCAGATTTTATGCTAAGTAAATAATATTTTCCTAATCTTTAATGAAGCATAATTATCCACCGCTCCCTCGGTTTTTCATCGAACCTTATACATCACTATGTATTCTTTTATTTGATTTCTCAATCAAGATAATTCAGTAATGTTCAATGAGACTTTGTCGTAATTTTGTACTTATCATATATAAAAATATGGCACCAATATATACGTACAAGCATGTATACATAACATTGGACAATACGTGGATTTTTCATCAGAGGGTCATCAAGATGGGTGGAGCATTATTTAATTATGTCTACACATGCATCATCTAATGAGCCTCACTTAACGAGCAAGTGGATGTACGTGTACATGCAAAGAGCTATGCATGGACATAGCTCACGTACATGCTATGATAGAAATCCCATGCGTGCATGGGGTTACTAGCTAGCTAGCTAAATTGACGGCTATTTGGCTTGACTACCCATGCAAGATGATCAGGACAGGCCGAACGTGCAAGCCGTGACCATGTGCAGGTCTAGCTGCTGCACCGCACGTACAAGGGATAAGTCTCAAAGAGATAACATGCTTATCATTGCCGGGAGAATAACACCTGCCGAATAAAGTCTTCCGCAGAGTACGTGCATCTCATACCTATCCATTCCTGCGGCGCTTGCGTCCACGGCCACGACACGTATGGCTGGCGTCGGTGCAAGGACAAATGCGAGAAGACCAGCGAGAGGATGCGGCGGCGGCGGCAGAGACACCCGTTGGGGCGGGACGATGGCGACGGCAACACACACGAGGCTGTTGTGTGTCAAGTCAAGCAAGGTACAAACAAAACAAGAAAGACAAAGAAAAATCTCTTCTTTGGAACCTAGCTAAACCTGAGAATCTCCTCCACAAGAAGAAAATAAAAATCACTAATCCAGCACACAAGATTAGAGGAGAAGAAACTCATCAAGCAGCACACGAACAAGCTCTACACATAATCGTGAGGAGAATCCAAACGAACAGAGAGAAAAGAGTTTCAACCTCCAGGTCCATCTACACAGCAGTCGCAGGAACGCCACCGGCACCAAGAGAACGAGTAGAGATCCGAGAGATAGCTACCACCCTGCGTAAAAAATTAAAGGCAAACTAAAAATTAATCAAAGCATAGAGAACCTAGGACAGTGGAAGAACGGATGTACAACAAGATCACCTTAACAGGCATCACGCCTCGCAGGAGCCATTGGAGCCCGATTCAATCTTCAGATCCGTTTGCGGCCTCGCTCTTCCTCCTGCCGAGCAGATGGCGGGGGCATGGCGGCCGTAGCGCAATGGTTAGCCTGGGCCGAGGGGGCGTCGGGGGAATGGGTCGCATTCCACCTCGTGCGGTGCAGCGGGGCCGACTGGGCGAAGGAGATGACGGCGGCGGGGCAGGGAGGCGCGGGCTGCTCCTGTGATTGGAGGGATAAAGAGACAGAGGGGCGAGGCGGGATGGAGAGAGGGCCACACTAGTGCTGGAGGAGGCGTCTTAGGTCTTCACAAGGGAAGTTGTTGCCCTTTTATAAGCCTATGCGTGAAATAACAAAAATTCCCTTGGCGGTGCACTGTAATTGCACGCGGTGGCACACCGGGAGTGAAACTATTCATTGCAATAGTGCTCATGTTCGGTCCGACGGCCTAGGCCTTCCAAGCACGCGATCCAACGGCCGAAAGTGCATCAAGAAATCGAGATGGACGGCCGGATGTCTCTAATAGTTGTGAGAGCTCGAAGCTTGCCTAGGTTCTTGTTTCTCGATAAACTGATGGCCGTGAGAGTGGATATTAAGATAAATGGAGCCTAACTCTCACGCGTCTTGATTTCGCCGTTCTTCGGTATTCTCAATTATTGAAGTATCAAAAAAACTGTCTATTATTTTAATAAAAACGGACTATCTTGAAAGCAATTAAGTCCTGTAGCTCAGCTGGTTAGAGCGCTGGTCCGATGTACCAGAAGTCACGGGTTCAAGCCCCGTCGGGACTAATTCTTTTTCTTAATTGCGATTATGCTTTCCTTTCTTGTATTATATACTATATGTTACGCCCGTACGGCCCAAAACGGATAGCCCAGCAAACGATCCATGAAGGAGCACCTCCGCGTAGCCACGATCGGTTAGTACGTTTCTTCAAGCAACACCATCTTTTTTTTAGTATCTATCTATTAGCTAACCAGAAAAAAGGAAATAAGCTAGAAAATCTCACAAAAATTAGAAACATCCAATCGTTAATTTAACACGTCATAAAATTACAGCCCTTTGATCTTCCCAATACCATTTGGACATAAAACTTGATAAAAATTACCCACCAATGCCAAGTAGTCCATACTAATCCTGTTTGTGAAAAAAAAAATCTAGACTAACCCTCAACTCACCTCACGTCAAAGCAAAAAAAACTCAGCTCATCTTCCGTGTAAAAGGAAACCTAAACTCACCTGTACGCGCAGCCGCCTCCTGACCTATCAATCCAATCGCATCTCCCCCCTGCACTCGCCGCCATTAGTGTTCCCAATCTTCCTCCCCAAGCTCCACCAGATCTGGGATACTCGCCATCGCCCAGCACGACTCCCTAGCCATATTACTCATGTGTTAATCGATATACATGGATTTCAACACATCAAGGATTCAAGGGTTGGACAATGCACAACATGCATGGGCCGGTAACGCGATCATTGTGTCCGGGCGTGTCCGGGAAGATTCGGTATTGACATCAGGGTATTTGTTTCTTTTTTTTCTATGAACTACTAATTTCATGGCCAATGTGTTGATGCGTAATAAATAAATCTTATAGTTTGACCATAGTTTGACCAGATTTGACCAAAATTCAAAAGAACTGAAATAATTATTTAATAACACTAATATTCTTGAAACATTATTTAGTAACACTAATACTTCTTGAATAAGTAGTTTGACCATAGTTTGACCAGATTTGACCAAAATTCAAAAGAACTGAAATAATTATTTAATAACACTAATATTCTTGAAACATTATTTAGTAACACTAATACTTCTTGAATAAGTAGTTTGACCATAGTTTGACCAGATTTAATGAAAATTAAAAAAAAACTGAAATTTGAGCATAACTTTTTTTCCTTTTGGAATTTGAGGATTCTACAAATTTGCAAACCGGCCATAGGCCGTCTCCATTGGATGTAACTTTTCAAGTAGATGATTTTTCATATAAAAAACTTTTTAATCCGAGTTCGTATGCAAAAGTTATGCCCATTTTTACAAATTCCAGAGAGATTTTGTAAATAAAGTCGAAATTCATATTTGTAAATTTTCCCAACAACTAGACCACATATCACATGGGAAACTTATTTTATTTTATTTTATTGACATTTCCATCATTTTCTTTTGTTTTTTCTAAAACTGAAAAGGCGGTCCAGGGGGGGGGGGGGGAGTTTGAAAATTGCACCCCATTAGTACTGGTTCGTGGCACGAACCGGTACTAAAGGTCTCAACCCCATTAATACCGGTTCGTGGCATGAACCGGTACTAATGGGCATCGCACCCTTTAGTACCGGTTCGTGTCTCAAACCGGGACTAAAGGTCCCATTTGAACCGGGAGTAATGCCTTTCCGACGCCCTCGCCGCTCGAACTGGGACTAATGCTCACATTAGTCCTGGTTCATAACGAAACTGGGATTAATGCCTTTTCTGGCCTGAACCGTTGCCCCCTTTTCTACTAGTGCAGATTGATCCAAAGTTCAAGACCACACCTTCAGTCCACAGAGTTATAGTCTTCCAGATCACATCATAAGCCATCTTGTACGTCCCTAGCCTCGCCTTCTCTATCATCAATAATCAGTCTATGTTCTTCCTGAAGAATTATATGGACTCCCTGCATATATGGAGAAGCATGACATCAATGAAGTAAAGGCGTGAAACGATGAATGTTCAGTGATGGAGCGGAGAGGAATAAGATGCGTGTATCTGACCAAAGTACAGACCATCCATCCTACAATGGCTGCACGCTGCTGGAGATGGGCACGGTTTAAATTCATTGTGAGTGTCCAGCCTCGCCTTCTCTGTCATCACTCATCAGTTTGTGTTCTTCCTGAAGAATTATATGGGCTCCCTGCATATGGAGACACATGACATCAATGAAGTAAAGGCAAGAAAAGATGAATGTTTACTGATGGAGCGGAGAAGAATAACTGACCAAAGTACAGACCATCGATCCTAAAATGGCTGCACGTTGCTGGAGATGGGCAGGGTTTAAATTCATTGTGAGTGTATCTTTCATCAGGAAGACAGGAACTGCGAGTGTGGGAATTATTTTCGAAGATAATGTTCAAAATGTTCTGCTTGCTGCACGCAAGGTGTTACAGTCATGCAACGGTGCGCAGGAAGTAGAAGCCATGGCATGCCAAGATGGCCTTAGATTAGTAGCGACCTGGCCACACCATACTTTTGTTCTTCAATCAACCTGTTGTGTAGTGGGGTGTCAGCTATTCAAAGCACGGATAGGAACCTGTCAAGACACAAGTCCATCTACAAAGATATCAAAGTTGTAGAAACGGTAATCCCCTTGGTGGATAAAAGAAAATATGCGTGAGACAGAGACACAGAGCAGAATTCCGTGGTTCACGAATTAGCAAACCACATTAATTAGAGATAGAGGTTCTGGTGATATGTCCGGATTTTGCATGGACATGAGCCTATAGAAAGAGTTGTGACAAATGGTTGTAATTGTTTCCTAATTCAGCAAAGCTATATATTTGTTCCGTAAATTAAGTTCTGTTAAAGCTCTCTTTTGACCTAAAAAAATAGATTCACCAAATAGTAATACATTGTCGTGATCAAAATGGTGGTTTAGTGCGCGCTGGGTGTTCTTCCAATAAGAGAAATGACTTGCAGGTAGGAAGAATGAATATGATCTCTACTTTCTAATATGCGCAATTCACTATCTCTTCTGTTCATTGCCTGGAGTTATCGGCAGGACACGATCTCAAAGAATCAATTGGCAGGTTTGTGTATTTTACTGTGGCAAAAACATATTTGATTGTTGCTGAAACTTCTTCGCAGAACCATCCATTGTTTCGGCCAGAAATTCTAGAAGCTGCAAATATAAGGTTATTCATATGCCATATTTATCAAATAGTATTCCAAAAGGTAGAAAACTGAAGTGATATATAACTTATCATGTAAATGATGTTATGCGAGACTCTCTTATATGTATGATTTGGTTTTCTTATCGCCTCTTTATCAGATTAGGTTGTAGTATTTCACACAAGTGCAGATATACGTAAAGCTCCGGATGTGGCTGCAGTAGTGATCTTTCCATTATGTATTAGTTGTTTATTGTACGTCGAATGTTTTGACAAGGCTACACAATTTTCATCCTTTGGTTCGCTTTCTTAGATATATAGCGCATTTATCTGACATGATAGATGCTATGGATTGTACAGCTATTTACGCAGCTAAAGGATATGCATTGCATCCCCATGGCAGGATATAAGGTACATATTTAGTTAACTGCATGTTTTCTACGGTACTTAGTTTAAAGAATCCGTTTGTCTGATTCAGTTATTAGCATGGACATGAGACACACTCATATATAGTGAGGATAACAGAATATATCACTTGAACATTTAGTTTTATATTTTGCCCACCAAACCGCACGATCACGTCACTCTTTGGGCGTTGTTGTCGCTGCTGATTGTCAGCGTCAAATTCATATTTGATTATCATAGTGGAAAGCATATATAAGTTGTTCGAGATATTCGTACATGACTCCAGCAACTATATCTCTTGTGCGAGATATAATGTACTTATTGGAAGGGAAGCAATTTGTGCATGCATGCTAGAAATGCTCCTAATCTGATTTTTTACACATTACTCCTAATCAGTTCTATGCCACCTAGATTAAATTCTATATATCTGACCTGAAATCTCTGAAATTATGTACGTTCAGATGTAGAAAGTACTATATCCTATGACTTAGTACTTTTTTATGTGGAGGTGAGCACAATACGAATGTGTGTTCTCACATAATCATCTAACCATTAGGTTGTCGTGGTCAGCAACTGAGATAATAGTTCTTGGCACACAAACAAGCATCTTCATGACTTCATCATAAGATGGAAGAACTAATCTAGAATGCATCGACTAAGCTTGGCCGAGCTAATTAACTTTAGCTTTGACCAGGCACTAATGGCATGATTCCACATTTACTATACTAAGAGAACTTATCGGCAATCTGATTGTTGTGCCATAGCTTCATTGCTTCCATGTAGTGACAATCTTGCAAATATTCTGTTTTCGATACAGACAACAAATTTAGATTCAGTTTTGTATTTCGAAAATCGGCAATTTTAAGAACTTTTTCAAGTCAGATTTGATATAGGGTTTGAAAGCTTTCTATTCTATATGAATAGAGCCGAGCAGACTATAGATTCTGAACATGGTGTAGTGTCAATGGATATATCTGTCTGTGTATGTGTGTGTCTATATATATATATATATATTTGTGTTGCTATGATCTAATACTACTAAATCAGTTTATCCCGGCGGTTACTATTTATTCTTTCATAAGTTAGTACAGCTATATTTGTGTTGAAATTTCCCTTTTAGTTTAATCTACAAAAACATAACAAATTTCTCTAAAAGAATTCTCAGTGTATTTAATCCATTCACTCTAAATCAGTTTCCCATTACTCTAACAAAAATAAATCGCAAAAAAATTAAGCAAGTTAAATTTAGATAACATATGAGTTAGTTTATTCTCAACAAAAATGTCTCTTAGTGATTGCGAAATAATTATATCCTATATAAGACTAAAACATGAAATAACTTGATGTGCACTCAAAATATAACTACCACTCATAAAAATCATTACATATTGCTAGAGTTTTATCTTAAACAAAAAACAAATGCAAACCAGAATTTAAAATATAATTAAAATTGTACATAATTATATTAATTACATATTTTCATAAAATATAATGAAATTTTGTCATCTTCAACAATATAATCATATATTCATAGTAAAAGGTATTAAAATTTCACCTTTAGAAAATAACAATGTCTAAAATATGTATTATACAATGAAGAGTGTAATTAGGAGTAAAAACATGTCTACATAAAATTGAATTAAATATTTATAATATTTTTAGCAAATTAAAGATGATGCCTTCGCAGAATAAAAAATTGGTAAAGGGAATAATTGTATCATCTAACCTTTGTAAGTAATAGACTTTTCCTAAAGCATGATATATGCAATTTCTTTGACGACAATGTTCACTCATATATACAAAAATGCTAAATAATTTTATAGCATTATAAATTACTATTAAAAATGTAAACCTATAAGGACGCGACCAATTTTTCTTTACGCAATGTGAATAATATGTGCCATTTTTCAACTGTCTAACGTTCTAGCCCGCGCATCGAGCGGGCCACTTTTCTAGTTCCTCAAAAAATAGTATGTTTTTTTAGTCTAAACACATTTTATTCATTAATCATCAGCCAAATACATTGGGATACAATTTAGTTCCGGACGATCGAGAAGCCACAGATGGCGTCCTAAAGAAAGGCCTAATGTGTCTTTAGCCTGGCTATGAGCCATAATATTAGTTTCACGTCCCTCAAAGATGAGAGGAAATGCCGTGAACTGTGCTGAGGTAGCTTTAATCTCCTTGACGATGCTCCCATTTAAGCCTCCTGCATTGTTTTGCTCTTTGCAATCAGAAGGTATTATCACATGTGTGAGTCGAGATCCTGGGCTAGAGAAAGAGCTTCTCGACAAGCTAGCATTTACAAAGTAGTCGGATCTGTTATGCCATCACACTTTATCGCCGAAGCACCTAGGTACTTGACTGCTCCATCTGTACACACGGTACTGAAAGATCAAGTCCTTCAGTTCCTCGCCATTGCCCCATCTACCTTGATCTTAGCAAAACCTGCCGCTGCGCGGGCGAGGTGCCCTCGCTATCAGCAATGGGTGTGTCCTGGCTGGTTCACTCACCGAGCTCCTGGATGTAGTTGTTATGAAGTGATGATTTGCATGGGGGGTCTAAAGTTGTTGCTCTTGGAGAGCTTTTCTACGTGCATACCAGATAGCCCATAGTGTAACCACCACTTTAACAAAATCATCATGTTGCAAGGTATCAATTAGTGTGAATATCCACATTCTTGCTTCCGGTTCCTTATTGTTCTCAACAACTTCAACTAGGTCTGGGTCATGCAAAGCCCACACGCATCTTTCCATGTTACAATGTAGGAGCGTGTGCTGCCAAGGATCATCTCGTCCACAAAGACTACATTAAGGAATTGTCGACATGTTCCTACTCTTTAAGAGATCAGTTGTGGGTAGTTATTGCCGAGCTAACCTCCATAAGGAAGTTTTAACATTTCAGGGAACGTTTGTTCTCCACATGCTTGTCCAGTCATTCGGACCCCTCTCTGAGTTTGAAGATTCCGCTCTGCCCTCGAGCCATGCTTCGTGGCGTAACTTCGTAGAGACTAACATTCTATAGACCGAGCGAACTGGAAAAAAACTCGCTCTTCACATGGGTCCAAGACCAGAAATCGTCCACCTGACATGTGCATAGGGGAATATAAGCAATAGCTTGTACATATGTAGGCAGGAAAGTTTGAGCTAGCTTGTCCATGTCCCACGATGCATGCACTGTGATCAGTTCGGCCACCACTTGGGGCGGGTCCAGTACATTACTTACAATGGGCCACATATTAATGTCCCGAGGAATCCAGTTATGCTGCCAGATCGGCGTGGATGTCCTGTCCTCTACTCTGCTTGTAAGGCCCTGTTTCATGGTGCCCCTACCATCCAATATCTATCACCAGATTTGCGAAGGGGAATTCCCAAGCTCAGCATCAAGAAAATCTGAAGTAGGAAAGTATTTAGCCTTTAGTGTTCTCACGCTTAGAAAAGCTGGGTCCATCAATATGCGCCAAGCCTGACGGCCTAGCAGGGCAAGTTTAAAGAGTTCAATATCTCGAAAGCCGAGACCTCGAAAAGATTTTGGCCTTCTCATAACACTCTAGGATACCTAGTATGGCTTTCTCCTCCCTTCTGTACTACCCCACCAAAACTTCCGAATAAGAGTATTAATATGCTCGGAAAGGTCACGCAGGAGCTTAAAACAAGACATAGAGTAAACATGTACTGCCTGAGCAATCGAGTTGATAAGAACTTCCTTACCACCAACTGACAGGATCTTCTGCATCCATCCCTTCACTTTTTCCCACACTCTATGTTTCAAGAACTTGAAGGCACCATTCATAGAATTTCCAACATCAGTCGGCATTCCTATATATCTCTTAGACAAAGACTCATTTGGGACATACAAGGCCTCCTTAATTTCAAGCTTTAAACTTTCAGGACAACTTTAGGGAAGAAAATAGAATACTTTGATAGATATTCCTTTTGATGGGACGCGTTACAATAGGACTCCAAAAGAGAGGACAACTCATTAGCTCCTTGACTACATGACTTGACAAATAGTAGGCTGTCATCTGCGAATAGCAAGTGGTCGACCGGCGGTGCCGACGATGCCACTTTAATGCCACATAGGTGGGATGACTTATTCTTCTTTTGGAAGAGGCACGAAAGGACCTCTGCTGCAAACAAAAATAGGTAAGAAGATATTGGGTCCCCCTGTCGGATCCCCAACGTTGTCTTAAGTTCTTCTATTTTTTCTCCATGAAGCATTACGGAGAATTTCACTGAACTAACAATCTTCATTACAAGAGATTCCCAAGTTACTGCAAACCCCAACTTTGACATGATATCCTCAAGATAAATTCCCTCGATCCGATCATAGGCTTTCATCATATCCAATTTAACCGCACAAAATCTATTTTTCTTTGCATTATTGCTCTACATCAATTGTAAACACTTGTATGTTGTGATAATATTATTAGTAATGAGACGTTCATTGTTCTTCTGAGAAGATATCGGAAAGAACTTGCTTCAGATGATTAGAGACCACTTTTGAGGCAATTTTGTAAAGGACATTGCAAAGGCTAATAGGATGAAACTGAGTGAGTTGGGTGAGGTGTTTTACCTTATGGATAAGAAAAAAGATTGTCTCATTTCTTACCTCTGGGCTATCTTCACCTTGCAAAATTATCAGAAACGTGTTGGTGACCTCAACCCCACAGATATCCCAATGACATGGAATGAAGTGTGCGGGGAAGCCATCTGTTTTGGGCGCCTTTGTTGGAAATATCTGAAAGAGAGATGTCTTCATTTCCTCATTAGTGTATGGAGCAGTCAACATAGAACTCATCTCGTGAGTAACCTTGACCAGAACGCTATCAAGAACATCTTGCACACCCGGAAGACCTTCTGCTGTGAAAGGTTTTGCTTAAAAGAATTCACCATAGATGCCATCTCCGTGGGTCTTGTGCTAGCGAGCCGTCTTCCCTCTCTAAGTGTTTTATTTTGTTTTTTCTATGTCGCATGCTCGCTGGCCTCTCGAAGTAATTGGTGTTTTTGTCCCCCTCACGCAACTAGTCCGCCCGTGAACTTTGTCTTTACAGTATCTCCTCCATATGATAAAGCTTGACCAGGTGATGCGAAATTTTTATCTCTGCATGTAACGGGTCAGAACGTTGGGTGTCTCCTTGCAAATTGCTAGTGCATTTTTTAGTTTCTTAATCTCTGTGCACATGTTACCAATATTGGCACCGGTCCATTGAGCCGGGCATGTTGACAAGTCAGGCAAGGTTTTTGCGGAGTGCGGCGACAGACTGAGCTATATGCAAATTCGCCCATTATGCCAACAGTGCATCTGGGAAATTATCATACCTTTATGAGAAAAGTTTGTAGATAAACAATTTTGTTGTTTTATTTGCTCCGGCCACTGGTTCCAACTGCAGACGAATATGACAATGGCCGGATGTTGCTCCCGTCTCGTGGGGCGGAGTGGCCAACTGAAACAAAGCTTTCCACTTGTCAGTGTGATAGTTCATCTTCTTCTAGGATGAATATCTCATCGTGAAATTTCAGAAAATTCAACGATTTTCCTGATTTGCATAATCCTGTTACAAGTTTTAGGGTTTCCATATCCATAACTTACGGTTTATTTTGGAGACAATCTAACAGAACAACTTCCGGTTTGTTAATCCTACTTATTACCACTAGAGATTCAATAGTCCTTTCCAAGTTCTAGTATCCTCCCACTCATTTCTTTGACAGGAAAACACTTTCTTGAAAAAATATTCATCCGTGACAAACACTTTGCCTTTTGAACATTTCGATGGAAGGAATTCAGGTCATGTTTCTGAGATATCCTACAATTCAACATTTATCTGGTTTATAAACTCCATAAGTTATATGGTTTCTATTAGCAAGGCTAATATGCGGTGCTCTGTTTAGCATATATCTTATTGTTTCAATTATACCCCAAATTTTATAAAAGCATATTGGTAATAAAATAATTCCACAATTATTCGAGTGTTTTCCTAAACTTATGACTCACATAATTTTCTTCAATACTGAAGAATCACTTTATCTTTTGTCATAATGATCCTTATCTTCACTAAAAAAATATTTGAACTCTTGAAATAATATATTCTTAAATTCCTTTGAACTATTCAAATACTTCAGATTTTATGCTAAGTAAATAATATTTTCCTAATCTTTAATGAAGCATAATTATCCACCGCTCCCTTGGTTTTTCATCGAACCTTATACATCACTATGTATTCTTTTATTTGATTTCTCAATCAAGATAATTCAGTAATGTTCAATGAGACTTTGTCGTAATTTTGTGCTTATCATATATAAAAATATGGCACCAATATATACGTACAAGCATGTATACATAACATTGGACAATACGTGGATTTTTCATCAGAGGGTCATCAAGATGGGTGGAGCGTTATTTAATTATGTCTACACATGCATCATCTAATGAGCCTCACTTAACGAGCAAGTGGATGTACGTGTACCTGCAAAGAGCTATGCATGGACATAGCTCATGTACATGCTATGATAGAAATCCCATGCGTGCATGGGGTTACTAGCTAGCTAGCTAAATTGATGGCTATTTCGCTTGACTACCCGTGCAAGATGATCAGGACAGGCCGAACGTGCAAGCCGTGACCATGTGCAGGTCTAGCTGCTGCACCGCACGTACAAGGGATAAGTCTCAAAGAGATAACCTGCTTATCATTGCCGGGAGAATAACACCTGCCGAATAAAGTCTTCCGTAGAGTACGTGCATCTCATACCTATCCATTCCTGCGGCCCTTGCGTCCACGGCCACGGCACGTATGGTTGGCGTCGGTGCAAGGACAAATGCGAGAAGACCAGCAAGAGGATGCGATGGCGGCGGCAGAGACACCCGTTGGGGCGGGACGATGGCGACGGCAACACACATGAGGCTGTTGTGTGTCAAGTCAAGCAAGGTACAAACAAAACAAGAAAGACAAAGAAAAATCTCTTCTTTTGAACCTAGCTAAATCCGAGAATCTCCTCCACAAGAGGAAAATAAAAATCACCAATCCAGCACACAAGATTAGAGGAGAAGAAACTCATCAAGCAGCACACGAACAAGCTCTACACATAATCGTGAGGAGAATCCAAACGAACAGAGAGAAAAGAGTTTCAACCTCCAGGTCCATCTACGTAGCAGTCACAGGAACGCCACCGGCACCAAGAGAACGAGTAGAGATCCGCGAGATAGCAACCACCCTGCGTAAAAAATTAAAGGCAAAATAAAAATCAATCGAAGCATGGAGAACCTAGGACAGTGGAAGAACGGATGTACAACAAGATCACCTTAACAGGCATCACGCCGCGCAGGAGCCATTGGAGCCCGATTCAATCTCCAGATCCGTTTGCGGCCTCGCTCTTCCTCCTGCCGAGCAGACGGCGGGGGCATGGCGGCCGTAGCGCTATGGTTAGCCTGGGCCGAGGGGGCGTCGGGGGAATGGGTCGCATTCCACCTCGTGCGGTGCGGCGTGGCCGACTGGGCGAAGGAGATGACGGCGGCGGGGCAGGGAGGCGTGGGCTGCTCCTGTGATTGGAGGGATAAAGAGACAGAGGGGCGAGACGGGATGGAGAGAGGGCCACACTAGTGCTGGAGGAGGCGTCTTAGGTCTTCACAAGGGAAGTTGTTGCCCTTTTATACGCCTATGCGTGAAATGACAAAAATTCCCTTGGCGGTGCACGGTAATTGCACGCGGTGGCACACCGGGAGTGAAACTATTCATTGCAATAGTGCTCATGTTCGATCCGACGGCCTAGGCCTTCCAAGCGCGCGATCCAACGGCCGAAAGTGCATCAAGAAATCAAGATGGACGGCCGGATGTCTCTAATAGTTGTGAGAGCTCGAAGCTTGCCTAGGTTCTTGTTTCTCGATAAACTGATGTCCGTGAGAGTGGATATTAAGATAAATGGAGCCTAACTCTCACGCGTCTTGATTTCGCCGTTCTTCGGTATTCTCAATTATTGAAGTATCAAAAAAGCTGTCTATTATTTTAATAAAAAAGGACTATCTTGAAAGCAATTAAGTCCTGTAGCTCAGCTGGTTAGAGCGCTGGTCCGATGTACCAGAAGTCACGGGTTCAAGCCCCATCTGGACTAATTCTTTTTCTTAATTGCGATTATGCTTTCCTTTCTTGTATTATATACTATATGTTACGCCCGTACGGCCCAAAACGGATAGCCCAGCAAACGATCCATGAGGGAGCACCTCCGCGTAGCCACGATCGGTTAGTACGTTTCTTCAAGCGACACCATCTTTTTTTTTAGTATCTATCTATTAGCTAACCAGAAAAAAGAAAATAAGCTAGAAAATCTCACAAAAATTAGAAACATCCAATCGTTAATTTAACACGTTATAAAATTACAGCCCTTTGATCTTCCCAATACCATTTGGACATAAAACTTGATAAAAATTACCCACCAATGCCAAGTAGTCCATACTAATCCTGTTTGTGAAAAAAAATCTAGACTAACCCTCAACTCACCTCACGTCAAAGCAAAAAAAACTCAGCTCATCTTCCGTGTAAAAGGAAACCTAAACTCACCTGTACGCGCAGCCGCCTCCTAACCTATCAATCCAATCGCATCTCCCCCCTGCACTCGCCGTCATTAGTGTTCCCAATCTTCCTCCCCAAGCTCCACCAGATCTGGGATACTCGCCATCGCGCAGCACGACTCTCTAGCCATATTACTCATGTGTTAATCGATATACATGGATTTCAACACATCAACGATTCAAGGGTTGGACAATGCACAACATGCATGGGCCGGTAACGCGATCATCGTGTCCGGGCGTGTCCGGGAAGATTCGGTATTGACATCAGGGTATTTGTTTCTTTTTTTTTCTATGAATTACTAATTTCATGGCCAATGTGTTGATGCGTAATAAATAAATCTTATAGTTCAGCTTCAGATTTCATTCTATATGTACTACTCATATCGTTTTGATGTGTTCTCAAAGCATCTTGCTATATATTTCGTATGGATCACAACTCTGAACTTAGTGACTAATCTGCTGATGCAGAGTTTTGTAATGTTGATTCAGTTTTGTCCCTCTTGCACGCACCTTATCCTCGCCATCGCGCAGTCCATTGATGTGTTTGCTCTTCCTCGCAGAGTTGTCGTTGTTGTTCAGCACTAGTAGAAAAAGGGCCTTTAGTCCGGGACTAAAGGGTCGTTACTAATGCCTGACCCTTTAGTCCCGGTTCAAACCAGAACCGAGACTAAAGGCCCTCCACGTGGCCGCTGCCTGGAGGTCCACCTTTAGTCCCGGTTGGTAACACCAACCGGTACTAAAGGAAATTTTCGGATTTTTTTTGAATTTTTTTTTTGAATTTTTTTTATTTTCAAATTTCTGAATTATTTTAACCTCTAATCTCTAATCAACCCTCATCACTGCTCAATTTAATCTCTAATCACCCCTCATCATTCCGAATCATCTAACTTCCCGGACGGTCACCCATCCTCCCACTCCCCCAGCCTGAGCACGCTTAACTTTCAGGTTCTATTCTCCCTCGTTTCCAAGTCTGCACTCTTCTGTCTTCTTCCGATTGCCAGAGATAGTGATCACTCCTCTAGGACCAGGCATCTTCAATTTGAGGTACAAGTAACATGGTCGAGCCATAAAACGTGCATAAGCTGGCCTGCCCAGTATAGCATGATAAGCACTCTGGAAATCCACGACTTCAAACGTCAACTTTTCTTTGCGGTAAATCTTGGAATCACCGAAAACCACATCAAGGACGATCTGGCCAAGTGACTCAGCCTTCTTGCCAGGAATAACCCCATGGAAACTCATATTGCTTTCACTGAGTCTGGACATCGGAATGCCCATTCCCTTCAAGGTTTCTGCATACAATATATTC
The DNA here is from genome assembly GCF_056163025.1 of Triticum urartu. Lineage (NCBI taxonomy): Eukaryota > Viridiplantae > Streptophyta > Magnoliopsida > Poales > Poaceae > Triticum > Triticum urartu. Next base: position 23,234,305 of record NC_141878.1, on the reverse strand, counting down.
AAGCCACTGCCACCATCCATCAGAACCTTAGTCAACCGAGTGCCTTCGACAACTGGGTCGACCACCAACGCTTGCCTCCCAGGGGTGGCTATGTGCGCTGGGTGATCGGACTGGTCGAACGTAATGGCAGTCTGAGACCACTTCAAATAACTGGGTGTCACCGGAGCGACCATGTTTACTTCTCTGTTGATGAGTTTCAGGCGACTTTTGCTCTCAACATCGACAAAAATCATCAGAGTGGAATTGACGTGGGGGTAACCATCATCATCTTCCTCTTTATCCTCAACTTTGTCTGACTCTTTTTCCTTTTCTTTGGGTTGTTTCTCTCGGAACTGCTGGATTAGGAGCCGACACTGTCGAGTGGTATGCTTCGGGTAAATGAGATTACCCTCTTCATGTTTTTTGGTGTGAATGTGGCATGGCAAATCCAACACATCATTTCCGTCCTGATCTTTTATTTTCTTGGGGTTACACGGTCCTTTGGGCTTCCCCTTGAACTTTCCTTGAGTCACGGCTAAGGCTTCTCCAGGAGCAGCTGGCTCGGCTTTGCGCTTCTGCTTCCGACTGGAGTTCCCTCCTCCGGTGTCGTGGGCGACTGTTTTGTGCTTGCCACTCCGGAGCCGATCCTCCTCTTCACCATTGGCATACTTGGTGGCAATCTCCATCATTCGACTCAGAGACATATCTCCGGTCCGACCGAACTTCAGATTCAACTCTCGATACTTGACACCTTCCTTGAAGGCACAAACTGCTTGGTGATCTGACACATTTTCCACCGTGTGGTGCAACATGATCAATCTCTGGATATAATCCCTGAAGGTTTCATTCGGATTCTACACACAAGATTGTAGCTCTGTTAGCCCTGCTGGTCATTTGCATGTACCTTCAAATGTTCTAACAAACACTCGGGCAAGTTCTTCCCAACTATAAATACTGCTGGGTGCTCACTGATTCAACCACGCTCTGGCCGAGCCCTCCAACATCAGAGGAAGGTGCTTCATGGCCACTTCATCATTGCCACCACCAATCTGCACAGCCACTCGGTAGTCCTCTAACCAAGTGTCTGGCTTGGACTCACCAGTGAACTTGCTGACTCCAGTCGCCAACCTGAAGTTGGGAGGAATCACTGCTGCTTTGATTGCTCTGCTGAAACACTCGGGACCTGAAACATGCACTCTGTTGTCCGTCAGATAATCTCTATCGTGGCCATCTCTGTGTTCCCTGTTCCTGTAAACCAGACCTTGAACGAGAATGGATCTCGCATCAAAAGCCTGGATCCCGGGGGTCGACTGGAATCCTTCTTCGCCCACCACTGTGAGGACGTCTGTCATCGTGTTGCCGAGGTGCGTATGACCCACTCCTTGGGGGAGGTGTGGGTACTCGACGTCGATCATACTGCTCACGGTTTATGTACTGATCCAGTCAGTCTCCACGTCCCTCACACCTTGGAGGCGATCTTGGGCTGTGAGCCGACTGAACTGTGTCTGCCATCACAGATCTACTATGAATCATGTTCCGAGACTGTGACACTGCTGTGTTCTGCTCCCCCGCCGCCCGGAGCAAAGCTCGGATCTGCATCAAACCTCTACCAGCCTCCGACTGGGAAGGCTGAATTGACTCTGCTATTCGGACGGCAGCTGTGAGATTATGGATCGGAGTTTGATATACCTGAGTCGGAGGCGGAAAAAGTTGTCGTCGACTGGACTCAGGAACCCGCTGCCGAGCACGCTCATCGAGTGCGTGCTGGAGGTTCTCCAGTCGAGTGCGTTCAGCCAAGTTGGCCAAGCGCGCCTCCTCCAAGGCCCGGGCCTCGGGGGTTTCTCCAACGATTGGAGTGTGAAGTGCATCCATATTACGACGGCGAAGCTCTTCCCTCTGCTACGAAGAGTGGGGCTCGGGGCGGTACTCCTCGTGGACACGCGACGGATCACCTCCGCCGTCACCACCGTTGTCGCGGGGGAAGCCAGGTGGACTACGTGGTCAATTGACCATCAGGAATTCCGCCGCGGGGTCACTGCTGTCACACTTGGATGCAGTCTCGACGGAGCCAGTCGAACAGGTCGTAGAGAGTTTCTCGGGCTCGATTGCCGCGACTTGAGGGGTGACCGACTGGCGAGCCACCGCGTGCTTCACCCACCGCTGAAGGCTCGACCGACCTGAACGCTTGCCCCGGCGGGTAACAGGGATTGAAGATGCCACAAAAGCCGACCGATACTGGGTCGACGGTTGCCGCAGGACGACGCCGTGGACGCACGCGTGAAAGTGCGTTGCCCCACAGACGGGGAGCGCCTCGACGTCGAGTGGAGCCTCTTGGAGCCAAGCGGAGTGGTCGGCGACGAACACGAGCGCGCTGAGATGGATCTCACGGCCCTCGGCCAATCCTCCACCTGAAACCATGCTGATGGGGATCGGGAAAATTGCAACTTCTCCAACAAGTCGCTAAGACACCTGCCCCACGGTGGGCGCCAACTGTCGTGGTTCTAAGTCTGACAGTACAAAAAGGGGCTAGGGATGTAGAGGCAAGATCCAAGCTATGGAGAAGTTGTACGCACGAGTTTTATGAGTTCAGGCCCTTCTCGGAGGAAGTAACAGCCCTACGTCTCGGTGCCCGGAGGCGGTCGACTGGATTATATGCGTGTGTGTTACAAGGGGTGCGAACCCTTGTGCCAGTGGAGGAGGGTGGCTTATATAGAGTGTGCCAGAACCCCAGCCAGCCCACGTTACAAGGAGTTCAATGTTCATCAAGAAGGAGCGTTACAGGTAATGTCCATAATAAAGTGTTATAAATGGCTATTAAGTCTAGGAGTTAATGCCTGACCGTTGCTGTGTAGAGTGACTTTAGGTCTTCTATCCGTCGAGTGCTTCTTGTTATGGTCGAGTGACCCTGATTCCTCCGAGTGGAAATGTTTCTGGTCGAGTGGATGATGGTACCCCTCGAATGCTTCTGGCTTTAGAGTGATGTCCTTGGGGAGGGTACTTAGGTCAGGCCTGTGACCCTACCCTAGGTACATGTCCTCATCAGGAATAATTGCTTTAACTAAAAAAACAAACTACTTCTATTAATTTCCTTGCTAAAAATAAACTACTTCTATAGTAAAATAAACTAGTTTTGTTAAATCAACTAGTTCAACTACTAAGCACTTACTATAAATAGAATAAAGTAGTACTTACTAATTAAAAAGAAACTAGTTTAACTAGTTCTATTATTTTTCTAACTAATTATATTAAACACTTTCTCTTCTTATTCTATTAACAAAATTACAACAGAAAAAAATCATAAAAATTCTATGAAAAAATTGACATATTCTTTGCATATATGTGAACACACAAACATTTGCATATTCAACAATAATATCACCAAAAAATGTATGAACAGAAAAAAATTCTAACTTTTGCATATAATTCATTTATGAACAAATTACAACAACTCAATTAACTACACATCTAAACTACGCATCTAAATTAACTACACATCTAAATTAGGAAATTGATGTATGGAGCTCACTACGCAACGGGGCGGCGATCGACGAGGAGGCAGGACACGGGGGCGACGGTGAGGGGCACAGCGACGGCGACGGTGAGGGGCGTGGCGACGGGCGATGAGGAGCCAGGGGGCGGCGACGGTGACGGTGAGGGGCACGGCGACGGGCGGCGAGGAGGCAGGGGGCGCGGGGCGGCGACGGCGTCTGGGCGGCGCTGGACGGCGTCGGAGGCAGGGCGACGACGGCGACGGTGAGGCGTAGAGGGGTAGCCTGGCAGCATCGTCGGGCGGGGAAGACGAACTGAATGAAAATTTTCACAAGTGCTAGTTATATAAACGAAGCATTGGTTCTGGTCGTGACAGAAACCGTGACGAATGCGACCTTTAGTCCTGGTTGGTGCCACCAACCAGGACCAAAGGCCTCTTTTCAGCAGCCCAAAGGGCGGAAGCGGCGGCCTTTGGTCCTGGTTGGTGGCACCAACCGGTACTAAAGGGGTGGCATTGGTACCGGTTGGTGCAACGAACCGGTACCAACGCACCCCTTTAGTACCGGTTGGTGCCACCAACCGGGACCATAGGCCTTGTGCTGCTGCGCCCGCGTCGAAAGTTTAGTCCCACCTCGCTAGTCGAGAGGGGCGCGTAGTGGTTTATAAGCCCCACTGCCGCACCCCTCTCGAGCTCCTCTCCATTGCAGCTTTACGGGCCTAATTGACACTTCTATGCCTGATGGGCCTACTGGGCCTTCTGCTGGCCTGAATCCTGGCCCATGGGTTGGTTTCGAGTCGTATTCAGGCAGTGGTGGCCGAGTAGGTGGCATATTTTTTATTTTTTCCCTGTTTTTTCTTTTTTGCTTTATTTATTTTGTTTTGTTTCTACTTACAACAAAAAACTTATTTATTTTATTTTGTTTCTAATTACTTATTTACTTCACTTTATGATAATTATTTTTGCTTTATGTTATTAAAGTTTTTTATTTTTTATTTGGTTTCTACTTATATATTTTATTAAAGTTTATCTATTTTAAATATCTGTTTTAATCAAAACCAGATTTTGTTAATTTTTTTGCTATTAAATTCTTTTTTGCTATTAATGTTTTGAACAAAAAATACTTTCTTAATATAAGTTGCATAAATTTTATATAAATTTAGTTTCAAAAATACTAGAGGTTTATATAAGCTTTTTAGTTGATTCCTTTTGCATTTTATGCATTTTGTTATTTTTCATGCATTTACTGCTTTTTTGAGCTATAAGACCCGGAAATTGAAAAGCACTACAAATGAACTCTGGAAAGGTTGAAAGTTGGCATGGTATCATCATTTCACCCACATAGCCTGTGCAAGAAAGTAGAGAGGGTTACGGCAAAAACTGGATGCACTTCGTGTACAAAACGGACAATCTGTTTCGAAGTATCAGGATTTCATACGGAAACTCGTCTGTTACAACAGGCATTTCAAATGAACTACGAAAAGGTTGAAAGTTGGCATGGTATCATCATAATAGTTGTGGAGAGAAAGTCTTCACTTTTTTCGCTTGTGTGCTTTGCTTATTGCGCCGTAACCATGGATAATCATCATCGTTTATCAGGATGCTTGGGTCAGCCTTTGACTTTGAAGGGAGGAATTTCATGAAACTTTTCATAATCTTCAGACATGTCTGTCTTGCCCTCCACTCCCACGATGTCCCTTTTTCCTGAAAGAACTATGTGGTGCTTTGGCTCATCATATGATCTATTCGCTTCCTTATCTTTTCTTTTTCTCGGTTTGGTAGACATGTCCTTCACATAGATAACCTGTGCCACATAATTGGCTAGGACAAACGGTTCGTCAGTGTACCCAAGATTGTTCACATCCACTGTTGTCATTCCATACTGTGGGTCTACCTGTACCCCGCCTCCTGACAGATTGACCCATTTGCACTTAAACAAAGGGACCTTAAAATCATGTCCGTAGTCAAGTTCCCATATGTCCATTATGTAACCATAATATGTGTCCTTTCCCCTCTCGGTTGCTGCATCAAAGCAGACACCGCTGTTTTGGTTGGTGCTCTTTTGATCTTGGGCGATCGTGTAAAATGTATTCCCATTTATCTCGTATCCTTTGTAAGTCAGTACAGTCGAAGATGGTCCCCTGGACAACGAGTATAACTCATCACAAACAGTGTTGTCACCTCTGAGACGTGTTTCCAACCAACTGCTGAAAGTCCTGATGTGTTCACATGTAATCCAGTCGTCACACTGCTCCGGGTGTTTGGAGCGCAGACTGTTCTTGTGTTCATCGACATACGGGGTCACCAAGGTAGAGTTCTCTAGAACTGTGTAGTGTGCTTGACACCAAGAATGCCCATCCCTGCATATTATAGCTACCCCTCCTAGCGTGCCTTTTCCAGTCAGTCTCCCATCATACCGCCATTTAGGGAGACCTATCTTCTTAAGGCTAGGAATGAAGTCAACACAAAACCCAATGACATCCTCTGTTTGATGGCCCATGAAGATGCTTCCTTCTGGCCTAGCACGGTTACGAACATATTTCTTTAGGACTCCCATGAACCTCTCAAAGGGGAACATATTGTGTAGAAATACGGGGCCCAAAATGACAATATTGGTAGTTGCATCATGTTTAAATTCAAGGAAAATCGAATTGAGGGAATTCCCAAAGCCTCAGAAATCTTTGAAAATGAGCAAGTTAAAAATTTCTTCAAATGAATCCAAGAAAATGTTACTGTATTCTGTGAAAATATTGGCATGAGGTGAAATTCAAACCAATATTTTGGGAGTCACGGAAATAATTTATTTGAGCCTTTGATTTAAATCAATAATATATTTGGGTTGGAATTATTTCTGTTATATAAGAAATAATGTCCAAATAATCCCAAACTGAAATGTTTCATGTTGGGTTTATTCTATACAGTGGGCATGTTCAGTTTGGTGATTTTTGAAAGGGTCTAGGTATTTTTAGAAAAGTCACAAAGACTACAGAATAATAGAAAACAAAATTAAAAGAGAAAGAGGGAAAACCTACCTGGCCTTACCTGTAGTCGGCCCAGCTGCACCGGCCAGCCCACCAGGGGCACAGCCGTCTTCAACCTCTGCCTACTGGCAGAGGCGTGTCGACGCGCCGCGCCGAGCGGCCACCTCCTGCTTCGCGCTGTCCACGCCTCCTGCGTCCTCGCCGTTCGTCGTGGAAACGCCTGGGCGCCCTGGATTTTCTCCCTCTTCCTCTGCTCACTTCCCCCTCTCTCTCCCTCGCTCCCCACCTCATGGCCGAGGCCGCCATGGCCGCACCGACACCGTTCGCCACGGCCATCGACCCTCCCTCGCCCATCCAGTGTATCCAAGAGCTCCGGGTCGTCCTCCTCTTCCTCTCCACCAAGCCATGGAAGGACGGACGCACCACAATGTCGCCAGCATCACCGTTTCCATCGCCAGCCACCGTGGATCCTTGCCGTCGATTCGGGAGCTACCAGGCGTCCCCGACCCCGACCTCGCGCTCGTTGGACTCTCTGTGAGCCTCCGCACCGAACCCCTCTCTCTCCGTTGCCGATTTCATCCTCTAACCGCGGCCTCTGTTGAGCCCGAGAGCTCGCCGCCGACGAGTTTGCCATTGCCGCAGCTAGCAACCTCGAATGACCAAACCGAGCACGTAGTTGTGCTCAGCGTGCTCCCAGGAGGCCATAGCACTGCTCACCTCGTTGTCTCGTACACCATAGCATTGCATCGGTCGAGCCCGAACTCCGGCCGCCACCGAGGTCGACGCCGTGCCCAACTCTGGCCACCTCGCAACCTCCCCCTGCCACAGTTGGATGCGCACGAGCCCCAGATCCTCGTAGGTGGGCTCGGCCATCGATTTGGTCGCCGGAGCCGCCGTCCCGATCATCGCCGCCGCGTCTGTGTGTTCGCCGGCGTTGAACTCCGATGATATGACGTGTCCCGTCATTAGCAGCTAACGGCCCTGCTAATTAACCCCCAGGGTCAATGACAGTGGGCCCCATGCCTGTTTAGTTTAATTTAATTTTCTGTTTAGTTTAGTTCATAACCCACTGGGACCCACACGTCAGCATTGACTTTGCTGACGCGGCCGTTGACTGGTCCCACCTGTCAGACACACAAACCAGCCCTGGGTCACTGACCAGTGGGCCCCCCTGGTCAGGTTTGACCTAGACCGGGTCAGTTGACCGCTGACGTCACACTGACGCCAGGCTGACGCAGTAAATCTTTTCTGGATTTATTCTTATTTAGAAAATTCCATAAAATGCCCAAAACTTCTAAAAATCATAGAAAATCAACCGTAACTCCAAATGAAATAAATTATATATGAAAAATTATCAGAAAAATTCAAGGAATCTGTTTACGGCATTTTCATGCATGTTTGAACAATGTTTGTCCTCTGTTTTGGACAAAACAAATAAATGGCATTTAACTAATCATATATGGAGTTTGAATTTGAATCTTGTATTCAAACCAACTTCATTTAACTTGTTGATAGTTGCATTAGCTCAATCAACAGCATATTGCCATGTCATGATCATGCATCATATTTGTTGCATCGCATTGATTGTGTTCCTCCTTGTTTGCCGGTAATTGTCCCCTCTCAGTAGACGCCGCTCCGACGATTGTTTGATGACACCGATGAAGAACTATATTATCCTCAGAAGTGCCAGGCAAGCAAAAACCCCTTGTTCATTCCGATATAATCCCACTCCCTCGCTCCTGCTCTCTTTTACTGCATTAGGACATCAACGATTCAACTGTTACATGCTGCGGTAGTTGAACCTTTTCCTTTGCATGACCTGTCATTGCCACAGTAAATAGATGAAACCCACTAGCATGAGTAGGAGTTGTTTGAGCCATGATGTGCCTACTCATTCATGCTTGTTGTCATGCCTGCTACTGCTTAGAGTTGAGTCGGGTCTGATTCATCGGGAATGAATTGGAATGTGGTGAACATGTCCTACTGTTGAGAGCTAAGTGTGTGAACACGATTTGGTAAAGGTAGCGGTGAGAGGCCATGTAGGAGAATGAATTGGAATGTGGTGAACATGTCCTACTGTTGAGAGCTAAGTGTGTGAACACGATTTGGTAAAGGTAGCGGTGAGAGGCCATGTAGGAGTACATGGTGGGTTGTCTCATTGAAACCGTCCTCAGGAACTGAGTTCTGTGTTTGTGATCCATGAACAGTTACTACCACACATTGGGCTCCGGGCGCTCCAAGCTCTCTCGACTTATTAATCAACTTGATCTCTGTCCAGGAGTTGCATCTAGTTTCTGGTGTTTGTAGGTAGTGTTAGTAGTCTACCAAGTGGCACCCGGTACAGGTGGGCTTGGGACAGACTAGGCACAGTGGCCCGGTGTACCAAGTGGCACCCGGATGGTGGGCTTGGGAACCCTGTACACATCGTTTGGGGCCGTGAGCGACACCCCGGCCGGATCTCCTTGCGGATGGAACCCGAATAGGCGATAAACCTGGACTAGAGACTTGTGTGGTTAGTCAGGTCGTGGCTGACTCCCTCACCAGGCTTCCGCTTGAAGGTTGCCGAGATACACGACGTGTACATGGTGGTAAGTGGCGAGAGCGTGTGTGAAGAAGTACACCCCTGCAGGGTTATCATTATCTATTCGAATAGCCGGATTCCTCGGATCTGGAAACTTGGACCCCTTGCATAGTTCATAGACAAGTGAAATTGGATACTTTAAAATGCGCAAGATAAGTGTGAGTGCTATGGATGGCGTTCTCGCAGGGAGACGGGAGCGGATCCATAGTGGTGTATTGGTATGGTGAATTTGTGGACTCGTGTGCGCCACCTCAAAAGAGTTGCTTGCAGTCGTACTTCAGGTTAGCCACTGAGTCAAAGCTGGCTTGCTGCAGTTAAACTCCACCACCTCCTTTGTTGATACCGATGCATATGTAGCTAGTTCTGATGTAAGTCTTGCTGAGTACCTTCGTACTCACGTTTGCTTAATTTATGTTTTGCAGAGAGATTTCAGTCTCGCTAGTAGTTCTACGTGGACTTCGACGTTTAGCTTGTTACCTCAGCTACGATCTTGTGCCCTCGGCAGGATCTGGTAGATAGTCAGGCTTCTTAGCCTTTTTCATTTGTAGATGTCTGTACTCAGACATGTTAAGCTTCCGCATGTGCTTTGCATTGTATGCTATGACTGCTGGGTCATGAGACCCATGTTTGTAATATCTCGCTCCTCGGAGCCTAATAAATAAATACTTTGAGTCGTAGAGTCTTGTTGTGATGCCATGTTGTATTTGCACATATCGAGCATATTGTGTGTATGATTGAAATGCTTGGTATGTGTGGGATCCGACAATCTAGTTGTTTATCCTTGGCAGCCTCTCTTATGGGGAAATGTAGTCTAGTGCTTACGTGAGCCATAGTAGTCCGCTACAGCCCGGTTCACCGGAGTCCTGCTAGCCCAGCACTACTGCTCAGGACGCTTGACTGGCCGGCATGTGTTTCACTTCGTTCCTGTGTCTGTCCCTTCGGGGAAATGTCACGCGGTGACTCCAGAGTCCTGCCTAGCCTGCTACAGCCCGGGTTCCCGGAGTCCTTTTAGCCCAGTGCTACAGCCCAGATTCACACGCTGCTGACCGACATGATCGAGGTTGATTCATGTATGCCTGTCCCCACGGGTTAGTGCCGCTTTGGGTTCATGACTAGCCATGTCGGCCCGGGTTCTCTGTCATATGGATGCTAGCGACACTATCATATACGTGCGCCAAAAGGCGCAAACGGTCTCGGGCCATGGTAAGGCGACACCCGTGGGAATACCATGCGTGAGGCCGCAAAGTGATATGAGGTGTTACCGGCTAGATCGATGTGACTTGGAATCGGGGTCCTGACAGCTTTGGTATCAGAGCCTGACTGCCTGTAGGATTACCAAGCCAAACTGGTCGAAGTCGAGTCTAGAAATGCTTTAGTTATGTAAGGGAATTGATTGTGGAAGGGAACGTAAGGCTCTTTTTACTCCTTATATCCTCATGACCTTCTGATCTGAGTCATCTTATCCTTTCTACGGGGATTAAGAACTAGGCTTCTCTTCTATCTCTCAGGATGACGTGTTACTAAACCGTAGTTGCCCAAGATTGTTGAGTTCAAGCCTCAGTTCAGTTCCTACTACTTCTGTATGTTGACCCTTGATCCCGGAACTTTGATATTGTGATGTTGAGTGGTTATGCCACCGTTTTGCAGGATGTCTCAAATCTTTTTGAGCATTTACAGCCGTTATGCTATCCGAGTCATCCGAGGTTTCTAAACAATCTGATGCATTTGCAAATCCCTTATTTCCATTCCGATGTCTCTTTGGGCCAGTTTAACCACACTAATCGGTGAGTTGAGGTACTTTGTTGCCTCGACATATATGTTGGAGCTAGTATTATGACCCTAGGTGTCTTAGAGGATCACCTAGTAAATCTGGCCATGTTTTGTGTTCCCAGTGTGATGAATCTGGCCGTCATTCTCGAAAGCATCCCATGATGCCATTTAGTAGTAGGTATTCTACTCTTGGGTTCCTGACCCAAGATTCACTCCACTTACCTTCTGTTGATAGTGTTTGCTAGTTCCTTTAGAATATTAGTAACCTTTGCGATAGTCCTCGAGGCCCGTGGTATTTCCTTCTTCCAAATACCATGAACTACTTATGGCAGAAGTTCTTTTGAACTAAAAGATCACAACTAGAGTGATCTTGATGGGTTATCCATTCTATATTGTGGCTCTGCCAGTTCTACCTTTCTGCATGGGTTATCCGGAAGAAATATGTTGAACTCGTTCGACATACTAATCTATGCATCCACAACTCAGAAAGTTATATGTTCCTTGAGTTGTCCCCCTCTTTAGTTATATTTCGACCTTCATCTATCAATTGATAGTAAGGAGTATTTGGCAATCGTATTTATCAATGCCTATTACTCTAGTGGTCCGTCAAGTCATTCTATATCAGAATGACTAGGAGAAACAAACTCCAGTACCTCATCCATGTCTAGGATTGGGTCAAAGCAATTGTACTTCGCAGATCAAAATGCCAATCTAGCTTTTGTTCTATTCTACCTCGGAGTATTACCCCCTTTATGTCATGATTGTCATGAGAATTGCACCATCTCTCATGAATTTTGAACGCAGTGATACTTCTCGCCATCATTATTCATTCCTCGGTCTCCGTGTTGTTGTGACCGAAATGCCGACAAGTGAACCGTGATGTGTGAAATCAATACTCCTAGCAACCCAGTTGCTTGGTAGTTAATGGACAATAATTTCATTCTTAGCGTGTTGGTTATTCAATCATCATTCTAAGATTAATCGTGCTACCTAGTCCTTATTTCCGGTGCACTCTTCGATCAATGAGTTAGGATTATTCAATCCCTCACTCTTCTGATCATGTCGTCTTGCCTTGCAAAGCAAGATTGTTCTCGAGCTTAGAGACATATCGGTGGCTCGTGATTTTCCAGATATCTTCATGGGAGTATCACCAGGTCGTCACCTGACCGCTATGTTGAGTTCATGATCATGTGGGTTTTCCTCCAAACCACCCATTCTCCAAGAATCTGTGATGGATACCCTGAGCTAGTTGGCTAAGCTAAACAACAACTTGGAGAGTTGGAAGATAAAAGCTTGTCCGACTTAGTTCATCATTAAGGGATATTCTTGGGTAGTGTGCGTTGAAGAAAGATGATATCTTCATTGATTGGTCCCTGTGATCAGTTGTTGGATCTATTGCCTTGTCAAAACTTTGACTTGAGTATGGGCTATCGTCAAGTCAAATCAGAACCAACGATGTTCGTAATGTTGTCTTACTCGTGGTTGATCCCTCGAGCATACACCATTACATCTTTTGGTCTGACCAATGCTATCACCGTGTTCACATGAAGGTGGAAGTCCAGTGATATAGAAATACCGATGAATTGTTGTTGAGCCCATCAGCAGCATTTTGTCTCCGCCATGATTCATGTTGAACGTTGCGCTAGTGTTGGAAACTTGGTAAGCATTTTCTTCGTGCCCCGTTCATGAAGTATATGTTTGGATGAAAGTAGTGACTTCCTCTAGATTCATGTGCAATCGATGCAAGTTGCCGCCGTGAATTCGAGGGAGCTTGTTTTTTTGCTTCCTTTGGAATCATCTCAAGCCATTCATGCATTTGTGCGAAGTATTATATGGTTTGGTAGATTAATTACCTCCACTCCATAGGTGTTCCTAGCACACCAAGCCACTGACTGATTTGCACAAGGAAAAGGAGTCTGTTGTATTAATTCTAGATCATGCACAAGACTTCGATATCCTCGATGATGGTTCGCAGCCAGAACTCGGTAGTGTTTTGTTGTAAGACTACTATGTGGTCATGCTTGTCTCGGACAACGTGTTCACATGTACGTAGCAAAACCAGCTGATGTTTTGGAGCTTGCTATCGTAGTTCATCTCCCGAGAATCTCACAACGTCATCTCGTCGATTTGTGTTGCAAACTTTGTTTTCCAGACATGTTGTTTGAATTATCCTGTTACCAACCAGATCTAAATCTCAGGCAGATATGATGGTTGGAACCTCTTCCAAGAACTATGATATAGGTTCCAGTGAAGTGGACGCACCTAGCTGGAAGCACTATTATTGTAGTATCTTGAGTCAGCAATTTGGCCACCCTTCCATGAGGAGCTGGTATGACTTAGAGCATAAGTTGTTCCTTATGGGTTCTTTGAGTTTCCGAAGTCAGACCTTTATTTGATGTTCCAGATACCGAATGGTATTGGGTTAAGCTGGTACATCAAGGAGAACATTACAAGCAGAGTGCTAAATGTCTCTCGGTCGATCATCCAGATTCTGATCCCTTGGTCTCGCTAAGGTGAAATCTGAGAAAGTGTTATCTTTCTTTGCATCTGCATCTTCCACCATTATTCATCATGGTAGCATGTTGTGTTGCCAGGATCCTTGACACGGATATTGGCAGAACCTTGATGAATACGGAGATGCTCAAGTTCTTTAGAGCACACGCAAGCACTAGGATTTATCATCGACATTAATTGGGATCCGTTCTCAGTTTCTTTGATTATGCCATAACCATTCAAACAGTGGAATCTCTCTCTACTGTTGAGTTCTTCCCCAGTTACCAGAATCATTCCCAACATTTGCATTTTGTTCCCAGCTTGCACCTCAGTAGTTGTTGTGCAGGATCATCTTCAAAAGTGGGCTTACCCTAGACCCTATCCTTTCTCGATGATAAAAAGAAATCATCCATTGTGTTGTCTTCAACAAGGTAGTCCACATCATCCATTCTAGTATGAGTATGCCATTTCTTCAAGCTCCTTCACGGGATCGTTTGTGATTGCCTCAGGCTGGTGAGAAGAGTTTCAATGATCTCTGAATCAAAAGTAATTCTTTTTGCCACTTAAGGGAATATTTCTGCGAGTCACCTTCCTTAAGATGTCTCGTTATGGTATCATGGCAATTATCTCCTCGCTACTTTGAAACCATGCATCATCCTACTTAAGCGTGGAATTGTTGCCTACCAAATTTGAACCTTTATCATCCGCTTCTTTCCATCACCCTTGATGTGTGTTTCGTGTCTCAGCTCAAGAGATGTTTTATATCTCACTCCATGAGTTGATCTTGAGTGCTCGATCTCCGAGGAGATCGATTTCTGTAGAATTTCTTTCTGCCGTCATCATGCTCGATGAAGATCCCCAAAGCAAAGACGTCAAGATCAAGATGACACAATGAATCAGTATCCTCAAGAAAGACATCTGGATCGTGAAGATTGTGTTAGCTTGTGTCCCTCTATCTCCTTACCTCACGACTTGAATCTCGGGACGAGATTCTTGCTTAGTGGGGGTGAGTTGTCACATCCCTAGCCTCAGCTTGGCCTTGGACTATCTTGGTTGTTGCATCATGTTTAAATTCAAGGAAAATCGAATTGAGGGAATTCCCAAAGCCTCAGAAATCTTTGAAAATGAGCAAGTTAAAAATTTCTTCAAATGAGTCCAAGAAAATGTTCCTGTTATTCTGTGAAAATATTGGCATGAGGTGAAATTCAAACCAATATTTTGGGAGTCACGGAAATAATTTATTTGAGCCTTTGATTTAAATCAATAATATATTTGGGTTGGAATTATTTCTGTTATATAAGAAATAATGTCCAAATAATCCCAAACTGAAATGTTTCATGTTGGGTTTATTCTATACAGTGGGCATGTTCAGTTTGGTGATTTTTGAAAGGGTCTAGGTATTTTTAGAAAAGTCACAAAGACTACAGAATAATAGAAAACAAAATTAAAAGAGAAAGAGCGAAAACCTACCTGGCCTTACCTGTAGTCGGCCCAGCTGCACCGGCCAGCCCACCAGGGGCAGAGCCGTCTTCAACCTCTGCCTACTGGCAGAGGCGTGTCGACGCGCCGCGCTGAGCGGCCACCTCCTGCTTCGCGCTGTCCACGCCTCCTGCGTCCTCGCCGTTCATCGTGGAAACGCCTGGGCGCCCTGGATTTTCTCCCTCTTCCTCTGCTCACTTCCCCCTCTCTCTCCCTCGCTCCCCACCTCATGGCCGAGGCCGCCATGGCTGCACCGACACCGTTCGCCACGGCCACCGACCCTCCCTCGCCCATCCAGTGTATCCAAGAGCTCCGGGTCGTCCTCCTCTTCCTCTCCACCAAGTCATGGAACGACGGACGCACCACAACGTCGCCAGCATCACCGTTTCCATCGCCGGCCACGTGGATCCTCATCGTCGATTTGGGAGCTACCGGGCGTCCCCGACCCTGACCTCGCACTCGTTGGACTCTCTGTGAGCCTCCGCACCTAACCCCTCTCTCTCCGTTGCCGATTTCATCCTCTAACCGCGGCCTCTGTTGAGCCCGAGAGCTCGCCGCCGACGAGTTCGCCATTGCCGCAGCTAGCAACCTCGAGTGACCAAACCGAGCACGTAGTTGTGCTCAGCGTGCTCCCAGGAGGCCATAGCACTGCTCACCTCGTTGTCTCGTACACCGTAGCATTGCATCGGTCGAGCCCGAACTCCGGCCGCCACCGAGGTCGACGCCGTGCCCAACTCTGGCCACCTCGCAACCTCCCCCTGCCACAGTTGGATGCGCACGAGCCCCAGCTCCTCGTAGGTGGGCTCGGCCATCGATTTGGTCGCCGGAGCCGCCGTCCCGATCATCGCCGCCGTGTCTGTGTGTTCGCCGGCGTTGAACTCCGATGATATGACGTGTCCCGTCATTAGCAGCTAACGGCCCCGCTAATTAACCCCCAGGGTCAATGATAGTGGGCCCCGTGCCTGTTTAGTTTAATTTAATTTTCTGTTTAGTTTAGTTCATAACCCACTGGGACCCACACGTCAGCATTGACTTTGCTGACGCGGCCGTTGACTGGTCCCACCTGTCAGACACACAAACCAGCCCTGGGTCACTGACCAGTGGGCCCCCCTGGTCAGGTTTGACCTAGACCGGGTCAGTTGACCGCTGACGTCACACTGACGCCAGGCTGACGCAGTAAATCTTTTCTGGATTTATTCTTATTTAGAAAATTCCATAAAATGCCCAAAACTTCTAAAAATCATAGAAAATCAACCGTAACTCCAAATGAAATAAATTATATATGAAAAATTATCAGAAAAATTCAAGGAATCTGTTTACGGCATTTTCATGCATGTTTGAACAATGTTTGTCCTCTGTTTTGGACAAAACAAATAAATGGCATTTAACTAATCATATATGGAGTTTGAATTTGAATCTTGTATTCAAACCAACTTCATTTAACTTGTTGATAGTTGCATTAGCTCAATCAACAGCATATTGCCATGTCATGATCATGCATCATATTTGTTGCATCGCATTGATTGTGTTCCTCCTTGTTTGCCGGTAATTGTCCCCTCTCAGTAGACGCCGCTCCGACGATTGTTTGATGACACCGATGAAGAACTATATTATCCTCAGAAGTGCCAGGCAAGCAAAAACCCCTTGTTCATTCCGATATAATCCCACTCCCTCGCTCCTGCTCTCTTTTACTGCATTAGGACATCAACGATTCAACTGTTACATGCTGCGGTAGTTGAACCTTTTCCTTTGCATGACCTGTCATTGCCACAGTAAATAGATGAAACCCACTAGCATGAGTAGGAGTTGTTTGAGCCCTGATGTGCCTACTCATTCATGCTTGTTGTCATGCCTGCTACTGCTTAGAGTTGAGTCGGGTCTGATTCATCGGGAATGAATTGGAATGTGGTGAACATGTCCTACTGTTGAGAGCTAAGTGTGTGAACACGATTTGGTAAAGGTAGCGGTGAGAGGCCATGTAGGAGTACATGGTGGGTTGTCTCATTGAAACCGTCCTCAAGAACTGAGTTCTGTGTTTGTGATCCATGAACAGTTACTACCACACATTGGGCTCCGGGTGCTCCAAGCTCTCTCGACTTATTAATCAACTTGATCTCTGTCCAGGAGTTGCAACTAGTTTCTGGTGTTTGTAGGTAGTGTTAGTAGTCTACCAAGTGGCACCCGGTACAGGTGGGATTGGGACAGACTAAGCACAGTGGCCCGGTGTACCAAGTGGCACCCGGATGGTGGGCTTGGGAACCCTGTACACATCGTTTGGGGCCGTGAGCGACACCCCGGCCGGATCTCCTTGCGGATGGAACCCGAATAGGCGATAAACCTGGACTAGAGACTTGTGTGGTTAGTCAGGTCGTGGCCGACTCCCTCACCAGGCTTCCGCTTGAAGGTTGCCGAGATACACGATGTGTACATGGTGGTAAGTGGCGAGAGCGTGTGTGAAGAAGTACACCCCTGCAGGGTTATCATTATCTATTCGAATAGCCGGATTCCTCGGATATGGAAACTTGGACCCCTTGCATAGTTCATAGACAAGTGAAAGTCGATACTTTAAAATGCGCAAGATAAGTGTGAGTGCTACGGATGGCGTTCTCGCAGGGAGACGGGAGCTGATCCATAGTGGTGTATTGGTATGGTGAATTTGTGGACTCGTGTGCGCCACCTCAAAAGAGTTGCTTGCAGTCGTAGTTCAGGTTAGCCACTGAGTCAAAGCTGGCTTGCTGCAGTTAAACTCCACCACCCCCTTTGTTGATACCGATGCATATGTAGCTAGTTCTGATGTAAGTCTTGCTGAGTACCTTCGTACTCACGTTTGCTTAATTTATGTTTTGCAGAGAGATTTCAGTCTCGCTAGTAGTTCTGCGTGGACTTCGACGTTTAGCTTGTTACCTCAGCTACGATCTTGTGCCCTCGACAGGATCTGGTAGATAGTCAGGCTTCTTAGCCTTTTTCATTTGTAGATGTCTGTACTCAGATATGTTAAGCTTCCGCATGTGCTTTGCATTGTATGCTATGACTACTGGGTCATGAGACCCATGTTTGTAATATCTCGCTCCTCGGAGCCTAATAAATAAATACTTTGAGTCGTAGAGTCTTGTTGTGATGCCATGTTGTATTTGCACATATCGAGCATATTGTGTGTATGATTGTGTTGGGTTTTGTAGTAATTTCAAAAAAATTCCTACACACAAGCAAGATCATGGTGATGCATAGCAACGAGAGGGGAGAGTGTTGTCTACGTACCCTCGTAGACCGCAACGGAAGCGTTGACGCAACGTAGAGGAAGTAGTCGTACGTCTTCCCGATTCGACCGATCCAAGTACCGTTACTCCGGCACCTCCGAGTTCTTAGCACACGTACAGCTCGATGACGCTCCCCAGGCTACGATCTAGGAAAGCTTAGGGGATGATTTCCGTCAGCACAACGGCGTGGTGACGATGATGATGTTCTACCGATGCAGGGCTTCGCCTAAGCACTACAACGATATGACCGAGGTGGAATATGGTGGCAGGGGGCACCGCACACGGCTAAGGAACGATCACGTGGATCAACTTGTGTGTTCTAGGGTGCCCCCCTGCCCCCGTATATAAAGGAGCAAGGGGGAGGCCGGCCGGCCCTTGTTTGGCGCGCCAGGAGGAGTCCTCCTCCTAGTAGGAGTAGGACTCCTACTAGGAGGGGGAAAGAGGTGGAGAGGGAGAAGGAAAGGGGGGGGCGCCGCCCCCCTCCCCTAGTCCAATTAGGACCAGGGAGGAGGTGGCGCGCGGCCTACCTCTGGCAGCCCCTCTCTCTCTCCTCTAAGGCCCATATGGCCCATTACTTCTCCCGGTAGGGTTCCGGTAACCCTCCGGCTCTCCGGTTTTCTCCGAAATCACCTGGAACACTTCCGGTGTCCGAATATAGCCGTCCAATATATCAATCTTTATGTCTCGACCATTTCAAGACTCCTTTGTCATGTCCGTGATCACATCCGGGACTCTGAACTAACTTCGATACATCAAAATGCATAAACTCATAATAACTGTCATCGTAACGTTAAGCTTGCGGACCCTACGGTTCGAGAACAATGTAGACACGACTGAGACAAATCTCTGGTCAATAACCAATAGCGGGACCTGGATGCCCATATTGGCTCCTACATATTCTACGAAGATCTTTATCGGTCAGACCGCATAACAACATACGTTGTTCCCTTTGTCATCGGTATGTTACTTGCCCGAGATTCGATCGTCGGTATCCAATACCTAGTTCAATCTCGTTACTGGCAAGTCTCTTTACTCATTCTGTAATACATCATCTCGCAACTAACTCATTGGTTGCAATTCTTGCAAGGCTTATGTGATGTGCATTACCGAGAGGGCCCAGAGATACCTCTCCGACAATCGGAGTGACAAATCCTAATCTCGAAATACGCCAACCCAACATCTACCTTTGGAGACACCTGTAGAGCACCTTTATAATCACCAATTTACGTTGTGACGTTTGGTTGCACACAAAGTGTTCCTCTGGTAAACGGGAGTTGCATAATCTCATAGTTATAGGAACATGTATAAGTCATGAAGAAAGCAATAGCAACATACTAAACGATTGGGTGCTAAGCTAATGGAATGGGTCATGTCAATCAGATCATTCAACTAATGATGTGACCTCGTTAATCAAATAACAACTCTTTGTTCATGGTTAGGAAACATAACCATCTTTGATTAACGAGCTAGTCAAGTAGAGGCATACTAGTGACACTCTGTTTGTCTATGTATTCACACATGTATTATGTTTCCGGTTAATACAATTCTAGCATGAATAATAAACATTTATCATGATATAAGGGAATAAATAATAACTTTATTATTGCCTCTAGGGCATATTTCCTTCAGTCTCCCACTTGCACTAGAGTCAATAATCTAGATTACACGGTAATGATTCTAACACCCATGGAGCCTTGGTGCTGATCATGTTTTGCTCGTGGAAGAGGCTTAGTCAACGGGTCTGCAACATTCAGATCCGTATGTATCTTGCAAATCTCTATGTCTCCCACCTGGACTAGATCCCGGATGGAATTGAAGCGTCTCTTGATGTGCTTGGTCCTCTTGTGAAATCTGGATTCCTTTGCCAAGGCAATTGCACCAGTATTGTCACAAAAGATTTTCATTGGACCCGATGCACTAGGTATGACACCTAGATCGGATATGAACTCCTTCATCCAGACTCCTTCGTTTGCTGCTTCCGAAGCAGCTATGTACTCCGCTTCACATGTAGATCCCGCCACGACACTTTGTTTAGAACTGCACCAACTGACAGCTCCACCGTTTAATGTAAACACGTATCCATTTTGCGATTTAGAATCGTTCGGATCAGTGTCAAAGCTTGCATCAACGTAACCGTTTACGATGAGCTCTTTGTCACCTCCATATACGAGAAACATATCCTTAGTCCTTTTCAGGTACTTCAGGATGTTCTTGACCGTTGTCCAGTGATCCACTCCTGGATTACTTTGGTACCTCCCTGCTAAACTTATAGCAAGGCACACATCAGGTCTGGTACATAGCATTGCATACATGATAGAGCCAATGGCTGAAGCATAGGGAACATCTTTCATTTTCTCTCTATCTTCTGAAGTGGTCGGGCATTGAGTCTGACTCAACTTCACACCTTGTAACACAGGCAAGAACCCTTTCTTTGCTTGATCCATTTTGAACTTTTTCAAAATCTTGTCAAGGTATGTGCTTTGTGAAAGTCCAATTAAGCGTTTTGATCTATCTCTATAGATCTTTATTCCTAATATGTAAGCAGCTTCACCGAGGTCTTTCATTGAAAAACTCTTATTCAAGTATCCCTTTATGCTATCCAGAAATTCTATATCATTTCCAATCAGTAATATGTCATCCACATATAATATCAGAAATGCTACAGAGCTCCCACTCACTTTCTTGTAAATACAGGCCTCTCCGAAAGTCTGTATAAAACCAAATGCTTTGATCACACTATCAAAGCGCTTATTCCAACTCCGAGAGGCTTGCACCAGTCCATAAATGGATCGCTGGAGCATGCACACTTTGTTAGCTCCCTTTGGATCTACAAAACCTTCCGGTTGTATCATATACAACTCTTCTTCCAGAAATCCATTCAGGAATGCAGTTTTGACATCCATCTGCCAAATTTCATAATCATAAAATGCGGCACTTGCTAACATGATTCGGACAGACTTAAGCATCGCTACGGGTGAGAAGGTCTCATCGTAGTCAACCCCTTGAACTTGTCGAAAACCTTTTGCGACAAGTCGAGCTTTGTAGACAGCAACATTACCATCAGCGTCAGTCTTCTTCTTGAAGATCCATTTATTCTCAATTGCTTGCCGATCATTGGGCAAGTCAACCAAAGTCCATACTTTGTTCTCATACATGTATCCCATCTCAGATTTCATGGCTTCAAGCCATTTCGCGGAATCTGGGCTCACCATCACTTCTTCATAGTTCGTAGGTTCATCATGATGTAGCAGCATGATTTCCAGAACAGGATTACCGTACCACTCTGGCGCGGATCTCACTCTGGCTGATCTACGAGGTTCAGTAGTATCTTGTCCTGAAGTTTCATGATCATTATCATTAGCTTCCTCACTTATTGGTGTAGGTGTTGCAGAAACAGTTTTCTGTAATGTACTAGTTTCCAATAA
This sequence comes from Triticum urartu, assembly GCF_056163025.1. Lineage (NCBI taxonomy): Eukaryota > Viridiplantae > Streptophyta > Magnoliopsida > Poales > Poaceae > Triticum > Triticum urartu. The sequence continues at coordinate 23,212,853 of NC_141878.1, read as the reverse complement.
GGGAGCAGGTACAGTTACCTCGTCAAGTTCTACTTTCCTCCCACTCACTTCTTTCGAGAGAAACTCCTTCTCTAGAAAGGATCCATTCTTAGCAACAAATGTCTTGCCTTCGGATCTGTGATAGAAGGTGTACCCAACAGTCTCTTTTGGGTATCCTATGAAGACACATTTCTCCGATTTAGGTTCGAGCTTATCAGGTTGAAGCTTTTTCACATAAGCATCGCAGCCCCAAACTTTAAGAAACGACAACTTTGGTTTCTTGCCAAACCATAGTTCATAAGGCGTCGTCTCAACGGATTTTGATGGTGCCCTATTTAACGTGAATGCGGCCGTCTCTAAAGCGTAACCCCAAAACGATAGCGGTAAATCAGTAAGAGACATCATACATCGCACCATATCTAGTAAAGTACGATTACGACGTACGGACACACCATTGCGCTGTGGTGTTCCGGGTGGCGTGAGTTGCGAAACTATTCCACAATTTTTCAAATGTACACCAAACTCGTAACTCAAATATTCTCCTCCACGATCAGATCGTAGAAACTTTATTTTCTTGTTACGATGATTTTCAACTTCACTCTGAAATTCTTTGAACTTTTCAAATGTTTCAGACTTGTGTTTCATTAAGTAGATATACCCATATCTGCTTAAGTCATCTGTGAAGGCGAGAAAATAACGATATCCGCCACGAGCCTCAATATTCATCGGACCACATACATCTGTATGTATGACTTCCAACAAATCTGTTGCTCTCTCCATAGTACCGGAGAACGGTGTTTTAGTCATCTTGCCCATGAGGCACGGTTCGCAAGTACCAAGTGATTCATAATCAAGTGGTTCCAAAAGTCCATCAGTATGGAGTTTCTTCATGCGCTTTATACCGATATGACCTAAATGGCAGTGCCACAAATAAGTTGCACTTTCATTATCAACTCTGCAACTTTTGGCTTCAACATTATGAATATGTGTGTTACTACTATCGAGATTCATCAAAAATAGACCACTCTTCAAAGGTGCATGACCATAAAGGTATTACTCATATAAATAGAAGAACCATTATTCTCTGATTTAAATGAATAACCGTCTCGCATCAAACAAGATCAGATATAATGTTCATGCTCAACGCTGGCACCAAATAACAATTATTTAGGTCTAATACTAATCCCGAAGGTAGATGTAGAGGTAGCGTGCCGACTGCGATCACATCGACTTTGGAACCATTTCCCACGCGCATCGTCACCTCGTCCTTTGCTAGTGTTCGCTTAATCAGTAGTCCCTATTTTGAGTTGCAAATATTAGCAACAGAACCAGTATCAAATACCCAGGTACTACTGCGAGCTCTAGTAAGGTACACATCAATAACATGTATATCACATATACCTTTGTTCACCTTGCCATCCTTCTTATCCGCTAAATACTTGGGGCAGTTCCGCTTCCAGTGACCAGTCTGCTTGCAGTAGAAGCACTCAGTTTCAGGCTTAGGTCCAGACTTGGGTTTCTTCTCCTGAGCAGCAACTTGCTTGCCGTTCTTTTTGAAGTTCCCCTTCTTCTTCCCTTTGCCCTTTTTCTTGAAACTAGTGGTCTTTGTTGACCATCAATACTTGATGCTCCTTTTTGATTTCTACCTCCGCAGCTTTCAGCATCGCGAAGAGCTCGGGAATAGTCTTGTTCATCCCTTGCATATTATAGTTCATCACGAAGCTCTTGTAGCTTGGTGGCAGTGATTGGAGAATTCTGTCAATGACGCAATCATCTGGAAGATTAACTCCCAATTGAATCAAGTGATTATTATACCCAGACATTTTGAGTATATGCTCACTGACAGAACTGTTCTCCTCCATCTTGCAGCTATAGAACTTATTGGAGACTTCATATCTCTCAATCCGGGCATTTGCTTGAAATATTAACTTCAACTCCTGGAACATCTCATATGCCCCATGACGTTCAAAACGTCATTGAAGTCCCGATTCTAATCCGTAAAGCATGGCACACCGAACTATCGAGTAGTCATCAGCTTTGCTCTGCCAGACGTTCATAACATCTGGTGTTGCTCCAGCAGCAGGCCTGGCACCCAGCGGTGCTTCCAGGACGTAATTCTTCTGTGCAGCAATGAGGATAATCCTCAAGTTACGGACCCAGTCCGTGTAATTGCTACCATCATCTTTCAACTTTGCTTTCTCAAGGAACGCATTAAAATTCAACGGAACGACAGCACGGGCCATCTATCTACAATCAAACATACATAAGCAAGATACTATCAGGTACTAAGTTCATGATAAATTTAAGTTCAATTAATCAAATTTAAAGAACTCCCACTTAGATAGACATCCCTCTAATCCTCTAAGTGATCACGTGATCCAAATCAACTAAACCATAACTGATCATCACGTGAGATGGAGTAGTTTTCAATGGTGAACATCGTTATGTTGATCATATCTACTATATGATTCACGCTCGACCTTTAGGTCTCCGTGTTCCGAGGCCATATCTGCATATGCTAGGCTCGTCAAGTTTAACCTGAGTATTCTGCGTGTGCAAAACTGGCTTGCACCCGTTGTAGATGGACGTAGAGCTTATCACACCCGATCATCACGTGGTGTCTGGGCACGACGAACTTTGGCAACGGTGCATACTCAGGGAGAACACTTCTTGATAATTTAGTGAGAGATCATCTTATAATGCTACCGTCAATCAAAGCAAGATAAGATGCATAAAAGATAAACATCACATGCAATCAATATAAGTGATATGATATGGCCATCATCATCTTGTGCTTGTGATCTCCATCTCCGAAGCACCGTCATGATCACCATCGTCACCGGCGTGACACCTTGATCTCCATCGTAGCATCGTTGTCGTCTCGCCAATCTTATGCTTCCACGACTATCGCTACTGCTTAGTGATAAAGTAAAGCATTACATCGCGATTGCATTGCATACAATAAAGCGACAACCATATGGCTCCTGCCAGTTGCCGATAACTCGGTTACAAAACATGATCATCTCATCCAATAAAATTTAGCATCATGTCTTGACCATATCACATCACAACATGCCCTGCAAAAACAAGTTAGACGTCCTCTACTTTGTTGTTGCAAGTTTTACGTGGTGCTACAGGCTTAAGCAAGAAGCAATCTCACCTACGCATCAAAACCACAACGATAGTTTGTCAATTTGACTCCGTTTTAACCTTCGCAAGGACCGGGCGTAGCCACACCCGGTTCAACTAAAGTTGGAGAAACAGTCACCCGCAAGCCACCTTTGTGCAAAGCACGTCGGGAGAACCGGTCTCGCGTAAGCATACGCGTAATGTTGGTCCGGGCCGCTTCATCCAACAATACCACCGAACCAAATTATGACATGCTGGTAGGCAGTATGACTTATATCGCCCACAACTCACTTGTGTTCTACTCGTGCAAATAACATCAAACCATAAAACCTACGCTTTGATACCACTGTTGGGTTTCGTAGTAATTTCAAAAAATTTCCTACGCACACGCAAGATCATGGTGATGCATAGCAACGAGAGGGGAGAGTGTTGTCTACGTACCCTCGTAGACCGCAACGGAAGCGTTGACGCAACGTAGAGGAAGTAGTCGTACGTCTTCCCGATCCGACCGATCCAAGTACCGTTACTCCGGCACGTCCGAGTTCTTAGCACACGTACAGCTCGATGACGCTCCCCGGGCTTCGATCCAGCAAAGCTTCGGGGATGAGTTCCATCAGCACAATGGCGTGGTGACGATGATGATGTTCTACCGACGCAGGGCTTCGCCTAAGCACTACAACGATATGACCGAGGTGGAATATGGTGGCAGGGGGCACCGCACACGGCTAAGGAACGATCACGTGAATCAACTTTTATGTTCTAGGGTGCCCCCCTGCCCCCGTATATAAAGGAGCAAGGGGGAGGCCGGCCGGCCCTTGTTTGGCGCGCCAGGAGGAGTCCTCCTCCTAGTAGGAGTAGGACTCCTACTAGGAGGGGGAAAGAGGTGGAGAGGGAGAAGGAAAGGGGGGGGGTGCCGCCCCCCTCCCCTAGTCCAATTCGGACCAGGGAGGAGGTGGCGCGCGGCCCTCCTCTGGCAGCCCCTCTCTCTCCACTAAGGCCCATATGGCCCATTACTTCTCCCGGTAGGGTTCCGGTAACCCTCCGGCTCTCCGGTTTTCTCCGAAATCACCCGGAACACTTCCGGTGTCCGAATATAGCCGTCCAATATATCAATCTTTATGTCTCGACCATTTCGAGACTCCTCCTCATGTCCGTGATCACATCCGGGACTCCGAACTAACTTCGGTATATCATAATGCATAAACTCATAATAACTGTCATCGTAACATTAAGCGTGCGGACCCTACGGTTCGAGAAAAATATAGACATGACTGAGACAAATCTCCGGTCAATAACCAATAGCGGGACCTGGATGCCCATATTGGCTCCTACATATTCTACGAAGATCTTTATCGGTCAGACCGCATAACAACATACGTTGTTCCCTTTGTCATCGGTATGTTACTTGCCCGAGATTCGATCGTCGGTATCCAATACCTAGTTCAATCTCGTTACTGGCAAGTCTCTTTACTCATTCTGTAATACATCATCTCGCAACTAACTCATTGGCTGCAATGCTTGCAAGGCTTATGTGATGTGCATTACTGAGAGGGCCCAGAGATACCTCTCCGACAATCGGAGTGACAAATCCTAATCTCTACGCCAACCCAACATCTACCTTTGGAGACACCTGTAGAGCACCTTTATAATCACCCATTTACCTTGTGACGTTTGGTTGCACACAAAGTGTTCCTCTGGTAAACGGGAGTTGCATAATCTCATAGTTATAGGAACATGTATAAGTCATGAAGAAAGCAATAGCAACATACTAAACGATCGGGTGCTAAGCTAATGGAATGGGTCATGTCAATCAGATCATTCAACTAATGATGTGACCTCGTTAATCAAATAACAACTCTTTGTTCATGGTTAGGAAACATAACCATCTTTGATTAACGAGCTAGTCAAGTAGAGGCATACTAGTGACACTCTGTTTGTCTATGTATTCACACATGTATTATGTTTCCGGTTAATACAATTCTAGCATGAATAATAAACATTTATCATGATATAAGGAAATAAATAATAACTTTATTATTGCCTCTAGGGAATATTTCCTTCAGATTGAAATGCTTGGTATGTGTGGGATCCGACAATCTAGTTGTTTATCCTTGGCAGCCTCTCTTATGGGGAAATGTAGTCTAGTGCTTCCGTGAGCCATAGTAGTCCGCTACAGCCCGGTTCACCGGAGTCCTGCTAGCCCAGCGCTACTGCTCAGGACGCTTGACTGGCCGGCATGTGTTTCACTTCGTTCCTGTGTCTGTCCCTTCGGGGAAATGTCACGCGGTGACTCCGGAGTCCTGCCTAGCCTGCTACAGCCCGGGTTCCCAGAGTCCTGTTAGCCCAGTGCTACAGCCCGGATTCACACGCTACTGACTGACATGCTCGAGGTTGATTCATGTATGCCTGTCCCCATGGGTTAGTGCCGCTTTGGGTTCACGACTAGCCATGTCGGCCCGGGTTCCCTGTCATATGGATGCTAGCGACACTATCATATACGTGAGCCAAAAGGCGCAAACGGTCCCGGGCCATGGTAAGGCGACACCCATGGGAATACCATGCGTGAGGCCGCAAAGTGATATGAGGTGTTACCGGCTAGATCGATGTGACTTGGAATCGGGGTCCTGACAATGAACTAGGATGTGCGTCATGATATTGAAGAAGGATGGTGGGAACACCAGCTCGAAACTGACAAGACATTGCTCCACATCACTCCTTAGCCTTGGTATGATTTCGGGATCGATCACCTTTTGAGAGATTGTATTGAGGAATGCACATAGCTTCACAATGGCTAATCGGACGTTTTCCGGTAGAAGCCCCCTCAATGCACCCGGAAGCAGTTGCGTCATAATCACGTGACAGTTATGAGACTTTAGGTTCTGTGACTTTTTCTCTGGAATATTTATTATTCCCTTTATATTTGACGAGAAGCCAGTCGGGACCTTCATACTGAGCAGGCATTCAAAAAAGATTTCCTTCTCTTCTTTGGTAAGAGCGTAGCTGGCAGGACCTTCATACTGATTTGGAGGCATGCCGTCTTTTTCATGCAAACGTTGCAGGTCCTCCCGTGCCTCAGGTGTATCTTTTGTCTTCCCATACACGCCCAAGAAGCATAACAGGTTCACGCAAAGGTTCTTCGTCACGTGCATCACGTCGATTGAAGAGCGTACCTCTAACTCTTTCTAGTAGGGTAGGTCCCAAAATATAGATTTCTTCTTCCACATGGGTGCGCGTCCCTCAGCGTCATTCGGAACAGATAGTCCGCCGGGACCCTTTCCAAATATTACGTGTAAATTAGAGACCATAGCAACTACGTGATCGCCGGTACGCATGGCGGGCTTCTTCCGGTGATCTGTCTCGCCTTTGAAATGCTTGCCTTTCTTTCGTCATTGATGGTTGGTCGGGAGAAATCGACGATGGACCAGGTACACATTCTTCCTGCATCTGTCCAGGTATAATATTTCAATGCTAGCTAAACAACGCGTGCATGCATGGTATCCCTTGTTTGTCTGTCCTGAAAGGTTACTGAGAGCGGGCCAATCATTGATGGTCATGAACAACAACGGCTTTAGGTCAAATTCTTCCCCCATGCGCTCATCCCACACACGTACACCTGTTCCATTCCACGGATGTAAGATTTCTTCAACTAATGGCCTTAGGTACACATCAATGTTGTTTCCGGGTTGCTTAGGGCCTTGGATGAGAATAGGCATCATAATGAACTTCTGCTTCATGCACATCCAAGGATGATGGTTATACATACATAGAATCATGGGCCAGGTGCTGTGATTGCTGCTCTGCTCCCCAAAAGGATTAATGCCATCAGCGCTTAAAGCAAACCATATGTTCCTTGGGTCACTTGCAAACTCAGCCCAGAACATTCTCTCGATTTTTCTCCACTGCGACCCGTCAGCAGGTGCTCTCAACTTCCCGTCTTTCTTACGGTCCTCACTGTGCCATCGCATCAACTTGGCATGCTCTTTGTTTTTGAATAGTCGTTTCAACCGTGGTATTATAGGAGCATACCACATCGCCTTCACAGGAACCCTCTTCCTGCGGGGCTCGCCCTCAACATCACCAGAGTCATCTCGTCAGATCTTATACCGCAATGCACTGCATACCGGGCATGCGTTCAAATCCTTGTACGCACCGCGGTAGAGTATGCAGTCATTAGGGCATGCATGTATCTTCTCCACCTCCAATCCTAGAGGGCATATGACCTTATTTGCTGCGTACGTACTAGCGGGCAATTCGTTATTCTTTGGAAGCTTCTTCTTCAATATTTTCAGTAGCTTCTCAAATCCTTTGTCAGGCACAGCATTCTCTGCCTTCCACTACAGCAATTCCAGTACGGTACCGAGCTTTGTGTTGCCATCTTCGCAATTGGGGTACAACCCTTTTTTGTGATCCTCTAACATGCGATCGAACTTCAGCTTCTCCTTTTCACTTTCGCACTTTTACCTTGCATCAACAATGACCCGGCGGAGATCATCATCGGGCACATCGTCTGGTTCCTCTGGAACCGGGACCTCGCTCCTGGCCCACCACCATTGGTCCCGGTTGGTGGCTTGAACCGGGACCAAAGGCTTCCCTTTAGTCCCGGTTCTTGTCATCAACCGGGACCAATGAGGTGCCTATATATACCCCCTCGCGCAAGAGCAGAGCACAGTGCTCTGTTTTTTCTGGCCGAGGGGGAGAGGGCTTTGTGGTGCTCTAGCTCACCTCCTATGCACATGAGGTGTTCGATGGAATGCCCGAGCCACACTACTTAAGCTTTCTCCTCTCGAAGTTCGACCTCCAAGCTCCATTTTCCTCGAGATTTGTCTAGATTTAGCGGTCCGTCACGCCCCGTCCCCGTCTTCACCGCCGTCGATCACCCGCGCCGATCTCATCAGCGACACCACCGTGGTGAGCCTCTTGTTCTTATCTTCTTTCTGAAAGGAAAAATATTCTTACTTTTATGTTTAGATAGATACTTGTATCATTTTCTTACATTTTTTATTGCATCTTATATAGTGCGATGGTTTTGGTATCCGCCCCCGTCGGCCCTCGTCCTGTCTATGATTCAGATTTGGTATCTATATTATCTTTATAACCATTGGTTCATTTATTGTTTATGAAAATTATGCCGACCAACGTGACATAGATTTTATTTATCTAGGATGTATGTGAATCGGAAATGCCAACCGACCCTATTGTCGAGAGGTTAAATTTAGTTGAAGAAGAGAACAATTTGTTGAAGGAAAAAATAAAAAAAAAATGAGGAGGAGAAGATGATATTGGAGTTGCATGTTGCGGATGTCGTCGATGATCACAAGATCAAGATGGATGCAATGCGCTTGAAGATTAGAAAGATTAGAAAATATGCCATTCATACCGAGGCTTGGTATCATTATGCCGTTGGATCAATTGTTACCTTGGTTGTGATTATGATCGCATTTGTTTTCGCATTGAAATGTTTTACATAGTTTCAATGTATGGTTTAATTAATTAGATGCTCTGGAGAGCTATATGTTATTAGATGAGAACTATGTATGCACTTTGGTTTTAATGTGATGATGAACTTCTATTAATTTGGACACTTAATTATATATAATGCACGCAGATGAACCGGCAATGGATGTACGGTGACAGACACACCCGCGAGTACATTAAGGGCGTGCATGAGTTTCTCGATGCGGCTGAGGCAAACAAGCAGAATGGTTTTATGTGTTGTCCATGCACTGAATGTGGGAATACGAGGTCTTACTCTAACCGGAAAATCCTTCACTCCCACCTGCTTTACAAGGGTTTCATGCCACACTATAATGTTTGGACGAGGCACGGAGAAATAGGGGTTATGATGGAAGACGGCGAAGAAGAAGAGTACGATGACAACTATGTGCCCCCTGAATACGGTGATGCTGCAACGGGGGGAGCTGGTGAAGATCAAGAGGAACCAGACGATGTGCCCAATGATGCTGCCACGGGTGAAGCTGCTGAAGATCAAGAGGAACCAGACGATGTGCCCGATGATGATGATCTCTGCCGGGTCATTGTCGATGCAAGGACGCAATGCATTAGTCAAAAGGAGAAGCTGAAGTTCGATCGCATGTTAGAGGATCACAAAAAAGGGTTATACCCCAATTGCGAAGATGGCAACACAAAGCTCGGTACCATACTGGAATTGCTGCAGTGGAAGGCAGAGAATGCTGTGGCTGACAAAGGATTTGAGAAGCTACTGAAAATATTGAAGAAGAAGCTTCCAAAGGATAACGAATTGCCCGACAGTACATACGCAGCAAAGAAGGTCGTATGCCCTCTAGGATTGGAGGTGGAGAAGATACATGCATGCCCTAATGACTGCATCCTCTATCGCGGTGCATACAAGGATCTGAACGCATGCCCAGTATGCGGTGCGTTGCGGTATAAGATCAGACGAGATGACCCTGGTGATGTTGACGGCGAGCCCCTCGGGAAGAGGGTTCCTGCGAAGGTGATGTGGTACGCTCCTATAATACCACGGTTGAAACGTCTGTTCAGAAACGAAGAGCATGCCAAGTGTATGCGATGGCCCAGTGAGAGCCGAAAGAAAGATGGGAAGTTGAGAGCACCCGCTGACGGGTCGCAGTGGAGAAAAATAGAGAGAAAGTACTGGGATGAGTTTGCAAAGGACCCAAGGAATGTATGGTTTGCTTTAAGCGCGGATGGCATTAATCCTTTCGGGGAGCAGAGCAGCAATCACAGCACCTGGCCCATGACTCTATGTATGTATAACCTTCCTCCTTGGACGTGCATGAAGCGGAAGTTCATTATGATGCCAGTTCTCATCCAAGGCCCTAAGCAACCCGGCAACGAAATTGATGTGTACCTAAGGCCATTAGTTGAAGAACTTTTACAGCTGTGGAATGGAAACGGTGTACGTACGTGGGATGAGCACAGACAGGAGGAATTTAACCTTAAGGCGTTGCTGTTCATGACCATCAACGATTGGCCCGCTCTCAGTAACCTTTCAGGACAGACAAACAAAGGATACCACGCATGCACGCACTGTTTAGATGGCACTGAAAGTATATACCTGGACAAATGCAGGAAGAATGTGTACCTGGGCCATCGTCGATTTCTTCCGACCAACCATCAATGTCGAAAGAAAGGCAAGCATTTCAAAGGCGAGGCAGATCACCAGAAGAAGCCCGCCATGCGCACCGGTGATCACGTGCTTGCTATGGTCAATGATTTACACTACGTAATCTTTGGAAAGGGTCCCGGTGGACTAGCTGTTCCGAATGACGCTGAGGGACACGCACCCATGTGGAAGAAGAAATCTATATTTTGGGACCTACCCTACTGGAAAGACCTAGAGGTCCGCTCCTCAATCGACGTGATGCACGTGACGAAGAACCTTTGCGTGAACCTGCTAGGCTTCTTGGGCGTGTATGGGAAGACAAAAGATACACCTGAGGCACGGGAGGACCTGCAACGTTTGCACGAAAAAGACGGCATGCCTCCGAAGCAGTATAAACGTCCTGCCAGCTACGCTCTTGTTTGAATGCCTGCTCAGTATGAAGGTCACGACTGGCTTCTTGTCGAATATAAAGGGAATAATAAATATGCCAGAGAAAAAGTTTTAGAACCTAAAGTCTCATGACTGCCACGTGATTATGACGCAACTGCTTCCGGTTGCATTGAGGGGGCTTCTACCGGAAAACGTCCGATTAGCCATTGTGAAGCTATGTGCATTCCTCAATGCAATCTCTCAGAAGGTGATCGATCCAGAAATCGTACCAAGGCTAAGGAGTGATGTGGCGCAATGTCTTGTCAGTTTCGAGCTGGTGTTCCCACCATCCTTCTTCAATATCATGACGCACGTCCTAGTTCATCTAGTCGACGAGATTGTCATCCTGGGGCCCGTATTTCTACACAATATGTTCCCCTTTGAGAGGTTCATGGGAGTCCTAAAGAAATATGTCCGTAACCGTGCTAGGCCAGAAGGAAGCATATTCGTGGGCCATCAAACAGAGGATGTCATTGGGTTTTGTGTTGACTTCATTCCTGGCCTTAACAAGATAGGTCTCCCTAAATCGCGGTATGAGGGGAGACTGACTGGAAAAGGCACTCTTGGAAGAGACTCAATAATATGCGGGGACGGATATTCTTGGTGTCAAGCACACTACACAGTTCTACAGAACTCTACCTTGGTGACCCCGTATGTCGATGAACACAAGAACAGTCTACGCTCCAAACACCCGGAGCAATGCGACGACTGGATTACATGTGAACACATCAGGACTTTCAGCAGTTGGTTGGAAACACATCTCAGAGGTGACAACACTGTTTGTGATGAGTTGTACTTGTTGTCCAGGGGACCATCTTTGACTGTATTGACTTACAAAGGATACGAGATAAATGGGAATACATTTTACACGATCGCCCAAGATCAAAAGAGCACCAACCAAAACAGCGGTGTCCGCTTTGATGCAGCAACCGAGAGCGGAAAGGACACATATTATGGTTACATAGTGGACATATGGGAACTTGACTACGGATCTGATTTTAAGGTCCCTTTGTTTAAGTGCAAATGGGTCAATCTGTTAGGCGGCGGGGTACAGGTAGACCCACAGTACGGAATGACAACAATGGATCTGAAAAATCTTGGGTACACTGACGAACCGTTCGTCCTAGCCAATGATGTGGCACAGGTTATCTATGTGAAGGACATGTCTACCAAACCGAGAAAAAGAAAAGATAAGGAAGCGAATACATCATACGATGAGCCAAAGCGCCACATAGTTCTTTCAGGAAAAAGGGACATCCTGGGAGTGGACGGCAAGACAGACATGTCTGAAGATTATGAAAAGTTTCATGAAATTCCTCCCTTCAATGTCAATGCTGACCCAAGCATCCTGATAAACAATGAAGATTATCCATGGTTACGGCGCAATAAGCAAATGACACAAGCGAAGAAAAAGTGAAGACTTTCTCCCGCAATAAGCAAATGCTATGTGGGTGAAATTATGATACCATCCCAACTTTCAACTTTTTCAGAGTTCATTTGAAATGCTTTCATGTCTTATGGTTTGAAACTTTGATACTTCGAAAGTGATTGTCCATTTTGTACACGAAGTGCATCAAGTTTTTATCGTAACCCTCTCTACTTTTTGGAACATGCTATGTGGGTGAAATGATGATACCATGCCAACTTTCAACCATTTCAGAGTTCATTTTGAAATGCTTTGCAATTTCAGAGTCATTTAGCTCAAAGAATGAATTAATAGCAAACAGAATGAACTACAAAACTTTTATGAAAATAAAAACAATCAATTAAAATATTATGTTATGATCAACTAAAATAAAGCTATAATATTCTTCAATAGCAAAAAGAATATAATTTTTGTGACCTAAAATCAAACTATAAGTATTTAATTGTTAGTATAAATAAAAAATAAATAGCAAAGAAGAAAAAAAATTCTATTTTTATAGTAAAGTTATTCATAAACTAGTGGTTCACACAAATTTTAAAAAATTCCAATTTAAACTATTCAAAATTTTAAAACTAATGGCACTAGCAGAAAGTTTATAATTTTTGTGACCTAAAATCAAAAAGAAATCACTAAAAAACTATAAGTATTTAGTTGTAAGTATAAATAAAAAATAAATAGAAAAAAAATTCTATTTTTATAGTAAAGTTATTCATAAACTAGTGATTCACACAAATTTTTAAAAATTCAAATTTAAACAATTCAAAATTTAAAACTAATGGCACTAACAGAAAGTTTATAATTTTTGTGACCTAAAAGCAAAAAGAAATCATTAAAAACTGTAAGTATTTAGTTTTAAGTAGAAATAAAAAAATAAAAAACCAAAAAAATGTAGAAATAAAAAAGAAAAAACCAAAAAAAATGCCACCTACTGGGCCTCCACGGCCTGAATACGACTAGAAACCCTACATGGGCCAGGATTCAGGCCCGCAGAGGCCCAATAGGCCCACAGGCAATAGCAAGTTTAGGCCCGAAAGCCTGCATTAGAGAGGAGCTCGAATGGGGAGGCCAAGTAGCGCTTATAAACAAGTGCCGGCGCCCTTCAGCTAGCGATGTGGGACTAAACTTTTGGGCGCGGGCAGCACAAGGGCATTGGTCCCGGTTGGTGGCACCAACCGGGACTAAAGGGGGCATTGGTCACGGTTCGTGGCACCAACCGGGACCAATGCCCCCCTTTAGTCCCGGTTGGTGCCACCAACCGGGACCAAAGGCCGCCGCTTCCCGCCCTTTGGGCTGCTGAAAATTGCCTTTGGTCCCGGTTGGTGGCACCAACCGGGAATAATGCCCACCTTTAGTCCCGGGTTGTGCCACGAACCGGGACTAAAGGCTTTGCTATATAAGTTCACACTTTGGAAATTTTCACTCTCGTCTCTCGCAGTTGCCGCCCCGACACCGACGCCGCCAGGCTGCCCCGCCGTCGCCGTCGCCTCGCCCGTGCCCGTCGTCGCCCGCGCCCTCGCCGTCGCCCGCGCCCTCGCCGTCGCCCGCCATCGCCCGCGCCCTCGCCGCCGCCCGGGCCCCTGCCCCGGCCCGCCCCTGCCCCGACGCGCGCCGCCCCGGCCCGCCGCCGTCGCCCGCGCGCCGCCCCAGCCCGCCCTCGCCGTCGCTCGCGCCCCTGCCCCGACGCCATCGTCGCCGCCGACCTCTCCTTAGCTTGGTCCGGCCGCCGGCGCCCTCCCTTTGCAAAAAATTTTTAGGTTATTTTCATTTGTAGAAATTTTTTATGTATCTAGGAATATTTTTGTTCATAGATGATAGATGATCAAATGATGATTTTTTTGTTCATAGATGATAGATGATCAAATGATGTTTTTTTTGTTCATAGATGATCATATGATTTTTTTTAGGTTATTTTCATTTGTAGAAATTTTTCATGTATCTAGGAATATTTTTGTTCATAGATGATAGATGATCAAATGATGAATATTTTTGTTCATAGATGATAGATGATCAAATGATGATTTTTTTGTTCATAGATGATAGATGATCAAATGATGTTTTTTTGTTCATAGATGATCATATGATTTTTTTAGGTTATTTTCATTTGTAGAAATTTTTTATGTATCTAGGAATATTTTTGTTCATAGATGATAGATGATCAAATGATGAATTTTTTTGTTCATAGATGATAGATGATCAAATGATGTTAACCTCTATTCATGAGAGAGGCGGGGAAAAGGGGAAGAAGAGGGAGAAGAAGAGGATAAAAAAAGATCCCCTCTATTCTTTCTTCTCTTCTTTTTTCTTCTTCTTCCTCTTATTTTTTTATCGGGAACAAGGGTCGTCGAGGGGTCGAGGGGGGGGACGACAAACATTCATGAGAGAGGCGGGGAAGAGGGAGAAGAAGAGGAGAGGAAGAAGAGGAAAAAAAGAAGAGGAAGAAGAAGAATAAAAAGAGGAGAAGAAAGAATAGAGGAGAAGAAGTTCTTCTCCTCTATTCTTTCTTCTCTTCTTTTTTCTTCTTCTTCTTTATTTTATCGGGAACGAGGGCATGTCGAGAGTGTCGTCGAGCGGTCGAGGGTCGGGAAACTAGGGCTTACCCGAAGAAGGAGAAGAAGAGAAGAGGAAGAAGAGGAGAAAAAAAGAAAAGGAAAAAAAGAGGAAGAAGAAGAAAAAAAGAGGAGAAGAAGAAGGAATAGAGGAGAAGACTTTGTCAGTTCTTCTTCTCCTCTAGCTATTCCTTTCTTCTTCCCCTATTTTCTTCTTCTTCTTCTTCTTCTTCTTCTTAATTTTTATCGGGGGTTCGAGCGTTCGAGGGGTCGAGGATCACCGAGGGGTCGAGAGAGGTTTCCTAGTGTCAAAGTATTGAAGAAATCCATGCCTTCATCATTAGCCAGAAGTAACCAGGGCATGTTGGTACGAAGTTCTGCAAAGTTGTTCTGGAATGGAGTCCCGGATAGAATAATCCGCCTTTTGGTACGTATTCAGCAAAGGCCATCCAAATAGCGATATTCGGAAGGCTCTTGATGAACTTTGTACCAAAAAGCGAATTATCCTATCTAGGACTCCGTTCCAGAACAACTTTGAAGAGCTTCGTACCATCATGCACATGTTACTTTGACCTAATGATGAAGACATGGTTTTGTTGAATCCTTTGACACTAGGCAACCTCCCGACCCCTCGGCGATCCTCTCGAACATGAGAGGAAGAAGAGGGTCGTCGAGGGGTCGAGGGTTCCAGGGTCGTCGAGGGTTCGAGGGGTCGAGGATCGCCGAGGGGTCGAGAGAGGTTTCCTAGTGTCAAAGTATTGAAGAAATCCATGCCTTCATCATTAGCCGGAAGTAACCAGGGCATGTTGGTACGAAGTTCTGCAAAATTGTTCTGGAATGGAGTCCCGGATAGAATAATCCGCCTTTTGGTACGAATTCAGCAAAGGCCTTCCAAATAGCGATATTCGGAAGGCTCTTTCTAAACTTTGTGCCAAAAAGCGAATTATCCTATCTGGGACTCCGTTACAGAACAACTTTGAAGAGCTTCATACCATCATGCACATGTTACTTTTGCCTAATGATGAAGACATGGTTTTGTTGAATCCTTTGACACTAGGCAACCTCCCGACCCCTCGGCGGTCCTCTCGAACATGAGAGGAAGAAGAGGATAAAAAAAGAAGAGGAAGAAGAAAAAAAAGAGGAGAAGAAAGAATAGAGGAGTTCTTCTCCTCTATTCTTTCTTCTCCTCTTTTTTTTCTTCTTCTTCCTCTTTTTTTTATCGGGAAGAGGGTCGTCGAGGGACATAGATGTAGTGTCGTCGTTGTCGATATATACCCCCTCCCGATAGCTTACTATGATTAGGTAGCTAGTTCTACATTTGGCACTAATATATCCATCTGTCATGTTTGAATAATAATTGCCATGTTGTAAATATTTGTAGAAACTATGGACACCGCCCTAGACTAAGCAACAAAAGAAGCGTTGTTGAGGGAGATAATCGCAGAAGGAAGTGATGTCGTCTCATACTTTCTCAACGAAAACGATGGTCTGGAAGGAGAGGGTGAACAAGCTGGCTACGGTGACCTAATGCCGGTGCAAGAAGAAGAACATGAGGACGGCTCCGGTGACCAAATGCCGGTGCAAGAAGGAGACCGTGATGACGGCTCCGGTGACCGAACCGAGTCCGGCCAGGTATATATATTAGTTAAGCCTATGCTGACTAGCTGATTGATGCATTCATTGTTTTGGTATGTACACATATTAATTAAGTCTTTGTTCTTTTTTCTAGCCCTCCGGATCGAGCACAACTTCGGTAAAGAGACGAGGCCCGAAGAAAAAGTTGAGCTCGGATGAAAAGCTTGAGATCACAGCAATCGCGCCCGACGGCCAACCTATTGAACCCCTCCGGACAAAGAGCGCATTTGTTGCTCAGTGCGGGGTTCTGTTTAGGGACAAGATCCCGATAAGTATCCAACAATGGTTTAAGCCGGCTACAGATGACCCTGAGGTGTCTTATGTCAATGATATGCAGAAAAATGATCTTTGGACTGAGATGAAGTCAAATTTCACCCTACCGCCAGAGGATTATCCAGAGAACACAATTAAAGAGAAATTAATCAAGTCTTTTGCTCTCAAGAGGATGGCAGAACTATTCAGGAGGTGGAAGAAAGAGCTGAATAAGTTTGTCGAAAATAATGAGACACTAGAATTCAAGGGCAGATATGAGAAGATCAGAGATCACTGGCCCGCATTTGTGGCCCACAAGACATCGAAAAAGAGTAAGAAGATGTCGGCGACAAACAAGCAAAATGCTGCAAAGACGAAGCTTCACCATCGCACGGGGTCAGGTGGCTACCTCGTAGCCCGGCCTATGTGGTCCAAGATTGAGAATGATCTGGTTCATAAAGGGATCGAACCAGAGCCAAATAACTGGCCAGACCGTTGCCGGACTTGGTTCTTCGGGGCTGGCGGATCCTTGGACCCTGAAACAGGGAAGTGCATTTGGACGAACGATCAAATGGACATACCAGTCAGTGAGCTTAAGCAGTATATCGAAGCAGCGCAGGAAGGGATGTTCTTTCTAGACAGAGAGAACGACGAGCTCACAATGGCCCTCGGGAATCCTGAGCACCCTGGACGGACACGAGGCACGCCAGGCTCCGTTCCGTGGAAGGTTGGGTTTCCGGACGCAGGCGGTTACAAATCCCATGAGAGGAGGAAAAAAGTGCAGCAGACCCAAATGCAGGCGTTGCAAGCAAGGGTAGACGCGATAGAGGAATGAGAAGCAAATCGCAGCAAACGTACTGCCGAAGCCTCCCCCGAAGCTACCCCGCCATCTCAGCGCAGAAGCAGCGTGGCTTCCACCGAGCTGCTTCAGCCGGAGCATGCCTTGACGGCTCCTGCCAGCTATCCCGTGGATGCTATCACGGAGTCTCAAAATTGCCACCTTATGACGCAATGGATGAATTTGAAGGTCAGGGCGGCTGTTGGCTCTGTTTATCCTACTGAACCCGGCGCAAATTTTCACTACCGGCCGATTCCAGAAGGATATGCTAGGGTGATGGTGGATGAGATAACGGAGGGATTTGAGGACCTCCAGCTTGACCACCCTACCGGTGAAGGGGAGACTCGGCTGGGGTCTGTTTTGATGCCTATGGCGGAAGGAGCTCATCAACCTTCCGAACTAGACGCCTCCGCCTCCTCCTCCGGTGAGTCAGGGCACTCCGCCTCCTCCACCACCTCCTCCTCCGGCGAGTGACGATCAGGGCCCTCGGCCGGCTCCTTCTCCGGCGCATGGCGGCACTCTGCCTCCTTCTCCGCCTGCGCCGACGCGCCCGAGCAGCCAGCCTCCTCCTTCTCTGCCTCGTCAGCAAGGGCGGAAGAGACCTTCCGCCGCTCAAGCTGCTCCGGCGCGTCGTAGTCCTTCTCCTCCGCCTCTTAAGCAAGTAAAGAAGACAACCGCTCCGTCTTCTCGGTCGGCATCTAGCAGTACAACCAGAGGCGGTCGGACATACAGATTCGGTCCTTCTCTGAAGACTCCAGAGAAGTTACCATACGAGAGGACCCAGGAGGAGAACGCCGAGATCGCGCGAGAAGAAGTGAGGAAATTCTTTGAAGGGGTGAAAGCAAAGAAACATCCACCTCCGGAGGAGAAGGTAGATCGGGTGAAAGTGAAGCGCACTCTGGCTGCCCTGACAAAACCACCGAAGTCTGATCCGCCGAAAGGAAACTATGACCGCATTATTGGAAAGGAATTTGCCGAAGCGGAGCGGTTGGGAAGTACTGTCAGTGATCAAAGGCTGAAAGAACGACGAGCTGGGAAACAAATTGCCCAGCTCGGCGAACAAGCGAAGCAATCGTTCCCCCCGCTCAAGGTGCCTAGCCACAACGTCGCTAATGATCCGAGGATGGTGCCCGGTTATAGCAATCTTGCAGATTACCTGCCCGACGAAGTACATTATGAACCCATGGAGATGCAGATACAAAGATACGAGTACAGGAAGCCTCTCGTCAAAGATGAAAGATCTCTATCAACGATGATGCGAAGATTGCATGATTGGTACTTGAAAATCTGCAGAGACTCTGGGGGAGGAGTACTTTGTATTTGAAAGTTAAAAAGGAGCATGACCTCGTTGGAATTGATCTGTTGCCTGTTCCATTTGAGGAGTTCTATCAGTTTTTCAATCAATTGGCCCTCGATAAAACAACGGTCGCCTGCTACTGTCTATAAGTAGTACTACTTCTGTCATTAAGTTTCTCTATATAGCTTAGCTCTTTCATTACATGTATTTATAATCATCCTCACTATATTATGCAGATTGAAGATCGTCGAATTGAAGAAAAGACAAGTCGGTGATATTGGGTTCATTAACACATATCTCATAGATGCAACTCAGGTTAAATTTCATGCCACAGAAACCGAGGCCAGCATGCTACAATCATTGATAATAAATCAAAACAAAGATATAATACTCTTTCCTTACAACTTCAAGTGAGTGTTACTGTCTTGTGCGTATTCGGTTTCCCTTATATATTAGTCAAGGTTATAGTAATGTAATTGATGAGTTATGCATGCGTGTGCAGTTTCCACTATATTCTCCTACATATTAAGCTTGAGCAGGGACTAGTAACCGTCTTAGACTCAAGATGAAAAGATCCCAAGGACTATGCAGACATGACTCAAATACTCGAGAAGTAAGTTAAATCGATCATTATCCACCATATCAGCAACTTTGTTCATTTCCTGATATATCAAGTAATTATTTTCTTTGTCCGGCAGGGTTTGGAGAAAATTCACCAGAAAAGCTCCGGGACTGCCGAAGGAGCTGCAATTTAGACACCCGAAAGTAAGTACTAGCTATAGTAGCATTTTAAGCGCATCTACTAGTCATTCAAGCGCTAGTTTCATTAATACCATTTGGCATTCTTGCTTATCAGTTTGATTAACCTCTATTTCTTGTAAAGTGGTTGTGGCAGGAACAAGGGAATGATTTCTGTGGATACTATGTTTGCGAGTCCATCCGCCACACGACCTGTGAGCGGGGCTACACTGACGAACAATATGAAGTACGTAAATAACAACATTCACAATTTTATTTTATTACCATCATTTGTGTTGAGTTTCATTCATTCATATATATATATATATATATGTATTGACCCCCTTCTTTAAATTAGATGTTTCGGAAGCGGGATGAACTCCTAGCACCAGCTCGCATGCGAGGAATTCAAGAGGAATTGGCGGCATTCTTTCTTGACCACGTGATCCCTGAAGACGGAGAATTCTATGTTGACCCTGAGTCCGTATGATTATATTTGTAAGAGATAATTACTGTATATATGTAGCCGGTAGTGTCAGATAGATATACGAGAACTTGTTGTTCGACCAATCTCTCGGAGAAAGAGAGGTGGTCGATATCACTTCTCTCTGTATGCATATATGTTCATCACGATCTTCTGTTTCCTTCGTTTGCTTACTAGCTAGCCAGCCTGTCTAGTCCTCTCTATACGTATGTATAGTACGTAGCGTCGACCAAGCACGGACATAAGAGAGGACACTTCTCTCTATTAATTATAGCTAGCTAACAGAATATATGAAACACCTAAATTAACCCCCCAAAACCCCCAACCCCCTCCCCCCCCTTAAAAAAAAACAAAAACCACAACCACAGAAATGCTGACGCGTGGATGCCTATTGGTCCCGGTTGGTGCCACCAACCGGGACCAAAGGGTCTCCTGACTGGGCTCTGCGCACTGCCCACGTGGAGGCCCATCAGTCCCGGTTCTGGATTGAACCGGGACTAAAGGGTCGGGGCATTAGTACCGACACTTTAGTCCCGGTTCAGGAACCGGGACTAAAGGCCCTTACGAACCGGGACTATAGGCCCTTTTTCTACCAGTGTACTTCAGTTCCTCGCCATTGCCCCATCTACCTTGATCTTAGCAAAACCTGCCGCTGCGCAGGCGAGGTGCCCTCGCTATCAGCAATGGGTGTGTCCTGGATGGTTCACTCACCGAGCTCCTGGATGTAGTTGTTATGAAGTGATGATTTGCATGGGGGGTCTGAAATTGTTGCTCTTGGAGAGCTTTTCTACGTGCATACCAGATAGCCCATAGTGTAACCACCACTTTAACAAAATCATCATGTTGCAAGCTATCAATTAGTGTGAATATCCACATTCTTGCTTCCGGTTCCTTATTGTTCTCAACAACTTCAACTAGGTCTGGGTCTTGCAAAGCCCACACGCATCTTGACATGTTACAATGTAGGAGCATGTGTTGCAAGGATCATCCCGTCCACAAAGATTACATTAAGGAATTGTCGACATGTTCCTAGCTACTCTTTAAGAGATCAGTTGTGGGTAGGGATTGCTGAGCTAACCTCCATAAGAAAGTTTTAACATCTAAGGGAACGTTTGTTTGCCACATGCTTGTCCAGTCCTTCGGACCCCTCTCCGAGTTTGAAGATTCCGCTCTGCCCTCGAGCCATGCGTCGCGGCGTAACTTCGTAGAGACTAACATTCTATAGACAGAGCGAACTGAAAAAAACCTGCTCTTCACATGGGTCCATGACCAGAAACCGTCCACCTGACATGTCCATAGGGGGATAGAAGCAATAGCTTGTACATATGTAGGCAGGAAAGTTTGAGCTAGCTTGTCCATGTCCCACGATGCATCCACTGTGATCAGTTCGGCCACCAGTTCGGGCAGTTCCAGTACATTATTTACAATGGGCCACATATTAATGTCCCGGGGAATCCAGTTATGCTGCCAGATCGGTGTGGATGTCCCGTCCCCTACTCTCCTAGTAAGGCCCTGTTTCATGGTGCCCCTACCATCCAATATCTATTGCCAGATTTGCGAAGGGGAATTCCCAAGCTCAGCATCAAGAAATGCTGAAGTAGCAAAGTATTTAGCCTTTAGTATTCTCGCACTTAGAAAAGCTGGTTCCATCAAAATGCGCCGAGCCTGACGGCCTAGCAGGGCAAGTTTAAAGAGTTTAGTATCTCGAAAGCCGAGTCCTCCACAAGATTTTGGCCTTGTCATAACACTCTAGGATACCCAATCTGGCTTTCGCCTACCTTCTGTAATACCCAACCAAAACTTTGGAATAAGAGTATTAATATGCTTGGAAAGGTCACGCGGGAGCTTAAAACAAGACATAGAGTAAACAGGTACTACCTCAGCAATCGATTTTATAAGAACTTCCTTGCCACCAACTGATAGGATCTTCTCCATCCATCGCTTCACTTATTTGCAGACTCTATCTTTCAAGAACTTGAAGGCACCATTCATAGAATACCCAACATCAGTCAGCATTGCTAGATATCTCTTAGACAAAGACAAATTTGGGACATGCAAGGCCTCCTTAATTTCAAGCTTTAAACTTTCAGGACAACCTTTACTAAATAAAATAGAAGACTTCGGTAGATATACCTTTTGACGGGAAGCATTACAATAGGACTCTAACAAAGAGGACAACTCATTAGCTCCTTGACTACATGACTTGACAAACAGTAGGCTGTCATCTGCGAATAGCATGAGGTTGACTGGCGGTGCCGACGATGCCACTTTAATGCCACATAGGTGGGATGACTTATTTTTATTTTGGAAGAGGCGTGAAAGGACCTCTGCTGCAAATAAAAATAGGTAAGGAGATATTGGGTCCCCCTGTCGGATCCCCATTGTTGTCTTAAGTTCTTCTATTTTTTCTCCATTAAACATCACGGAGAATTTCACTGAACTAACCATCTTCATTACAAGAGATTCCCAAGTTACTACAAACCCCAACTTTGACATGATAGCCTCAAGATAAATTCCCTCGACCCGATCATAGGCTTTCATCATATCAAATTTAACCGCACAAAATCTATTTTTCTTAGGATTATTGCTCTTCATCAAGTGTAAACACTTGTATGTTGTGATAATATTATCAGTAATGAGACGCTCATTGTTCTTCTTAGATGATATCGGGAAGAACTTGCTTGAGATGATTAGAGACCACTTTTGAGGCAATTTTGTAAAGGACATTGCAAAGGCTAATAGGATGAAACTGAGTGAGTTGGTTGAGGTGTTTTACCTTATGGATAAGAAAAAAGATTGTCTCATTTATTACCTCTGGGATCTCTTCACCTTGCAAAATTATCAGAAACGCGTTGGGGACCACAACCCCACAGATATCCCAATGACATGGAATGAAGTGTGCGGGGAAGCCATCTGTTTTGGGCGCCTTTGTTGGAAATATCTGAAAAGGAGATGTTTTCACTTCCTCATTAGTGTATGGAGCAGTCAACATAGAATTCATCTGGTGAGTAACCTTGACCAGAACGCTATCAAGAACATCTTGCACACCCGAAAGACCTTCTGCTGTGAAAAGGTTTTGGTAAAAAGAATTCACCATAGATGCCATCTCCGTGGGTCTTGTGCTAGTGAGCCGTCTTCCCTCTCTAAGTGTTTTATTTTGTTTTTTCTATGTCGCATGCTCGCTGGCCTCTCGAAGTACTTGGTATTTTTGTCCCCCTCACGCAACCAGTCCGCCCGTGAACGCTGTATTTACAGTATCTCCTCCATATGATAAAGCTTGACCAGGTGTTGCGAAATTTTTATCTCTACATGTAACGAGTCAGAACGTTGGGTGTCTCCTTGCAAAATTGCTAGTGCCTTTTGTAGTTTCTTAATCTCTGTGCACTTGTTACCAATATTGGCACCGCTCCATTGAGCCAGGCATGTTGACAAGTCAGGCAAGGTTTTTCCGGAGTGCGGCGACAGACTGAGCTACATGCAAATTCTCCCATTGGGCCAACAGTGCATCTGGGAAATTATCATACCTTTCCGAGAAAAGTTCGTAGCTAAACAATTTTGTTATTTTATTTTCTCCGGCCACTGGTTCCAACTGCAGACGAATATGACAATGGCCAGATGTTGCTCCCGTCTCGTGGGGCGGAGTGGCCAATTGAAACAAAGCTTTCCACTTGTCAGTGTGATAGTTCATCTTCTTCTAAGATGAATATCTCATCGTGAAATTTTAGAAAATTCAACGATTTTCCTGATTTGCATAATCCTGTTAGAAATTCTAGGGTCTCGATATCCATAACTTACGGTTTATTTTGAAGACAATCTAACAGAACAACTTCCGGTTTGTTAATCCTAGTTCTTACCACTAGAGATTCAATAATCCTTTCCAAGTTCTAGTATCCTCCCACTCATTTCTTTGACAAGAAAACACTTTCTTGAAAAAATATTCATCCGTGACAAACACTTTGCCTTTTGAACATTTCGATGGAAGGAATTCAAGTCATGTTTCTGAGATATCCTATAATTCAACATTTATCTGGTTTATAAACTCCATAAGTTATATGGTTTCTATTAGCAAGGCTAATATGCGGTGCTCCGTTTAGTGTATATCTTATCGTTTCAATTATACCCAAAATTTTATAAAAGCATATTGGTAATAAAATAATTCCACAATTATTCGAGTGTTTTCCTAAACTTATGACTCAGATAATTTTCTTCAATACTGAAGAATCACTTTATCTTTTGTCACAATGATCCTTGTCTTCACTAAAAAATATTTGAACTCTTCAAATAATATATTCTTAAATTCCTTTGAACTATTCAAATACTTCAGATTTTATGCTAAGTAAATAATATTTTGCTAATTTTTAATGAAGCATAATTATCTACCGCTCCCTCGGTTTTTTATCGAACCTTATACATCACTATGTATTCTTTTATTTGATTTCTCGATC
Source organism: Triticum urartu (assembly GCF_056163025.1). Classification (NCBI taxonomy): domain Eukaryota; kingdom Viridiplantae; phylum Streptophyta; class Magnoliopsida; order Poales; family Poaceae; genus Triticum; species Triticum urartu. The sequence goes on along the minus strand of NC_141878.1, from coordinate 23,188,550 downwards.
AAGATAATTCAATCATGTTCAATGAGACTTTGTCGTAATTTTGTACTTATCATATATAAAAATATGGCACCAATATATACATACAAGCATGTATACATAACATTGGACAATACGTGGATTTTTCATCAGAGGGTCATCAAGATGGGTCCAGCATTATTTAATTATATCTACACATGCATCATCTAATGAGCCTCACTTAACGAGCAAGTGGATGTACGTGCACATGCAAAGAGCTATGCATGGACATAGCTCACGTACATGCTATGATAGAAATCCCATGCGTGCATGGGGTTACTAGCTAGCTAGGTAAATTGACGGCTATTTGGCTTGACTACCCATGCAAGATGATCAGGACAGGCCGAACGTGCAAGCCGTGACCATGTGCAGGTCTAGCTGCTGCACCGCACGTACAAAGGATAAGTCTCAAAGAGATAACATGCTTATCATTGCCGGGAGAATAACACCTGCCGAATAAAGTCTTCCACAGAGTACGTGCATCTCATACCTATCCATTCCTGCGGCGCTTGCGTCCACTGCCACGGCGCGTATGGCTGGCGGCGGTGCAAGGACAAATGCGAGAAGACCAGCGAGAGGATGCGGCGGCGGCGGCAGAGACACCCGTTGGGGCGGGACGATGGCGACGGTAACACACACGAGGCTGTTGTGTGTCAAGTCAAGCAAGGTACAAACAAAACAAGAAAGACAAAGAAAAATCTCTTGTTTGAAACCTAGCTAAACCTGAGAATCTCCTCCACAAGAAGAAAATAAAAATCACTAATCCAGCACACAAGATTAGAGGAGAAGAAACTCATCAAGCAGCACAAGAACAAGCTCTACACATAAATCGTGACGAGAATCCAAACGAACAGAGAGAAAAGAGGTTCAACCTCCAGGTCCATCTACATAGCAGTCACAGGAACGCCACCGGCACCAAGAGAACGAGTAAAGATCCGAGAGAGAGCAACCACCCTGCTTAAAAAATTGAAGGCAAAATAAAAAATCAATCGAAGCATGGAGAACCTAGGATAGTGGAAGAACAGATGTACAACAAGATCACCTTAACAGGCATCACGCCGCGCAGGAGCCATTGAATCCCGATTCAAACTCCAAATCCGTTTGCGGCCTCGCTCTTCCTCCTGCCGAGCAGACGGCGGGGGCATGGCGACCGTAGCGCTAGGGTTAGCCTGGGCCGAGGGGACGGCGGGAGAATGGGTCGCATTCCACATCGTGCGGTGCGGCGGGGCCGACTGGGCGAAGGAGATGACGGCGGCGGGGCAGGGAGGCGCGGGCTGCTCCTGTGATTGGAGGGATAAAGAGACAGAGGGGCGAGGCGGGACGGAGAGAGGGCCACACTAGTGCTGGAGGAGGCGTCTTTGGTCTTCACAAGGGAAGTTGTTGCCCTTTTATACGCCTATGCGTGAAATGACGAAAATTCCCTTGGCGGTGCACTGTAATTGCACGCGGTGGCACACCGGGAGTGAAACTATTCATTGCAATAGTGCTCATGTTCGGTCCGACGGCCTAGGCCTTCCAAGCGCGCGATCCAATGGCCGAAAGTGCATCAAGGAATCGAGATGGACGGCCGGATGTCCCTAATAGTTGTGAGAGCTCGAAGCTTGCCTAGGTTCTTGTTTCTCGATAAATTGATGGCCGTGAGAGTGGATATTAAGATAAATGGAGCCTAACTCTCACGCGTCTTGATTTCGCCGTTCTTCGGTATTCTCAATTATTGAAGTATCAAAAAAGCTGTCCGATGTACCAGAAGTCACGGCTCGAACTCACGCAGCAAGGTAGCGGGATTTTTCAGCTAACCAATACAGCTTCAGATGACTAGCGATTCAAAACAAACGCGAACTCTATAAGAACCATATAAGAGCCGCGCCATTTATTGCACAAAAAAAATACAGTTTACTCTAGAACTTGTATTTTCGAATTTCTTAAATATTGTACGTTTTACTTTATAGCTTGAACAAGAGTTCATTGAATTTGAAAATAAGTTCATCAAATTTGAAAAAAGTTCATCGAATTTGGAAAAAGTCCATGAATTTTGAAAAGAGTTCATCTCGTTTATGAAAAAAAAAAGTTCATCGCATTTGAAAAAAGGTTCACAAATTTGAAAAAAGTTCATCGGATTTGAGAAAAGTTCATCGATTTTGAAAAGAGTTCATCAGATTTGAAAAAAAGTTCATCGATTTTTGAAAACAGTTCATCAAATTTGAAAAAAAGTTCATCGAATTTTGAAAAAAAGTTCATCGATTTTGAAAAAGTTCATCAGATTTGAATAAAAGTTCATCGAATTTGAAAAAAAAGTTAACAAATCTGAAAAAAGATCATCGAACTCGAAAGAAGAAAAAGGAAAACAGAAAACAAAAAAAGAAAAAAGGAAAACAGAGAAAGGTAAAAAGGAAGATATAAAAGAAAATAAAAGTTCATTCTAAACAAATGAAGTGTGTTGGCTTGCTGGTTGCACCCGCGGTACTACGTGCGTGAGGTCCCTGGTTCGAATCACAGCTAACACATGTCCTTTTGCTGATTGGGCCGGCCCATCGTGCGAGCGCTGCAGGCGCCGGGTTGGCAAGCGGGCGCATATGTGCCAAATAGGAAAATCCCGGCGACCAGCCTACCACCGATCTTCACCGGCGAGATCGCTGGTCCTCCCTCCGTCTGCTGCTTCGGCGGCGGGAGGAGGGGGGACCCCGTTCCTCCGCTCTTTAGTTAGGTTTTGGTTTTGTATGTCGTGGTGCGTCGTTGGGATGGTGGGTGCGGTGCCCAGACGAATAAATCTGCCTCCGCTCCACTCCCACACCGGCGATGTCCTTCATGGCGGCGTCTCGGAGTTGATGGCATCGTGTGTTTGCCGATCCTTTAGATCGGCGAAGTTAGGGTTCATGGATGGTGTCGGCGAGGCGGCGGTGGCGACTCCATCAGGTGTGTCTCTCCTTCTGCTCTGTCCCCGTTGCTGCGGCGTTATCTCCGACGTCATGGTGGAGCAGGAAGGTTTTATCGTCCGGGAGTACGCACAGACGGTGGCCTGCGCAGTTGACAGCTGGAAGATGGTGCATCCTGTGCTGGGTGTGTGGTTGGAGGCTGACAATTCTGGTTTTCTCCTCCGATGTTGTAGTTGTGCGGGGATGTCAGGTCTAGAGTTCGATGGCGTGTCCGGGGACACGTTGCCCCGGTCTGATTCTTTCAGCGGCAATGGTTTTGCTTTTGGCAAACTACTTTGGAGGTCCGTAAAGCTGCAGATCAGGGATGGAGCCGCGTCAAGCTCGGGTGAAGAGGTGATCTGTCTTCTCTCTCTTGGTGGTCGCTTCAGTGGTGCCGAAGGAGAGGGATAGGCGCTGGTTTTTTGCGTAGGATTATCCTATCCTTTCAGTACTGTAATGTCGGTGTTTACGTGTGTCTTGTAACCGGATCTTTATTTTATGAATGAGAAACGTATTACCTTGCAAGAAAAAAAGCAAACGATCCATGAAGGAGCACCTCCGCGTAGCCACGATCGGTTAGTACGTTTCTTCAGGCGACACCATCTGTTTTTTTTAGTATCTATCTATTAGCTAACCAGAAAAAGGAAATAAGCTAGAAAAACTCACAAAAATTAGAAACATCCAATTGTTAATTTAACACGTCATAAAATTACAGCCCTTTGATCTTCCCAATACCATTTGGACATAAAACTTGATAAAAATTACCCACCAATGCCAACTAGTCCATACTAATCCTGTTTGTGAAAAAAAAAATCTAGACTAACCCTCAACTCACCTCACGTCAAAGCAAAAAAAAAACTCAGCTCATCTTCCGTGTAAAAGGAAACCTAAACTCACCTGTACGCGCAGCCGCCTCCTGACCTATCAATCCAATCGCATCTCCCCCCTGCACTTGCCGCCATTAGTGTTCCCAATCTTCCTCCCCAAGCTCCACCAGATCTGGGATACTCGCCCTCGCCCAGCACGACTCCCTAGCCATATTACTCATGTGTTAATCGATATACATGGATTTCAACACATCAAGGATTCAAGGGTTGGACAATGCACAACATGCATGGGCCGGTAACGCGATCATCCTGTCCGGGCGTGTCCGGGAAGATTCGGTATTGACATCAGGGTATTTGTTTCTTTTTTTTCTATGAACTACTAATTTCATGGCCAATGTGTTGATGCATAATAAATAAATCTTATAGTTCAGCTTCAGATTTCATTCTATATGTACAACTCATATCGCTTTGATGTGTTCTGAAAGCATCTTGCTATATATTTCATATGGATCACAACTCTGAACTTAGTGACTAATCTGCTGATGCAGAGTTTTGTAATGTTGATTCAGTTTTGTCCCTCTTGCACGCACCTTATCCTCGCCATCGCGCAGTCCATTGATGTGTTTGCTCTTCCTCGCAGAGTTGTCGTTGTTGTTCAGATTGATCCAAAGTTCAAGACCACACCTTCAGTCCACAGAGTTATAGTCTTCCAGATCACATCATAAGCCATCTTGTACGTCCCCAGCCTCGCCTTCTCTATCATCAATAATCAGTCTATGTTCTTCCTGAAGAATTATATGGACTCCCTGCATATATGGAGACGCATGACATCAATGAAGTAAAGGCGTGAAACGATGAATGTTCAGTGATGGAGCGGAGAGGAATAAGATGTGTGTATCTGACCAAAGTACAGACCATCCATCCTACAATGGCTGCACGCTGCTGGAGAAGGGCACGGTTTAAATTCATTGTGAGTGTCCAGCCTCGCCTTCTCTGTCATCACTCATCAGTTTGTGTTCTTCCTGAAGAATTATATGGGCTCCCTGCATATGGAGACACATGACATCAATGAAGTAAAGGCAGGAAAAGATGAATGTTTACTGATGGAGCGGAGAAGAATAACTGACCAAAGTACAGACCATCGATCCTAAAATGGCTGCACGTTGCTGGAGATGGGCAGGGTTTAAATTCATTGTGAGTGTATCTTTCATCAGGAAGACAGGAACTGCGAGTGTGGGAATTATTTTCGAAGATAATGTTCAAAATGTTCTGCTTGCTGCACGCAAGGTGTTACAGTCATGCAACGGTGCGCAGGAAGTAGAAGCCATGGCATGCCAAGATGGCCTTAGATTAGTAGCGACCTGGCCACACCATACTTTTGTTCTTCAATCAACCTGTTGTGTAGTGGGGTGTCAACTATTCAAAGCACGGATAGGAACCTGTCAAGACACAAGTCCATCTACAAAGATATCAAAGTTGTAGGAACGGTAATCCCCTTGGTGGATAAAAGAAAATATGCGTGAGACAGAGACACAGCAGAATTCAATGGTTCACGAATTAGCAAACTACATTAATTAGAGATAGAGGTTCTGGTGATATGTCCGGATTTTGCATGGACAGGAGCCTATAGAAAGAGTTGTGACAAATGGTTGTAATTGTTTCCTAATTCAGCAAAGCTATATATTTGTTCTGTAAATTAAGTTCTGTTAAAGCTCTCTCTTGACCCTAAAAAATAGATTCACCAAATAGTAATACATTGTCGTGATCAAAATGGTGGTTTAGTGCGCGCTGGGTGTTCTTCCAATAAGAGAAATGACTTGCAGGTAGGAAGAATGATCATATGATCTCTACTTTCTAATATGCGCAATTCACTATCTCTTCTGTTCATTGCCTGGAGTTATCGGCAGGACACGATCTCAAAGAATCAATTGGCAGGTTTGTGTATTTTACTGTGGCAAAAACATATTTGATTGTTGCTGAAACTTCTTCGCAGAACCATCCATTGTTTCGGCGAGAAATTCTAGAAGCTGCAAATATAAGGTTATTCATATGCCATATTTATCAAATAGTATTCCAAAAGGTAGAAAACTGAAGTGATATATAACTTATCATGTAAATGATGTTATGCTAGACTCTCTTATATGTATGATTTGGTTTTCTTATCGCCTCTTTATCAGATTAGGTTGTAGTATTTCACACAAGTGCAGATATATGTAAAGCTCCGGATGTGGCTGCAGTAGTGATCTTTCCATTATGTATTAGTTGTTTATTGTACGTCGAATGTTTTCACAAGGCTACACAATTTTCATCCTTTGGTTCGCTTTCTTAGATATATAGCGCATTTATCTGACATGATAGATGCTATGGATTGTACAGCTATTTACACGGCTAAAGGATATGCATTGCATCCCCATGGCAGGATATAAGGTACATATTTAGTTAACTGCATGTTTTCTATGGTACTCATTTTAAAGAATCCGTTTGTCTGATTCAGTTATTAGCATGGGCATGAGACACACTCATATATAGTGAGGATAACAGAATATATCACTTGAACATTTAGTTTTATATTTTCCCCACCAAACCGCACGGTCACGTCACTCTTTGGGCGTTGTTGTCGCTGCTGATTGTCAGCGTCAAATTCATATTTGATTATCATAGTGGAAAGCATATATAAGTTGTTCGAGATATTCGTACATGACTCCAGCAACTATATCTCTTATACGAGATATAATGTACTTATTTAAAGGGAAGCAATTTGTGCATGCATGCTAGAAATGCTCCTAATCTGATTTTTTTACACATTACTCCTAATCAGTTCTATGCCACCTAGATTAAATTCTATATATCTGACCTGAAATCTCTGAAATTATGTACGTTCAGATGTAGAAAGTACTATATCCTATGACTTAGTACTTTTTTATGTGGAGGTGAGCACAATACGAATGTGTGTTCTCACATAATCATCTAACCATTAGGTTGTCGTGGTCAGCAACTGAGATAATAGTTCTTGGCACACAAACAAGCATCTTCATGACTTCATCATAAGATGGAAGAACTAATCTAGAATGCATCGACTAAGCTTGGCCGAGCTAATTAACTTTAGCTTTCACCAGGCACTAATGGCATGATTCCACATTTACGATACTAAGAGAACTTGTTGGCAATCTGATTGTTGTGCCATAGCTTCATTGCTTCCATGTAGTGACAATCTTGCAAATATTCTGTTTTCGATACAGACAACAAATTTAGATTCAGTTTTGTATTTCGAAAATCGGCAATTTTAAGAACTTTTTCAAGTCAGATTTGATATAGGGTTTGAAAGCTTTCTATTCTATATGAATAGAGCGGAGCAGACTATAGATTCTGAACATGGTGTAGTGTCAATGGATATATATCTGTCTCTGTGTGTGTGTGTGTGTGTGTGTATATTTGTGTTGCTATGATCTAATACTACTAAATCTGTTTATCCCGGCGGTTACTATTTATTCTTTCATAAGTTAGTACAGCTATATTTGTGTTGAAATTTCCCTTTTAGTTTAATCTACAAAAACATAACAAATTTCTCTAAAAGAATTCTCAGTGTATTTAATCCATTCACTCTAAATCAGTTTCCCATTACTCTAACAAAAATAAATCGCAAAAAAATTAAGCAAGTTAAATTTAGATAACATATGAGTTAGTTTATTCTCAACAAAAATGTCTCTTAGTGATTGCGAAATAATTATATCCTATATAAGACTAAAACATGAAATAACTTGATGTGCACTCAAAATATAACTACCACTCATAAAAATCATTACATATTGCTAGAGTTTTATCTTAAACAAAAAACAAATGCAAACAAGAATTTAAAATATAATTAAAATTGTACATAATTATATTAGTTACATCTTTTCATAAAATATAATGAAATTTTGTCATCTTCAACAATATAATCATATATTCATAGTAAAAGGTATTAAAATTTCACCTTTAGAAAATAACAATGTCTAAAATATGTATTATACAATGAAGAGTGTAATTAGGAGTAAAAACATGTCTACATAAAATTGAATTAAATATTTATAATATTTTTAGCAAATTAAAGATGATGCCTTCGCAAAATAAAAAATTGGTAAAAGGAATAATTGTATCATCTAACCTTTGTAAGTAATAGACTTTTCCTAAAGCATGATATATGCAATTTCTTTGACGACAATGTTCACTCATATATACAAAAATGCTAAATAATTTATAGCATTATAAATTACTATTAAAAATGTAAACCTATAAGGATGCGACCAATTTTTCTTTACGCAATGTGAATAATATGTGCCATTTTTCAACTGTCTAACGTTCTAGCCCGCGCATCGAGCGGCCACTTTGCTAGTTCCTCAAAAAATAGTATGTTTTTTTAGTCTAAACACATTTTATTCATTAATCATCAGCCAAATACATTGGGATACAATTTAGTTCCGGACGATCGAGAAGCCACAGATGGCGTCCTAAAGAAAGGCCTAATGTGTCTTTAGCCTGGCTATGAGCCATAATATTAGTTTCACGTCCCTCAAAGATGAGAGGAAATGCCGTGAACTGTGCTGAGGTAGCTTTAATCTCCTTGACGATGCTCCCATTTAAGCCTCCTGCATTGTTTTGCTCTTTGCAATCAGAAGGTATTATCACATGTGTGAGTCGAGATCCTGGGCTAGAGAAAGAGCTTCTCGACAAGCTAGCATTTACAAAGTAGTCGGGTCTGTTATGCCATCACACTTTATCGCCGAAGCACCCAGGTACTTGACTGCTCCATCTGTACACACGGTACTGAAAGATCAAGTACTTCAGTTCCTCGCCATTGCCCCATCTACCTTGATCTTAGCAAAACCTGCCGCTGCGCGGGCGAGGTGCCCTCGCTATCAGCAATGGGTGTGTCCTGGCTGGTTCACTCACCGAGCTCCTGGATGTAGTTGTTATGAAGTGATGATTTGCATGGGGGGTCTAAAGTTGTTGCTCTTGGAGAGCTTTTCTACGTGCATACCAGATAGCCCATAGTGTAACCACCACTTTAACAAAATCATCATGTTGCAAACTATCAATTAGTGTGAATATCCACATTCTTGCTTCCGGTTCCTTATTGTTCTCAACAACTTCAACTAGGTCTGGGTCATGCAAAGCCCACACGCATCTTTCCATGTTACAATGTAGGAGCGTGTGCTGCCAAGGATCATCCCGTCCACAAAGACTACATTAAGGAATTGTCGACATGTTCCTACTCTTTAAGAGATCAGTTGTGGATAGTGATTGCTGAGCTAACCTCCATAAGAAAGTTTTAACATTTCAGGGAACGTTTGTTCTCCACATGCTTGTCCAGTCATTCGGACCCCTCTCTGAGTTTGAAGATTCCGCTCTGCCCTCGAGCCATGCTTCGCGGCGTAACTTCGTAGAGACTAACATTATATAGACCGAGCGAACTGGAAAAAAACCCGCTCTTCACATGGGTCCAAGACCAGAAATCGTCCACCTGACATGTGCATAGGGGAATATAAGCAATAGCTTGTACATATGTAGGCAGGAAAGTTTGAGCTAGCTTGTCCATGTCCCACGATGCATCCACTGTGATCAGTTCGGCCACCACTTGGGGCGGGTCCAGTACGTTACTTACAATGGGCCACATATTAATGTCCCGGGGAATCCAGTTATGCTGCCAGATCGGCGTGGATGTCCTGTCCTCTACTTTGCTTGTAAGGCCCTGTTTCATGGTGCCCCTACCATCCGATATCTATCGCCAGATTTGCGAAGGGGAAATCCCAAGCTCAGCATCAAGAAAATCTGAAGTAGGAAAGTATTTAGCCTTTAGTGTTCTCACGCTTAGAAAAGCTGGGTCCATCAATATGCGCCAAGCCTGACGGCCTAGCAAGGCAAGTTTAAAGAGTTCAATATCTCGAAAGCCGAGACCTCGACAAGATTTTGGCCTTGTCATAACACTCTAGGATACCTAGTATGGCTTTCTCCTACCTTCTGTACTACCCCACCAAAACTTCCGAATAAGAGTATTAATATGCTCGGAAAGGTCACGCAGGAGCTTAAAACAAGACATAGAGTAAACATGTACTGCCTGAGCAATCGAGTTGATAAGAACTTCCTTACCACCAACTGACAGGATCTTCTCCATCCATCCCTTCACTTTTTCCCACACTCTATCTTTCAAGAACTTGAAGGCACCATTCATAGAATTTCCAACATCAGTTGACATTCCTATATATCTCTTAGACAAAGACTCATTTGGGACATACAAGGCCTCCTTAATTTCAAGCTTTAAACTTTCAGGACAACTTTAGGGAAGAAAATAGAATACTTTGATAGATATTCCTTTTGATGGGACGCGTTACAATAGGACTCCAAAAGAGAGGACAACTCATTAGCTCCTTGACTACATGACTTGACAAATAGTAGGCTGTCATCTGCGAATAGCAAGTGGTCAACCGGCGGTGCCGACGATGCCACTTTAATGCCACATAGGTGGGATGACTTATTCTTCTTTTGGAAGAGGCACGAAAGGACCTCTGCTGCAAACAAAAATAGGTAAGGAGATATTGGGTCCCCCTGTCGGATCCCCATCGTTGTCTTAAGTTCTTCTATTTTTTCTCCATTAAACATTACGGAGAATTTCACTGAACTAACAATCTTCATTACAAGAGATTCCCAAGTTACTGCAAACCCCAACTTTGACATGATATCCTCAAGATAAATTCCCTCGACCCGATCATAGGCTTTCATCATATCCAATTTAACCGCACAAAATCTATTTTTCTTTGCATTATTGCTCTACATCCATTGTAAACACTTGTATGTTGTGATAATATTATTAGTAATGAGACGTTCATTGTTCTTCTGAGAAGATATCGGAAAGAACTTGCTTCAAATGATTAGAGACCACTTTTGAGGCAATTTTGTAAAGGACATTGCAAAGGCTAATAGGATGAAACTGAGTGAGTTGGGTGAGGTGTTTTACCTTATGGATAAGAAAAAAGATTGTCTCATTTCTTACCTCTGGGCTCTCTTCACCTTGCAAAATTATCAGAAACGTGTTGGTGACCTCAACCCCACAGATCTCCCAATGACACGGAATGAAGTGTGCGGGGAAGCCATCTGTTTTGGGCGCCTTTGTTGGAAATATCTGAAAGAGAGATGTCTTCATTTCCTCATTAGTGTATGGAGCAGTCAACATAGAACTCATCTCGTGAGTAACCTTGACCAGAACGCTATCAAGAACATCTTGCACACCCGGAAGACCTTCTGCTGTGAAAGGTTTTGCTTAAAAGAATTCACCATAGATGCCATCTCCGTGGGTCTTGTGCTAGCGAGCCGTCTTCCCTCTCCAAGTGTTTTATTTTGTTTTTTCTATGTCGCATGCTCGCTGGCCTCTCGATGTAATTGGTATTTTTGTCCCCCTCACGCAACCAGTCCGCCCGTGAACGTTGTCTTTACAGTATCTCCTCCATATGATAAAGCTTGACCAGGTGATGCGAAATTTTTATCTCTGCATGTAACGGGTCAGAACGTTGGGTGTCTCCTTGCAAATTGCTAGTGCATTTTTTAGTTTCTTAATCTCTGTGCACATGTTACCAATATTGGCACCGCTCCATTGAGCCGGGCATGTTGACAAGTCAGGCAAGGTTTTTGCGGAGTGCGGCGATAGACTGAGCTACATGCAAATTCGCCCATTATGCCAACAGTGCATCTTGAAAATTATCATACCTTTATGAGAAAAGTTTGTAGATAAACAATTTTGTTGTTTTATTTGCTCCGGCCACTGGTTCCAACTGCAGACGAATATGACAATGGCCGGATGTTGCTCCCGTCTCGTGGGGCGGAGTGGCCAATTGAAACAAAGCTTTCCACTTGTCAGTGTGATAGTTCATCTTCTTCTAAGATGAATATCTCATCGTGAAATTTCAGAAAATTCAATGATTTTCCTGATTTGCATAATCCTGTTACAAGTTTTAGGGTTTCCATATCCATAACTTACGGTTTATTTTGGAGACAATCTAACAGAACAACTTCCGGTTTGTTAATCATACTTATTACCACTAGAGATTCAACAGTCCTTTCCAAGTTCTAGTATCCTCCCAGTCATTTCTTTGACAGGAAAACACTTTCTTGAAAAAATATTCATCCGTGACAAACACTTTGCCTTTTGAACATTTCGATGGAAGGAATTCAGGTCATGTTTCTGAGATATCCTACAATTCAACATTTATCTGGTTTATAAACTCCATAAGTTATATGGTTTCTATTAGCAAGGCTAATATGCGGTGCTCTGTTTAGCGTATATCTTATTGTTTCAATTATACCCCAAATTTTATAAAAGCATATTGGTAATAAAATAATTCCACAATTATTCGAGTGTTTTCCTAAACTTATGACTCACATAATTTTCTTCAATACTGAAGAATCACTTTATCTTTTGTCATAATGATCCTTATCTTCACTAAAAAAATATTTGAACTCTTCAAATAATATATTCTTAAATTCCTTTGAACTATTCAAATACTTCAGATTTTATGCTAAGTAAATAATATTTTCCTAATCTTTAATGAAGCATAATTATCCACCGCTCCCTCGGTTTTTCATCGAACCTTATACATCACTATGTATTCTTTTATTTGATTTCTCAATCAAGATAATTCAGTAATGTTCAATGAGACTTTGTCGTAATTTTGTACTTATCATATATAAAAATATGGCACCAATATATACGTACAAGCATGTATACATAACATTGGACAATAGGTGAATTTTTCATCAGAGGGTCATCAAGATGGGTGGAGCATTATTTAATTATGTCTACACATGCATCATCTAATGAGCCTCACTTAACGAGCAAGTGGATGTACGTGTACATGCAAAGAGCTATGCATAGACATAGCTCACGTACATGCTATGATAGAAATCCCATGCGTGCATGGGGTTACTAGCTAGCTAGCTAAATTGACGGCTATTTGGCTTGACTACCCGTGCAAGATGATCAGGACAGGCCGAACATGCAAGCCGTGACCATGTGCAGGTCTAGCTGCTGCACCGCACGTACAAGGGATAAGTCTCAAAGAGATAACCTGCTTATCATTGCCGGGAGAATAACACCTGCCGAATAAAGTCTTCCGTAGAGTACGTGCATCTCATACCTATCCATTCCTGCGGCGCTTGCGTCCACGGCCACGGCACGTATGGGTGGCGTCGGTGCAAGGACAAATGCGAGAAGACCAGCGAGAAGATGCGGCGACGGCGGCAGAGACACCCGTTGGGGCGGGACGATGGCGACGGCAACACACATGAGGCTGTTGTGTGTCAAGTCAAGCAAGGTACAAACAAAACAAGAAAGACAAAGAAAAATCTCTTCTTTGGAACCTAGCTAAATCTGAGAATCTCCTCCACAAGAGGAAAATAAAAATCACTAATCCAGCACACAAGATTAGAGGAGAAGAAACTCATCAAGCAGCACACGAACAAGCTCTACACATAATCGTGAGGAGAATCCAAACGAACTCTGAGAAAAGAGTTTCAGCCTCCAGGTCCATCTACGCAGCAGTCGCAGGAACGCCACCGGCACCAAGAGAACGAGTAGAGATCCGCGAGATAGCAACCACCCTGCGTAAAAAATTAAAGGCAAAATAAAAATCAATCGAAGCATGGAGAACCTAGGACAGTGGAAGTACGGATGTACAACAAGATCACCTTAACAGGCATCACGCCGCGCAGGAGCCATTGGAGCCCGATTCAATCTCCAGATCCGTTTGCGGCCTTGCTCTTCCTCCTGCCGAGCAGACGGCGGGGGCATGGCGGCCGTAGCGCTATGGTTAGCCTGGGCCGAGGGGGTGTCAGGGGAATGGGTCGCATTCCACCTCGTGCGGTGCGGCGGGGCCGACTGGGCGAAGGAGATGACGGCGGCGGGGCAGGGAGGCGCGGGCTGCTCCTGTGATTGGAGGGATAAAGAGACAGAGGGGCGAGGCGGGATGGAGAGAGGGCCACACTAGTGCTGGAGGAGGCGTCTTAGGTCTTCACAAGGGAAGTTGTTGCCCTTTTATACGCCTATGCGTGAAATGACAAAAATTCCCTTGGCGGTGCACTGTAATTGCACGCGGTGGCACACCGGGAGTGAAACTATTCATTGCAATAGTGCTCATGTTCGGTCCGACGGCCTAGGCCTTCCAAGCGCGCGATCCAACGGCCGAAAGTGCACCAAGAAATCGAGATGGACGGCCGGATGTCTCTAATAGTTGTGAGAGCTCGAAGCTTGCCTAGGTTCTTGTTTCTCGATAAACTGATGGCCGTGAGAGTGGATATTAAGATAAATGGAGCCTAACTCTCACGCGTCTTGATTTCGCCGTTCTTCGGTATTCTCAATTATTGAAGTATCAAAAAAAACTGTCTATTATTTTAATAAAAAAGGACAATCTAGAAAGCAATTAAGTCCTGTAGCTCAGCTTGTTAGAGCGCTGGTCCGATGTACCAGAAGTCACGGGTTCATGCCCCGTCGGGACTAATTCTTTTTCTTAATTGCGATTATGCTTTCCTTTCTTGTATATATACTATATATATTGCCCGTACGGCCCAAAACGGATAGCCCAGCAGACGATCCATGAAGGAGCACCTCCGCGTAGCCACGATCGGTTAGTAGTACGTTTCTTCAAGCGACACCATCTGTTTTTTTTAGTATCTATCTATTAGCTAACCAGAAAAAAGGAAATAAGCTAGAAAATCTCACAAAAATTAGAAACATCCAATCGTTAATTTAACACGTCATAAAATTACAGCCCTTTGATCTTCCCAATACCATTTGGACATAAAACTTGATAAAAATTACCCACCAATGCCAAGTAGTCCATACTAATCCTGTTTGTGAAAAAAAAAATCTAGACTAACCCTCAACTCACCTCACGTCAAAGCAAAAAAAAACTCAGCTCATCTTCCGTGTAAAAGGAAACCTAAACTCACCTGTACGCGCAGCCGCCTCCTGACCTATCAATCCAATCGCATCTCCCCCCTGCACTCGCCGCCATTAGTGTTCCCAATCTTCCTCCCCAAGCTCCACCAGATCTGGGATACTCGCCATCGCCCAGCACGACTCCCTAGCCATATTACTCATGTGTTAATCGATATACATGGATTTCAACACATCAAGGATTCAAGGGTTGGACAATGCACAACATGCATGGGCCGGTAACGTGATCATCGTGTCCGGGAAGATTAGGTATTGACATCAGGGTATTTGTTTCTTTTTTTTCCATGAACTACTAATTTCATGGCCAATGTGTTGATGCATAATAAATAAATCTTATAGTTCAGCTTCAGATTTCATTCTATATGTACTACCCATATCGCTTTGATGTGTTCTGAAAGCATCTTGCTATATATTTCATATGGATCACAACTCTGAACTTAGTGACTAATCTACTGATGCAGAGTTTTGTAATGTTGATTCAGTTTTGTCCCTCTTGCACGCACCTTATCCTCGCCATCGCCCAGTCCATTGATGTGTTTGTTCTTCCTTGCAGAGTTGTCGTTGTTGTTCAGCACTAGTAGAAAAAGGGCCTTTAGTCCGGGACTAAAGGGTCGTTATTAATGCCTGACCCTTTAGTCCCGGTTCAAACCAGAACCGGGACTAAAGGCCCTCCACGTGGCCGCTGCCTGGTGGTCCCGATTGGTAACACCAACCGGTACTAAAGGAAATTTCTGATTTTTTTGAAATTTTTTTATTTTCAAATTTCTGAATTATTTTAACCTCTAATCTCTAATCATCCCTCATCACTGCTCAATTTAATCTCTAATCACCCCCATCATTCCAAATCATCTAACTTCCCGGACGGTCACCCATCCTCCCACTCCCCCAGCCTAAGCACGCTTAACTTCCAGGTTCTATTCTCCCTTGTTTCCAAGTCTGCACTCTTCTGTCTTCTTCCGATTGCCAGAGATAGTGATCACTCCTCTAGGACCAGGCATCTTCAATTTGAGGTACATGTAACATGGTCGAGCCATAAAACGTGCATAAGCTGGCCTGCCCAGTATAGCATGATAAGGACTCTGGAAATCCACGACTTCAAACGTCAACTTTTCTTTGCGGTGAATCTTGGAATCACCGAAAACCACATCAAGGACGATCTGGCCAAGTGACTCAGCCTTCTTGCCAGGAATAACCCCATGGAAACTCATATTGCTTTCACTGAGTCTGGACATCGGAATGCCCATTCCCTTCAAGGTTTGTGCATACAATATATTCAAGCCACTGCCACCATCCATCAGAACCTTAGTCAACCGAGTGCCTTCGACAACTGGGTCGACCACCAACGCTTGCCTCCCAGGGGTGGCTATGTGCGCTGGGTGATTGGACTGGTCGAACGTAATGGCAGTCTGAGACCACTTCAAATAACTGGGTGTCACCGGAGCGACCATGTTTACTTCTCTGTTGATGAGTTTCAGGCGACTTTTGCTCTCAACATCGACAAAAATCATCAGAGTGGAATTGACGTGGGGGTAACCATCATCATCTTCCTCTTTATCCTCAACTTTGTCTGACTCTTTTTCCTTTTCTTTGGGTTGTTTCTCTCGGAACTGCTGGATTAGGAGCCGACACTGTCGAGTGGTATGCTTCGGGTAAATGAGATTACCCTCTCATCTTTTTTGGTGTGAATGTGGCATGGCAAATCCAACACATCATTTCCGTCCTGATCTTTTATTTTCTTGGGGTTACACGGTCCTTTGGGCTTCCCCTTGAACTTTCCTTGAGTCACGGCTAAGGCTTCTCCAGGAGCAGCTGGCTCGGCTTTGCGCTTCTGCTTCCGACTGGAGTTCCCTCCTTCAGTGTCGTGGGCGACTGTTTTGTGCTTGCCACTCCGGAGCCGATCCTCCTCTTCACCATTGGCATACTTGGTGGCAATTAATCTCCATCATTCGACTCAGAGACATATCTCCGGTCCGACCGAACTTCAGATTTAACTCTCGATACTTGACACCTTCCTTGAAGGCACAAACTGCTTGGTGATCTGACACATTTTCCACCGTGTGGTGCAACGTGATCAATCTCTGGATATAATCCCTGAAGGTTTCATTCGGATTCTACACACAAGATTGTAGCTCTGTTAGCCCTGCTGGTCATTTGCATGTACCTTCAAATGTTCTAACAAACACTCGGGCAAGTTCTTCCCAACTATAAATACTGCTGGGTGCTAACTGATTCAACCACGCTCTGGCCGAGCCCTCCAACATCAGAGGAAGGTGCTTCATGGCCACTTCATCATTGCCACCACCAATCTGCACAGCCACTCGGTAGTCCTCTAACCAAGTGTCTGGCTTGGACTCACCAGTGAACTTGCTGACTCCAGTCGCCAACCTGAAGTTGGGAGGAATCACTGCTGCTTTGATTGCTCTGCTGAAACACTCGGGACCTGAAACATGCACTCTGTTGTCCGTCGGATAATCTCTATCGTGGCCATCTCTGTGTTCCCTGTTCCTGTAAACCAGACCTTGAACGAGAATGGATCTCGCATCAAAAGCCTGGATCCCGGGGGTCGACTGGAATCCTTCTTCGCCCACCACTGTGAGGACGTCTGTCATCGTGTTGCCGAGGTGCGTATGACCCACTCCTTGGGGGAGGTGTGGGTACTCGACGTCGATCATACTGCTCATGGTTTATGTACTGATCCTGTCGGTCTCCACGTCCCTCACGCCTTGGAGGCGATCTTGGGCTGTGAGCCGACTGAACTATGTCTGCCATTACAGATCTACTATGAATCATGTTCCGAGACTGTGACACTGCTGTGTTCTGCTCCCTCGCCGCCTGGAGCAAAGCTCGGATCTGCATCAAACCTCTACCAGCCTCCGACTAGGAAGGCTGAATTGACTCTGCTATTCGGACGGCAGCTGTGAGATTATGGATCGGAGTTTGATATACCTGAGTCGGAGGCGGAAAAAGTTGTCGTCGACTGGACTCAGGAACCCGCTGCCGAGCACGCTCATCGAGTGCGTGCTAGAGGTTCTCCAGTCGAGTGCGTTCAGCCAAGTTGGCCAAGCGCGCCTCCTCCAAGGCCCGGGCCTCGGGGGTTTCTCCAACGATTGGAGTGTGAAGTGCATCCATATTACGATGGCGAAGCTCTTCCCTTTGCTATGAAGAGTGGGGCTTGGGGCGGTATTCCTCGTGGACACGCGACGGATCGCCTCCGCCGTCACCACCGTTGTCGCGGGGGAAGCCAGGTGGACTACGTGGTCCATTGACCATCAGGAATTCCGCCGCGGGGTCACTGCTGTCGTACTCGGATGCAGTCTCAACGGAGGCAGTCGAACAGGTCGTAGAGAGTTTCGTCGGGCTCGATTGCCGCGACTTGAGGGGTGACCGACTGGCGAGCCACCGCGTGCTTCACCCACCGCTGAAGGCTCGACCGACCTAAACGCTTGCCCCGGCGGGCAACAGGGATTGAAGATGCCACAAAAGCGACCGATACTGGGTCGACGGTTGCCGCAGGACGACGCCGTGGACGCACGCGCGAAAGTGCGTTGCCCCACAGACGGGGAGCGCCTCGACGTCGAGTGGAGCCTCTTGGAGCCAAGAGGAGTCGTCGGCGACGAACACGAGCGTGCCGAGACGGATCTCACGGCCCTCGGCCAATCCTCCGCCTGAAACCATGCTGATGGGGATCGGAAAAATTGCAACTTCTCCAACAAGTCGCTAAGACACCTGCCCCACGGTGGGCGCCAACTGTCGTGGTTCTAAGTCTGACAGTACAAAAAGGGGCTAGGGATGTAGAGGCAAGATCCAAGCTATGGAGAAGTTGTACGCACGAGTTTTATGAGTTCAGGCCCTTCTCGGAGGAAGTAACAGCCCTACGTCTCGGTGCCCGGAGGCGGTCGACTGGATTATATGCGTGTGTGTTACAAGGGGTGCGAACCCTTGTGCCAGTGGAGGAGGGTGGCTTATATAGAGTGTGCCAGAACCCCAGCCAGCCCATGTTACAAGGAGTTCAATGTTCATCAAGAAGGAGCGTTACAAGTAATGTCCGTAATAAAGTGTTATAAATGGCTATTAAGTCTAGGAGTTAATGCCCGACCGTTGCTGTGTAGAGTGACTTTAGGTCTTCTATCCGTCGAGTGCTTCTTGTTATGGTCGAGTGACCCTGATTCCTCCGAGTGGAAATGTTTCTGGTCGAGTGGATGATGGTACCCCTCGAATGCTTCTGGCTTTAGAGTGATGTCCTTGGGGAGGGTACTTAGGTCAGGCCTGTGACCCTACCCTAGGTACATGTCCTCATCAGGAATAATTGCTTTAACTAAAAAAACAAACTAGTTCTATTAATTTCCTTACTAAAAATAAGCTACTTCTATAGTAAAATAAACTAGTTTTGTTAAATCAACTAGTTCAACTACTAAGCACTTACTATAAATAGAATAAAGTAGTACTTACTAATTAAAAAGAAACTAGTTTAACTAGTTCTATTATTTTTCTAACTAATTATATTAAACACTTTCTCTTCTTATTCTATGAACAAAATTACAACAGAAAAAAATCATAAAAATTCTATGAAAAAAATTGACATATTCTTTGCATATATATGAACACACAAACATTTGCATATTCAACAATAATATCACCAAAAAATGTATGAACAGAAAAAAAAATTCTAACTTTTGCATATAATTCATTTATGAACAAATTACAACAACTCAATTAAGTACACATCTAAACTACGCATCTAAATTAACTACACATCTAAATTAGGAAATTGATGTATGGAGCTCACTGCGCAACGGGGCGGCGATCGACGAGGAGGCAGGACACGGGGGCGACGGTGAGGGGCACGGCGACGGCGACGGTGAGGGGCGCGGCGACGGGCGATGAGGAGCCAGGGGGCGGCGATGGCGACGGTGAGGGGCACGGCAACGGGCGGCGAGGAGGCAGGGGGCGCGGGGCGGCGACGGCGTCTGGGCGGCGCTGGACGGCGTCGGAGGCAGGGCGACGACGGCGACGGTGAGGCGCAGAGGGGTAGCCTGGCAGCATCGTCGGGCGGGGAAGACGACGAACTGAATGAAAAATTCCCTGTTTTTTCTTTTTTGCTTTATTTATTTTGTTTTGTTTCTACTTACAACAAAAAACTTATTTATTTTATTTTGTTTCTAATTACTTATTTACTTCACTTTATGATAATTATTTTTGCTTTATGTTATTAAAGTTTTTTATTTTTTATTTGGTTTCTACTTATATATTTTATTAAAGTTTATCTATTTTAAATATCTGTTTTAATCAAAACCAGATTTTGTTAATTTTTTTGCTATTAAATTCTTTTTTGCTATTAATGTTTTGAACAAAAAATACTTTCTTAATATAAGTTGCATAAATTTTATATAAATTTAGTTTCAAAAATACTAGAGGTTTATATAAGCTTTTTAGTTGATTCCTTTTGCATTTTATGCATTTTGTTATTTTTCATGCATTTACTGCTTTTTTGAGCTATAAGACCCGGAAATTGAAAAGCACTACAAATGAACTCTGAAAAGGTTGAAAGTTGGCATGGTATCATCATTTCACCCACATAGCATGTGCAAGAAACTAGAGAGGGTTACGGCAAAAACTGGATGCACTTCGTGTACAAAACGGACAATCTGTTTCGAAGTATCAAGATTTCATACGGAAACTCGTCTGTTACAACAGGCATTTCAAATGAACTACTAAAAGGTTGAAAGTTGGCATGGTATCATCATAATAGTTGTGGAGAGAAAGTCTTCACTTTTTTTCGCTTGTGTGCTTTGCTTATTGCGCCGTAACCATGGATAATCATCATCGTTTATCAGGATGCTTGGGTCAACCTTTGACTTTGAAGGGAGGAATTTCATGAAACTTTTCATAATCTTCAGACATGTCTGTCTTGCCCTCCACTCCCACGATGTCCCTTTTTCCTGAAAGAACTATGTGGTGCTTTGGCTCATCATATGATGTATTCGCTTCCTTATCTTTCTTTTTCTCGGTTTGGTAGACATGTCCTTCACATAGATAACCTGTGCCACATAATTGGCTAGGACAAACGGTTCGTCAGTGTACCCAAGATTGTTCACATCCACTGTTGTCATTCCATACTGTTGGTCTACCTGTACCCCGCCTCCTGACAGATTGACCCATTTGCACTTAAACAAAGGGACCTTAAAATCATGTCCGTAGTCAAGTTCCCATATGTCCATTATGTAACCATAATATGTGTCCTTTCCCCTCTCGGTTGCTGCATCAAAGCAGACACCGCTGTTTTGGTTGGTGCTCTTTTGATCTTGGGCGATCGTGTAAAATGTATTCCCATTTATCTCGTATCCTTTGTAAGTCAGTTCAGTCGAAGATGGTCCCCTGGACAACGAGTACAACTCATCACAAACAGTGTTGTCACCTCTGAGACGTGTTTCCAACCAACTGCTGAAAGTCTTGATGTGTTCACATGTAATCCAGTCGTCACACTGCTCCGGGTGTTTGGAGCGCAGACTGTTCTTGTGTTCATCGACATACGGGGTCACCAAGGTAGAGTTCTGTAGAACTGTGTAGTGTGCTTGACACCAAGAATGCCCGTCCCTACATATTATAGCTACCCCTCCTAGCGTGCCTTTTCCAGTCAGTCTCCCATCATACCGCCATTTAGGGAGACCTATCTTCTTAAGGCCAGGAATGAAGTCAACACAAAACCCAATGACATCCTCTGTTTGATGGCCCACGAATATGCTTCCTTCTGGCCTAGCACGGTTACGAACATATTTCTTTAGGACTCCCATGAACCTCTCAAAGGGGAACATATTGTGTAGAAATACGGGGCCCAAAATGACAATATCATCGACTAGATGAATGTCACATCCCTAGCCTCAGCTTGGCCTTGGACTATCTTGGTTGTGCATCATGTTTAAATTCAAGGAAAATCGAATTGAGGGAATTCCCAAAGCCTCAGAAATCTTTGAAAATGAGCAAGTTAAAAATTTCTTCAAATGAGTCCAAGAAAATGTTGCTGTTATTCTGTGAAAATATTGACATGAGGTGAAATTCAAACCAATATTTTGGGAGTCACAGAAATAATTTATTTGGGCCTTTGATTTAAATCAATAATATATTTGGGTTGGAATTATTTCTGTTATATAAGAAATAATGTCCAAATAATCCCAAACTGAAATGTTTCATGTTGGGTTTATTCTATACAGTGGGCATGTTCAGTTTGGTGATTTTTGAAAGGGTCTAGGTATTTTTAGAAAAGTCACAAAGACTACAGAATAATAGAAAACAAAATTAAAAGAGAAAGAGGGAAAACCTACCTGGCCTTACCTGTAGTCGGCCCAGCTGCACCGGCCAGCCCACCTGGTGGCCCAGCCCACCAGGGGCAGAGCCGTCTTCAACCTCTGCCTACTGGCAGAGGCGTGTCGACGCGCCGCGCCGAGCGGCCACCTCCTGCTTCGCGCTGTCCACGCCTCCTGCGTCCTCGCCGTTCATCGTGGAAACGCCTGGGCGCCCTGGATTTTCTCCCTCTTCCTCTGCTCACTTCCCCCTCTCTCTCTCCCTCGCTCCCCACCTCATGGCCGAGGCCGCCATGGCCGCACCGACACCGGTTGCAACGGCCATCGACCCTCCCTCGCCCATCCAGTGTATCCAAGAGCTCCGGGTAGTCCTCCTCTTCCTCTCCACCAAGCCATGGAACGACGGACGCACCACAACGTCGCCAGCATCACCGTTTCCATCGCCGGGCACCATGGATCCTCGCCGTCAATTCGGGAGCTACCGGGCGTCCCCGACCCCGACCTCGCGCTCGTTGGACTCTCTGTGAGCCTCCGCACCGAACCCCTCTCTCTCCGTTGCCGATTTCATCCTCTAACCGCGGCCTCTGTTGAGCCCGAGAGCTCGCCGCCGACGAATTCGCCATTGCCGCAGCTAGCAACCTCGAATGACCAAACCGAGCACGTAGTTGTGCTCAGCGTGCTCCAGGAGGCCATAGCACTGCTCACCTCGTTGTCTCGTACACCGTAGCATTGCATCGGTCGAGCCCGAACTCCGGCCGCCACCGAGGTCGACGCCGTGCCCAACTCTGGCCACCTCGCAACCTCCCCCTGCCACAGTTGGATGCGCACGAGCCCCAGCTCCTCATAGGTGGGTTCGGCCATCGATTTGGTCGCCGGAGCCGCCGTCCCGATCATCGCCGCCGCGTCTGTGTGTTCGCCGGCGTTGAACTCCGATGATATGACGTGTCCCGTCATTAGCAGCTAACGGCCCCGCTAATTAACCCCCAGGGTCAATGACAGTGTGCCCCGTGCCTGTTTAGTTTAATTTAATTTTCTGTTTAGTTTAGTTCATAACCCACTGGGACCCACACGTCAGCATTGACTTTGCTGACGCGGCCGTTGACTGGTCCCACCTGTCAGCCACACAAACCAGCCCTGGGTCACTGACCAGTGGGCCCCCCTGGTCAGGTTTGACCTGGACCGGGTCAGTTGACCGCTGACGTCACACTGACGCCAGGCTGACGCAGTAAATCTTTTCTGGATTTATTCTTATTTAGAAAATTCCAGAAAATGCCCAAAACTTCTAAAAATCATAGAAAATCAACCGTAACTCCAAATGAAATAAATTATATATGTAAAATTATCAGAAAAATTCAAGGAATCTGTTTATGGCATTTTCATGCATGTTTGAACAATGTTTGTCCGCTGTTTTGGACAAAACAAATAAATGGCATTTAACTAATCATATATGGAGTTTGAATTTGAATCTTGTATTCAAACCAACTTCATTTAACTTGTTGATAGTTGCATTAGCTCAATCAACAGCATATTGCCATGTCATGATCATGCATCATATTTTTGCATCGCATTGATTGTGTTCCTCCTTGTTTGCCGGTAATTGTCCCCTCTCAGTAGACGCCGCTCCGACGATTGTTCGATGACACCGATGAAGAACTATATTATCCTCAGAAGTGCCAGGCAAGCAAAAACCCCTTGTTCATTCCGATATAATCCCACTCCCTCGCTCCTGCTCTCTTTTACTGCATTAGGACAACAACGATTCAACTGTTACATGTTGCGGTAGTTGAACCTTTTCCTTTGCATGACCTGTCATTGCCACAGTAAATAGATGAAACCCACTAGCATGAGTAGGAGTTGTTTGAGCCCTGATGTGCCTACTCATTCATGCTTGTTGTCATGCCTGCTACTTCTTAGAGTTGAGTCGGGTCTGATTCATCGGGAATGAATTGGAATGTGGTGAACATGTCCTACTGTTGAGAGCTAAGTGTGTGAACACGATTTGGTAAAGGTAGCGGTGAGAGGCCATGTAGGAGTACATGGTGGGTTGTCTCATTGAAACCGTCCTCAGGAACTGAGTTCTGTGTTTGTGATCCATGAACAGTTACTACCACACATTGGGCTCCGGGCGCTCCAAGCTCTCTCGACTTATTAATCAACTTGATCTCTGTCCAGGAGTTGCAACTAGTTTCTGGTGTTTGTAGGTAGTGTTAGTAGTCTACCAAGTGGCACCCGGTACAGGTGGGCTTGGGACAGACTAGGCACAGTGGCCCGGTGTACCAAGTGGCACCCGGATGGTGGGCTTGGGAACCCTGTACACATCGTTTGGGGCCGTGAGCGACACCCCGGCCGGATCTCCTTGCGGATGGAACCCGAATAGGCGATAAACCTGTACTAGAGACTTGTGTGGTTAGTCAGGTCATGGTCAACTCCCTCACCAGGCTTCCGCTTGAAGGTTGCCGAGATACACGACGTGTACATGGTGGTAAGTGGCGAGAGCGTGTGTGAAGAAGTACACCCCTGCAGGGTTATCATTATGTATTCGAATAGCCGGATTCCTCGGATATGGAAACTTGGACCCCTTGCATAGTTCATAGACAAGTGAAAGTGGATACTTTAAAATGCGCAAGATAAGTGTGAGTGCTATGGATGGCGTTCTCGCAGGGAGACGGGAGCGGATCCATAGTGGTGTATTGGTATGGTGAATTTGTGGACTCGTGTGCGCCACCTCAAAAGAGTTTCTTGCAGTTGTAGTTCAGGTTAGCCACTGAGTCAAAGCTGGCTTGCTGCAGTTAAACTCCACCACCCCCTTTGTTGATACCGATGCATATGTAGCTAGTTCTGATGTAAGTCTTGCTGAGTACCTTTGTACTCACGTTTGCTTAATTTATGTTTCGCAGAGAGATTTCAGTCTCGCTAGTAGTTCCGCGTGGACTTCGACGTTTAGCTTGTTACCTCAGCTACGATCTTGTGCCCTCGGCAGGATCTGGTAGATAGTCAGGCTTCTTAGCCTTTTTCATTTGTAGATGTCTGTACTCAGACATGTTAAGCTTCCGCATGTGCTTTGCATTGTATGCTATGACTGCTGGGTCCTGAGACCCATGTTTGTAATATCTCGCTCCTCGGAGCCTAATAAATAAATACTTTGAGTCGTAGAGTCTTGTTGTGATGCCATGTTGTATTTGCACATATCGAGCATATTGTGTGTATGATTGAAATGCTTGGTATGTGTGGGATCCGACAATCTAGTTGTTTATCCTTGGCAGCTTCTCTTATGGGGAAATGTAGTCTAGTGCTTACGTGAGCCATAGTAGTCCGCTACAGCCCGGTTCACCGGAGTCCTGCTAGCCCAGCACTACTGCTCAGGACGCTTCACTGGCCGGCATGTGTTTCACTTCGTTCCTGTGTCTGTCCCTTCGGGGAAATGTCACGCGGTGACTCCGGAGTCCTGCCTAGCCTGCTACAGCCCCGGTTCCCGGAGTCCTGTTAGCCCAGTGCTACAGCCCGGATTCACACGCTGCTGACCGACATGCTCGAGGTTGATTCATGTATGCCTGTCCCCACGGGTTAGTGCCGCTTTGGGTTCACGACTAGCCATGTCGGCCCGGGTTCTCTATCATATGGATGCTAGCGACACTATCATATACGTGAGCCAAAAGGCGCAAACGGTCCTGGGCCATGGTAAGGCGACACCCGTGGGAATACCGTGCGTGAGGCCGCAAAGTGATATGAGGTGTTACCGGCTAGATTGATGTGACTTGGAATCGAGGTCCTGACAGCTTTGGTATCAGAGCCTGACTGCCTGTAGGATTACCAAGCCAAACTGGTCGAAGTCGAGTCTAGAAATGCTTTAGTTATGTAAGGGAATTGATTGTGGAAGGGAACGTAAGGCTCTTTTTACTCCTTATATCCTCATGACCTTCTGATCTGAGTCATCTTATCCTTTCTACGGGGATTAAGAACTAGGCTTCTCTTCTATCTCTCAGGATGACATGTTACTAAACCGTAGTTGCCCAGGATTGTTGAGTTCAAGCCTCAGTTCAGTTCCTACTACTTCTGTATGTTGACCCTTGATCTCGGAACTTTGATATTGTGATGTTGAGTGGTTATGCCACCGTTTTGCAGGATGTCTCAAATCTTTTCGAGCATTTACAGCCGTTATGCTGTCCGAGTCATCCGAGGTTTCTAAACAATCTGATGCATTTGCAAATCCCTTCTTTCCATTCTGATGTCTCTTTGGGCCAATTTAACCACACTAATCGGTGAGTTGAGGTACTTTGTTGCCTCGACATATATATTGGAGCTAGTATTATGACCCTAGGTGTCTTAGAGGATCACATAGTAAATCTGGCCATGTTTTGTGTTCCCAGTGTGATGAATCTGGCCGTCATTCTCGAAAGCATCCCATGATGCCATTTAGTAGTAGGTATTCTACTCTTGGGTTCCTGACCCAAGATTCACTCCACTTACCTTCTGTTGATAGTGTTTGCTAGTTCCTTTAGAATATTAGTAACCTTTGTGATAGTCCTCGAGGCCCGTGGTATTTCCTTCTTCCAAATACCATGAACTACTTATGGCAGAAGTTCTTTTGAACTAAAAGATCACAACTAGAGTGATCTTGATGGGTTATCCATTCTATATTGTGGCTCTGCCAGTTCTACCTTTCTGCATGGGTTATCCGGAAGAAATATGTTGAACTCGTTCGACATACTAATCTATGCATCCACAACTCAGAAAGTTATATGTTCCTTGAGTTGTACCCCTCTTCAGTTATATTCCGACCTTCATCTATCAATTGATAGTAAGGAGTATTTGGCAATCGTGTTTATCAATGCCTATTACTCTAGTGGTCCGTCAAGTCATTCTATTTCATAATGACTAGGAGAAACAAACTCTAGTACCTCATCCATGTCTAGGATTGGGTCAAAGCAATTGTACTTCACAGATCAAAATGCCAATCCAGCTTTTGTTCTATTCTACCTCGGAGTATTACCCCCTTTATGTCATGATTGTCATGAGAATTGCACCATCTCTCATGAATTTTGAACGCAGTGATACTTCTCGCCATCATTATTCATTCCTCGATCTCCGTGTTGTTGTGACTAGAATGCCGACAAGTGAACCGTGATGTGTGAAATCAATACTCCTAGCAACCCAGTTGCTTGGTAGTTAATGGACAATAATTTCATTCTTAGCGTGTTGGTTATTCAATCATCATTCTAAGATTAATCGTGCTACCTAGTCCTTATTTCCGGTGCACTCTTCGATCAATGAGTTAGGATTATTCAATCCCTTACACTTCTGATCATGTCGTCTTGCCTTGAAAAGCAAGATTGTTCTCGAGCTTAGAGACATATCGGTGGCTCGTGATTTTCCGGATATCTTCATGGGAGTATCACCAGGTCGTCACCTGACCGCTATGTTGAGTTCATGATCATGTGGGTTTTCCTCCAAACCACCCATTCTCCAAGAATCTGTCATGGATACCCTGAGCTAGTTGGCTAAGCTAAACTACAACTTGGAGAGTTGGAAGATAAAAGCTTGTCCGACTTAGTTCATCATTAAGGGATATTCTTGGGTAGTGTGCGTTGAAGAAAGATGATATCTTCATTGATTGGTCCCTGTGATCAGTTGTTGGATCTATTGCCTTGTCAAAACTTTGACTTGAGTATGGGCTATCGTCAAGTCAAATCAGAACCAATGATGTTCGTAATGTTGTCTTACTCGTGGTTGATCCCTCGAGCATACACCATTACATCTTTTGGTCTGATCAATGCTATCACCGTGTTCACATGAAGGTGGAAGTCCAGTGATATGGAAATACCGATGAGTTGTTGTTGAGCCCATCAGCAGCATTTTGTCTCCTCCATGATTCATGTTGAACGTTGCGCTAGTATTGGAAACTTGGTAAGCATTTTCTTCGTTCCCCGTTCATGAAGTATATGTTTGGATGAAAGTAGTGACTTCCTCTAGATTCATGTGCAATCGATGCAAGTTGCCGCCGTGAATTCGAGGGAGCTTGTTTTTTTTGCTTCCTTTGGAATCATCTCAAGCCAGTCATGCATTCGTGCGAAGTATTATATGGTTTGGTAGATTAATTACCTCCACTCCATAGGTGTTCCTAGCACACCAAGCCACTGACTGATTTGCACAAGGAAAAGGAGTCTGTTGTATTAATTCTAGATCATGCACAAGACTTCGATATCCTCGATGATGGTTCGCAGCCAGAACTCGGTAGTGTTTTGTTGTAAGACTACTATGTGGTCATGCTTGTCTGGGACAACGTGTTCACATGTACGTAGCAAAAGCAGCTAATGTTTTGGAGCTTGCTATCGTAGTTCATCTCCCGAGAATCTCACAACGTCATCTCATCGATTTGTGTTGCAAACTTTCTTTTCCAGACATGTTGTTTGAATTATCCTGTTACCAACCAGATCTAAATCTCAGGCAGATATGATGGTTGGAACCTCTTCCAAGAACTATGATATAGGTTCCAGTGAAGTGGACGCACCTAGCTGGAAGCACTATTATTGTAGTATCTTGAGTCAGCAATTTGGCCACCCTTCCATGAGGAGCTGGTATGACTTAGAGCATAAGTTGTTCCTTATGGGTTCTTTGAGTTTCTGAAGTCAGACCTTTATTTGATGTTCCAGATACCGAATGGTATTGGGTTAAGCTGGTACATCAAGGAGAAGATTACAAGCGGAGTGCTAAATGTCTCTCGGTCGATCATCCAGATTCTGATCCCTTGGTCTCGCTAAGGTGAAATCTGAGAAAGTGTTATCTTTCTTTGCATCTGCATCTTCCACCATTATTCATCATGGTAGCATGTTGTGTTGCCAGGATCCTTGACACGGATATTGGCAGAACCTTGATGAATACGGAAATGCTCAAGTTCTTGAGAGCACGCACAAGCACTAGGATTTATCATCGGCATTAATTGGGATCCGTTCTCAGTTTCTTCGATTATGCCATAACCTTTCAAACAGTGGAATCTCTCTCTACTGTTGAGTTCTTCCCCAGTTACCAGAATCATTCCCAACATTTGCATTTTGTTCCCAGCTTGCACCTCAGTAGTTGTTGTGCAGGATCATCTTCAAAAGTGGGCTTACCCTAGACCCTATCCTTTCTCGATGATAAAAAGAAATCATCCATTGTGTTGTCTTCAACAAGGTAGTCCACATCATCCATTCTAGTATGAGTATGCCATTTCTTCAAGCTCCTTCACGCGATCGTTTGTGATTACCTCAGGCTGGTGAGAAGAGTTTCAATGATCTCTGAATCAAAAGTAATTCTTTTTGCCACTTAAGGGAATATTTCTGTGAGTCACCTTCCTTAAGATGTCTCGTTATGGTATCATGGCAATTATCTTCTCGCTACTTTGAAACCATGCATCATCCTACTTAAGCGTGGAATTGTTGCCTACCAAATTTGAACCTTTATCATCCGCTTCTTTCCATCACCCTAGATGTGTGTTTCGTGTCTCATCTCAAGAGATGTTTTATATCTCACTCCATGAGTTGATCTTGAGTGCTCGATCTCCGAGGAGATCGATTTCTGTAGAATGTCTTTCTGCCGTCATCATGTTGGATGAAGATCCCCAAAGCAAAGACGTCAAGATCAAGATGACACAATGAATCAGTATCCTCAAGAAAGACATCTGGATCGTGAAGATTGTGTTAGCTTGTGTCCCTCTATCTCCTTACCTCACTACTTGAATCTCGGGACGAGATTCTTGCTTAGCGGGGGTGAGTTGTCACATCCCTAGCCTCAGCTTGGCCTTGGACTATCTTGGTTGTTGCATCATGTTTAAATTCAAGGAAAATCGAATTGAGGGAATTCCCAAAGCCTCAGAAATCTTTGAAAATGAGCAAGTTAAAAATTTCTTCAAATGAGTCCAAGAAAATGTTCCTGTTATTCTGTGAAAATATTGGCATGAGGTGAAATTCAAACCAATATTTTGGGAGTCACGAAAATAATTTATTTGGGCCTTTGACTTAAATCAATAATATATTTGGGTTGGAATTATTTCTGTTATATAAGAAATAATGTCCAAATAATCCCAAACTGAAATGTTTCATGTTGGGTTTATTCTATACAGTGGGCATGTTCAATTTGGTGATTTTTGAAAGGGTCTAGGTATTTTTAGAAAAGTCACAAAGACTACAGAATAATAGAAAACAAAATTAAAAGAGAAAGAGGGAAAACCTACCTGGCCTTACCTGTAGTCGGCCCAGCTGCACCGGCCAGCCCACCTGGTGGCCCAGCCCACCAGGGGCAGAGCCGTCTTCAACCTCTGCCTACTGGCAGAGGCGTGTCGACGCGCCGCGCTGAGCGGCCACCTCCTGCTTCGCGCTGTCCACGCCTCCTGCGTCCTCGCCGTTCATCGTGGAAACGCCTGGGCGCCCTGGATTTTCTCCCTCTTCCTCTGCTCACTTACCCCTCTCTCTCCCTCGCTCCCCACCTCATGGCCGAGGCCGCCATGGCTGCACCGACACCGTTCGCCACGGCCACCGACCCTCCCTCGCCCATCCAGTGTATCCAAGAGCTCTGGGTCGTCCTCCTCTTCCTCTCCACCAAGTCATGGAACGACGGACGCACCACAACGTCGCCAGCATCACCGTTTCCATCGCCGGCCACCGTGGATCCTCACCGTCGATTCGGGAGCTACCGGGCGTCCCCGACCCTGACCTCGCGCTTGTTGGACTCTCTGTGAGCCTCCGCACCTAACCCCTCTCTCTCCGTTGCCGATTTCATCCTCTAACCGCGGCCTCTGTTGAGCCCGAGAGCTCGCCGCCGACGAGTTCGCCATTGCCGCAGCTAGCAACCTCGAGTGACCAAACCGAGCACGTAGTTGTGCTCAGCGTGCTCCCAGGAGGCCATAGCACTGCTCACCTCGTTGTCTCGTACACCGTAGCATTGCATCGGTCGAGCCCGAACTCCGGCCGCCACCGAGGTCGACGCCGTGCCCAACTCTGGCCACCTCGCAACCTCCCCCTGCCACAGTTGGATGCGCACGAGCCCCAGCTCCTCGTAGGTGGGCTCGGCCATCGATTTGGTCGCCGGAGCCGCCGTCCCGATCATCGCCGCCGCGTCTGTGTGCTCGTCGGCGTTGAACTCCGATGATATGACGTGTCCCGTCATTAGCAGCTAACGGCCCCGCTAATTAACCCGCAGGGTCAATGACAGTGGGCCCCGTGCCTGTTTAGTTTAATTTAATTTTCTGTTTAGTTTAGTTCATAACCCACTGGGACCCACACGTCAGCATTGACTTTGCTGACGCGGCCGTTGACTGGTCCCACCTGTCAGACACACAAACCAGCCCTGGGTCACTGACCAGTGGGCCCCCCTGGTCAGGTTTGACCTGGACCGGGTCAGTTGACCGCTGACGTCACACTGACGCCAGGCTGACGCAGTAAATCTTTTCTGGATTTATTCTTATTTAGAAAATTCCATAAAATGCCCAAAACTTCTAAAAATCATAGAAAATCAACCGTAACTCCAAATGAAATAAATTATATATGAAAAATTATCAGAAAAATTCAAGGAATCTGTTTACGGCATTTTCATGCATGTTTGAACAATGTTTGTCCTCTGTTTTGGACAAAACAAATAAATGGCATTTAACTAATCATATATGGAGTTTGAATTTGAATCTTGTATTCAAACCAACTTCATTTAACTTGTTGATAGTTGCATTAGCTCAATCAACAGCATATTGCCATGTCATCATCATGCATCATATTGTTGCATCGTTTGGGGCCTGAGCGACACCCCGGCCGGATCTCCTTGCGGATGGAACCCGAACAGGCGATAAACCTGGACTAGAGACTTGTGTGGTTAGTCAGGTCCTGGCCGACTCCCTCACCAGGCTTCCACTTGAAGGTTGCCGAGATACACGACGTGTACATGGTGGTAAGTGGCGAGAGCGTGTGTGAAGAAGTACACCCCTGCAGGGTTATCATTATCTATTCGAATAGCCGGATTCCTCGGATATGGAAACTTGGACCCCTTGCATAGTTCATAGACAAGTGAAAGTCGATACTTTAAAATGCGCAAGATAAGTGTGAGTGCTACGGATGGCGTTCTCGCAGGGAGACGGGAGTGGATCCATAGTAGTGTATTGGTATGGTGAATTTGTGGACTCGTGTGCGCCACCTCAAAAGAGTTGCTTGCAGTCGTAGTTCAGGTTAGCCACTGAGTCAAAGCTGGCTTGCTACAGTTAAACTCCACCACCCCCTTTGTTGATACCGATGCATATGTAGCTAGTTCTGATGTAAGTCTTGCTGAGTACCTTTGTACTCACGTTTGCTTAATTTATGTTTTGCAGAGAGATTTCAGTCTCGCTAGTAGTTCTGCGTGGACTTCGACGTTTAGCTTGTTACCTCAGCTACGATCTTGTGCCCTCGGCAGGATCTGGTAGATAGTCAGGCTTCTTAGCCTTTTTCATTTGTAGATGTCTATACTCAGATATGTTAAGCTTCCGCATGTGCTTTGCATTGTATGCTATGACTGCTGGGTCATGAGACCCATGTTTGTAATATCTCGCTCCTCGGAGCCTAATAAATAAATACTTTGAGTCGTAGAGTCTTGTTGTGATGCCATGTTGTATTTGCACATATCGAGCATATTGTGTGTATGATTGTGTTGGGTTTTGTAGTAATTTCAAAAAAATTCCTACACACACGCAAGATCATGGTGATGCATAGCAACGAGAGGGGAGAGTGTTGTCTACGTACCCTCGTAGACCGCAACGGAAGCGTTGACGCAACGTAGAGGAAGTAGTCGTACGTCTTCCCGATTCGACCGATCCAAGTACCGTTACTCCGGCACCTCCGAGTTCTTAGCACACGTACAGCTCGATGACGCTCCCCGGGCTCCGATCCAGGAAAGCTTCGGGGATGAGTTCCGTCAGCACAACGGCGTGGTGACGATGATGATGTTCTACCGACGCAGGGCTTCGCCTAAGCACTACAACGATATGACCGAGGTGGAATATGGTGGCAGGGGGCACCGCACACGGCTAAGGAACGATCACGTGGATCAACTTGTGTGTTCTAGGGTGCCCCCCTGACCCCGTATATAAAGGAGCAAGGGGGAGGCCGGCCGGCCCTTGTTTGGCGCGCCAGGAGGAGTCCTCCTCCTACTAGGAGTAGGACTCCTACTAGGAGGGGGAAAGAGGTGGAGAGGGAGAAGGAAAGGGGGGGGGGCGCCACCCCCTCCCCTAGTCCAATTAGGACCAGGGAGGAGGTGGCGCGCGGCCCACCTCTGGCAGCCCCTCTCTCTCTCCCCTAAGGCCCATATGGCCCATTACTTCTCCCGGTAGGGTTCCGGTAACCCTCCGGCTCTCCGGTTTTCTCCGAAATCACCCGGAACACTTCCGGTGTCCGAATATAGCCGTCCAATATATCAATCTTTATGTCTCGACCATTTCAAGACTCCTCGTCATGTCCGTGATCACATCCGGGACTCTGAACTAACTTCGATACATCAAAATGCATAAACTCATAATAACTGTCATCGTAACGTTAAGCGTGCGGACCCTACGGTTCGAGAACAATGTAGACATGACTGAGACAAATCTCCGGTCAATAACCAATAGTGCTCCTACATATTCTACGAAGATCTTTATCGGTCAGACCGCATAACAACATACGTTGTTCCCTTTGTCATCAGTATGTTACTTGCCCGAGATTCGATCGTCGGTATCCAATACCTAGTTCAATCTCGTTACTGGCAAGTCTCTTTACTCGTTCTGTAATACATCATCTCGCAACTAACTCATTGGCTGCAATGCTTGCAAGGCTTATGTGATGTGCATTACCGAGAGGGCCCAGAGATACCTCTCCGACAATCGGAGTGACAAATCCTAATCTCGAAATACGCCAACCCAACATCTACCTTTGGAGACACCTATAGAGCACCTTTATAATCACCCATTTACGTTGTGACGTTTGGTTGCACACAAAGTGTTCCTCTGGTAAACGGGAGTTGCAGAATCTCATAGTTATAGGAACATGTATATGTCATGAAGAAAGCAATAGCAACATACTAAACGATTGGGTGCTAAGCTAATGGAATGGGTCATGTCAATCAGATCATTCAACTAATGATGTGACCTCGTTAATCAAATAACAACTCTTTGTTCATGGTTAGGAAACATAACCATCTTTGATTAACGAGCTAGTCAAGTAGAGGCATACTAGTGACACTCTTTGTCTATGTATTCACACATGTATTATGTTTCCGGTTAATACAATTCTAGCATGAATAATAAACATTTATCATGATATAAGGGAATAAATAATAACTTTATTATTGCCTCTAGGGCATATTTCCTTCAGTCTCCCACTTGCACTAGAGTCAATAATCTAGATTACACAGTAATGATTCTAACACCCATGGAGCCTTGGTGCTGATCATGTTTTGCTCGTGGAAGAGGCTTAGTCAACAGGTCTACAACATTCAGATCCGTATGTATCTTGCAAATCTCTATGTCTCCCACCTGGACTAGATCTCGGATGGAATTGAAGCGTCTCTTGATGTGCTTGGTGCTCTTGTGAAATCTGGATTCCTTTGCCAAGGCAATTGCACCAGTATTGTCACAAAAGATTTTCATTGGACCCGATGCACTAGGTATGACACCTAGATCGGATATGAACTCCTTCATCCAGACTCCTTCGTTTGCTGCTTCCGAAGCAGCTATGTACTCCGCTTCACATGTAGATCCCGCCACGACGCTTTGTTTAGAACTGCACCAACTGACAGCTCCACCGTTTAATGTAAACACGTATCCGTTTTGCGATTTAGAATCGTCCGGATCAGTGTCAAAGCTTGCATCAACGTAACCATTTACGATGAGCTCTTTGTCACCTCCATATACGAGAAACATATCCTTAGTCCTTTTCAGGTACTTCAGGATGTTCTTGACTGTTGTCCAGTGATCCACTCCTGGATTACTTTGGTACCTCCCTGCTAAACTTATAGCAAGGCACACATCAGGTCTGGTACATAGCATTGCATACATGATAGAGCCTATGGCTGAAGCATAGGGAACATCTTTCATTTTCTCTCTATCTTCTGCAGTGGTCGGGCATTGAGTCTGACTCAACTTCACACCTTGTAACATAGGCAAGAACCCTTTCTTTGCTTGATCCATTTTGAACTTTTTCAAAATCTTGTCAAGGTATGTGCTTTGTGAAACTCCAATTAAGCGTTTTGATCTATCTCTATAGATCTTTATTCCTAATATGTAAGCAGCTTCACCGAGGTCTTTCATTGAAAAACTCTTATTCAAGTATCCCTTTATGCTATCCAGAAATTCTATATCATTTCCAATCAGTAATATGTCATCCACATATAATATCAGAAATGCTACAGAGCTCCCACTCACTTTCTTGTAAATACAGGCCTCTCCGAAAGTCTGTATAAAACCAAATGCTTTGATCACACTATCAAAGCGCTTATTCCAACTCCGAGAGGCTTGCACTAGTCCATAAATGGATCGCTGGAGCATGCACACTTTGTTAGCTCCCTTTGGATCTACAAAACCTTCCGGTTGCATCATATACAACTCTTCTTCCAGAAATCCATTCAGGAATGCAGTTTTGACATCCATCTGCCAAATTTCATAATCATAAAATGCGGCAATTGCTAAAATGATTTGGACAGACTTAAGCATCGCTACGGGTGAGAAGGTCTCATCGTAGTCAACCCCTTGAACTTGTCGAAAACCTTTTGCGACAAGTCGAGCTTTGTAGACAGTAACATTACCATCAGCGTCAGTCTTCTTCTTGAAGATCCATTTATTCTCAATTGCTTGCCGATCATCGGGCAAGTCAACCAAAGTCCATACTTTGTTCTCATACATGGATCCCATCTCAGATTTCATGGCTTCAAGCCATTTTGCAGAATCTGGGCTCACCATCACTTCTTCATAGTTCGTAGGTTCATCATGATCTAGCAGCATGATTTCCAGAATAGGATT
The DNA here is from genome assembly GCF_056163025.1 of Triticum urartu. Taxonomy (NCBI): domain Eukaryota; kingdom Viridiplantae; phylum Streptophyta; class Magnoliopsida; order Poales; family Poaceae; genus Triticum; species Triticum urartu. The sequence continues at coordinate 23,152,533 of NC_141878.1, read as the reverse complement.
ACCGTACCACTCTGGCGCGGATCTCACTCTGGCTGATCTACAAGGTTCAGTAGTATCTTGTCCTGAAGTTTCATGATCATTATCATTAGCTTCCTCACTTATTGGTGTAGGTGTTGCAGAAACAGTTTTCTGTAATGTCCTACTTTCCAATAAGGGAGCAGGTACAGTTACCTCGTCAAGTTCTACTTTCCTCCCACTCACTTCTTTCGAGAGAAACTCCTTCTCTAGAAAGGATCCATTCTTAGCAACGAATGTCTTGCCTTCGGATCGGTGATAGAAGGTGTACCCAACAGTCTCTTTTGGGTATCCTATGAAGACACATTTCTCCGATTTAGGTTCGAGCTTATCAGGTTGAAGCTTTTTCACATAAGCATCGCAGCCCCAAACTTTAAGAAACGACAACTTTGGTTTCTTGCCAAACCATAGTTCATAAGGCGTCGTCTCAACGGATTTTGATGGTGCCCTATTTAACGTGAATGCGGCCGTCTCTAAAGCATAACCCCAAAACGATAGCGGTAAATCAGTAAGAGACATCATACATCGCACCATATCTAGTAAAGTACGATTACGACGTACGGACACACCATTGCGCTGTGGTGTTCCGGGTGGCGTGAGTTGCGAAACTATTCCACAATTTTTCAAATGTACACCAAACTCGTAACTCAAATATTCTCCTCCACGATCAGATCGTAGAAACTTTATTTTCTTGTTACGATGATTTTCAACTTCACTCTGAAATTCTTTGAACTTTTCAAATGTTTCAGACTTGTGTTTCATTAAGTAGATATACCCATATCTGCTTAAGTCATCTGTGAAGGAGAGAAAATAACGATATCCGCCACGAGCCTCAATATTCATCGGACCACATACATCTGTATGTATGACTTCCAACAAATCTGTTGCTCTCTCCATAGTACCGGAGAACGGTGTTTTAGTCATCTTGCCCATGAGGCACGGTTCGCAAGTACCAAGTGATTCATAATCAAGTGGTTCCAAAAGTCCATCAGTATGGAGTTTCTTCATGCGCTTTATACCGATATGACCTAAACGGCAGTGCCACAAATAAGTTGCACTTTCATTATCAACTCTGCATCTTTTGTCTTCAACATTATGAATATGTGTGTTACTACTATCGAGATTCATCAAAAATAGACCACTCTTCAAAGGTGCATGACCATAAAAGATATTACTCATATAAATAGAACAACCATTATTCTCTGATTTAAATGAATAACCGTCTCGCATCAAACAAGATCCAGATATAATGTTCATGCTCAACCCTGGCACCAAATAACAATTATTTAGGTCTAATACTAATCCCGAAGGTAGATGTAGAGGTAGCGTGCCGACTGCAATCACATCGACTTTGGAACCATTTCCCACGCGCATCGTCACCTCGTCCTTTGCTAGTGTTCGCTTAATCCGTAGTCCCTGTTTTGAGTTGCAAATATTAGCAACAGAACCAGTATCAAATACCCAGGTACTACGGCGAGCTCTAGTAAGGTACACATCAATAACATGTATATCACATATACCTTTGTTCACCTTGCCATCCTTCTTATCCGCTAAATACTTGGGGCAGTTCCGCTTCCAGTGATTAGTCTGCTTGCAGTAGAAGCACTCAGTTTCAGGCTTAGGTCCAGACTTGGGTTTCTTCTCCTGAGCAGCAACTTGCTTGCCGTTCTTTTTGAAGTTCCCCTTCTTCTTCCCTTTGCCCTTTTTCTTGAAACTAGTGGTCTTGTTGACCATCAATACTTGATGCTCCTTCTTGATTTCTACCTCCGCAGCTTTCAGCATTGCGAAGAGCTCGGGAATAGTCTTATTCATCCCTTGCATATTATAGTTCATCACGAAGCTCTTGTAGCTTGGTGGCAGTGATTGGAGAATTCTGTCAATGACGCAATCATCTGGAAGATTAACTCCCAATTGAATCAAGTGATTATTATACCCAGACATTTTGAGTATATGCTCACTGACAAAACTGTTCTCCTCCATCTTGCAGCTATAGAACTTATTGGAGACTTCATATCTCTCAATCCGGGCATTTGCTTGAAATATTAACTTCAACTCCTGGAACATCTCATATGCCCCATGACGTTCAAAACGTCGTTGAAGTCCCGATTCTAAGCCGTAAAGCATGGCACACTGAACTATCGAGTAGTCATCAGCTTTGCTCTGCCAGACATTCATAACATCTGGTGTTGCTCCAGCAGCAGGCCTGGCACCCAGCGGTGCTTCCAGGACGTAATTCTTCTGTGCAGCAATGAGGATAATCCTCAAGTTACGGACCCAGTCCGTGTAATTGCTACCATCATCTTTCAACTTTGCTTTCTCAAGGAACGCATTAAAATTCAACGGAACGACAGCACGGGCCATCTATCTACAATCAAACATACATAAGCAAGATACTATCAGGTACTAAGTTCATGATAAATTTAAGTTCAATTAATCAAATTTAAAGAACTCCCACTTAGATAGACATCCCTCTAATCCTCTAAGTGATCACGTGATCCAAATCAACTAAACCATAACCGATCATCACGTGAGATGGAGTAGTTTTCAATGGTGAACATCGTTATGTTGATCATATATACTATATGATTCACGCTCGACCTTTCGGTCTCCGTGTTCCGAGGCCATATCTGCATATGCTAGGCTCGTCAAGTTTAACATGAGTATTCTGCGTGTGCAAAACTGGCTGGACGTAGAGCTTATCACACCCGATCATCACGTGGTGTCTGGGCACGACGAACTTTGGCAACGGTGCATACTCAGGGAGAACACTTCTTGATAATTTAGTGAGAGATCATCTTATAATGCTACCGTCAATCAAAGCAAGATAAGATGCATAAAAGATAAACATCACATGCAATCAATATAAGTGATATGATATGGCCATCATCATCTTGTGCCTGTGATCTCCATCTCCGAAGCACCGTCATGATCACCATCGTCACCGGCGCGACACCTTGATCTCCATCGTAGCATCGTTGTCGTCTCGCCAATCTTATGCTTCCACGACTATCGCTACTGCTTAGTGATAAAGTAAAGCATTACATCGTGATTGCATTGCATACAATAAAGCGACAACCATATGGCTCCTGCCAGTTGCCGATAACTCGGTTACAAAACATGATCATCTCATACAATAATATTTAGCATCATGTCTTGACCATATCACATCACAACATGCCCTCCAAAAACAAGTTAGACGTCCTCTAATTTGTTGTTGCAATTTTTACGTGGCTGCTACGGGCTTAAGCAAGAACCAATCTCACCTACGCATCAAAACCACAACGATAGTTTGTCAAGTTGATGCCGTTTTAACCTTCGCATGGACCGGGTGTAGCCACACTTGGTTCAACTAAAGTTGGAGAAACAGTCACCCGCAAGCCACCTTTGTGCAAAGCATGTCGGGAGAACCGGTCTCGTGTAAGCGTACGCGTAATGTCGGTCCGGGCCGCTTCAGCCAACAATACCACCAAACCAAAGTATGACATGCTGGTAGGCAGTATGACTTATATCGCCCACAACTCACTTGTGTTCTACTCGTGCAAATAACATCAAACCATAAAACCTAGGCTTTGATACCACTGTTGGGTTTCGTAGTAATTTCAAAAAAATTCCTACGCACACGCAAGATCATGGTGATGCATAGCAACGAGAGGGGAGAGTGTTGTCTACGTACCCTCGTAGACCGCAACGGAAGCGTTGACGCAACGTAGAGGAAGTAGTCGTACGTCTTCCCGATCCGACCGATCCAAGTACCGTTACTCCGGCACCTCCGAGTTCTTAGCACACGTATAGCTCGATGACGCTCCCCGGGCTTCGATCCAGCAAAGCTTCGGGGATGAGTTCCGTCAGCACAACAGCGTGGTGACGATGATGATGTTCTACCGACGCAGGGCTTCGCCTAAGCACTACAACGATATGACCGAGGTGGAATATGGTGGCAGGGGGCACCGCACATGGCTAAGGAACGATCACGTGGATCAACTTTTGTGTTCTAGGGTGCCCCTTGCCCCCGAATATAAAGGAGCAAGGGGGAGGCCGGCCGGCCCTTGTTTGGCGCGCCAGGAGGAGTCCTCCTCCTAGTAGGAGTAGGACTCCTACTAGGAGGGGGAAAGAGGTGGAGAGGGAGAAGGAAAGGGGGGGCGCCGCCCCCCTCCCCTAGTCCAATTCGGACCAGGGAGGAGGTGGCGCGTGGCCCTCCTCTGGCAGCTCCTCTCTCTCCACTAAGGCCCATATGGCCCATTACTTCTCCCGGTAGTGTTCCGGTAACCCTCCGGCTCTCCGGTTTTCTCCGAAATCACCCGGAACACTTCCGGTGTCCGAATATAGCCGTCCAATATATCAATCTTTATGTCTCGACCATTTCGAGACTCCTCGTTATGTCCGTGATCACATCTGGGACTCCGAACTAACTTCGGTACATCAAAATGCATAAACTCATAATAACTGTCATCGTAATGTTAAGCGTGCGGACCCTACGGTTCGAGAACAATGTAGACATGACTGAGACAAATCTCCGATCAATAACCAATAGCGGGACCTGGATGCCCATATTGTCTCCTACGTATTCTACGAAGATCTTTATCGGTCAGACCGCATAACAACATACGTTGTTCCCTTTGTCATCAGTATGTTACTTGCCCGAGATTCGATCGTCGGTATCCAATACCTAGTTCAATCTCGTTACTGGCAAGTCTCTTTACTCGTTCTGTAATACATCATCTCGCAACTAACTCATTGGCTGCAATGCTTGCAAGGCTTATGTGATGTGCATTACCGACAGGGCCCAGAGATACCTCTCTGACAATCGCAGTGACAAATCCTAATCTCGAAATACGCCAACCCAACATCTACCTTTGGAGACACCTGTAGAGCACCTTTATAATCACCCATTTACGTTGTGAAGTTTGGTTACACACAAAGTGTTCCTCTGGTAAACGGGAGTTGCATAATCTCATGGTTATAGGAACATGTATAAGTCATGAAAAAAGCAATAGCAACATACTAAACGATCGGGTGCTAAGCTAATGGAATGGGTCATGTCAATCAGATCATTCAACTAATGATGTGACCTCGTTAATCAAATAACAACTCTTTGTTCATGGTTAGGAAACATAACCATCTTTGATTAACGAGCTAGTCAAGTAGAGGCATACTAGTGACACTCTGTTTGTCTATGTATTCACACATGTATTATGTTTCCGGTTAAGACAATTCTAGCATGAATAATAAACATTTATCATGATATAAGGAAATAAATAATAACTTTATTATTGCCTCTAGGGCATATTTCCTTCAGATTGAAATGCTTGGTATGTGTGGGATCCGACAATCTAGTTGTTTATCCTTGGCAGCCTCTCTTATGGGGAAATGTAGTCTAGTGCTTCCGTGAGCCATAGTAGTCCGCTACAGCCCGGTTCACCGGAGTCCTGCTAGCCCAACACTACTGCTCAGGACGCTTGACTGGCCGGCATGTGTTTCACTTCGTTCCTGTGTCTGTCCCTTCGGGGAAATGTCACGCGGTGACTCCGGAGTCCTGCCTAGCCTGCTACAGCCCGGGTTCCTAGAGTCCTGTTAGCCCAGTGCTACAGCCCGGATTCACACGCTACTGACCGACATGCTCGAGGTTGATTCATGTATGCCTGTCCCCACGGGTTAGTGCCGCTTTGGGTTCACGACTAGCCATGTCGGCCCGGGTTCTCTGTCATATGGATGCTAGCGACACTATCATATACGTGAGCCAAAAGGCGCAAACGGTCCCGGGCCATGGTAAGGTGACACCCGTGGGAATACCGTGCGTGAGGCCGCAAAGTGATATGAGGTGTTACCGGCTAGATCGATGTGACTTGGAATCGGGGTCCTGACAATGAACTAGGATGTGCGTCATGATATTGAAGAAGGATGGTGGGAACACCAGCTCGAAACTGACAAGACATTGCTCCACATCACTCCTTAGCCTTGGTATGATTTCGGGATCGATCACCGTCTGAGAGATTGTATTGGGGAATGCACATAGCTTCAAAATGGCTAATCGGACGTTTTCCGGTACAAGCCCCCTCAATGCACCCGGAAGCAGTTGCATCATAATCACGTGACAGTCATGAGACTTTAGGTTCTGTGACTTTTTCTCTAGAATATTTATTATTCCCTTTATATTTGACGAGAAGCCAGTCGGGACCTTCATACTGAGCAGGCATTCAAAAAAGATTTCCTTCTCTTCTTTGGTAAGAGCGTAGCTGGCAGAACCTTCATACTGATTTGGAGGCATGCCGTCTTTTTCGTGCAAACGTTGCAGGTCCTCCCGTGCCTCAGGTGTATCTTTTGTCTTCCCATACACGCCCAAGAAGCATAACAGGTTCACGCAAAGGTTCTTCGTCACATGCATCACGTCGATTGAAGAGCGTACCTCTAACTCTTTCTATTAGGGTAGGTCCCAATATATAGATTTCTTCTTCCACATGGGTGCGCGTCCCTCAGCGTCATTCGGAACAGATAGTCCGCCGGGACCCTTTCCAAATATTACGTGTAAATTAGAGACCATAGCAACTACGTGATCGCCAGTACGCATGGCGGGCTTCTTCCGGTGATCTGTCTCGCCTTTGAAATGCTTACCTTTCTTTCGACATTGATGGTTGGTCGGGAGAAATCGACGATGGACCAGGTACACATTCTTCCTGCATCTGTCCAGGTATAAAATTTCGATGCCAGCTAAACAGCGCGTGCATGCGTGCTATCCCTTGTTTGTCTGTCCTGAAAGGTTACTGAGAGCGGGCCAATCATTGATGGTCATGAACAACAACGGCTTTACGTCAAATTCTTCCCCCATGTGCTCATCCCACGCACGTACACCTGTTCCATTCCACAGATGTAAGATTTCTTCAACTAATGGCCTTAGGTACACATCAATGTTGTTGCCGGGTTGCTTAGGGCTTTGGATGAGAATAGGCATCATAATGAACTTCCGCTTCATGCACATCCAAGGATGAAGGTTATACATACATAGAATCACGGGCCAGGTGCTGTGATTGCTGCTCTGCTCCCCAAAAGGATTAATGCCATCGGCGCTTAAAGCAAACCATATGTTCCTTGGGTCACTTGCAAACTCAGCCCAGAACTTTCTCTCGATTTTTCTCCACTGCGACCCGTCAGCAGGTGCTCTCAACTTCCCGTCTTTCTTACGGTCCTCACTGTGCCATCGCATCAACTTGGCATGCTCTTTGATTTTGAACAGTCGTTTCAACCGTGGTATTATAGGAGCATACCACATCGCCTTCACAGGAACCCTCTTCCTGCGGGGCTCGCCCTCAACATCACCAGAGTCATCTCGTCAGATCTTATACTGCAATGCACTGCATACCGGGCATGCGTTCAAATCCTTGTACGCACCGCGGTAGAGTATGCAGTCATTAGGGCATGCATGTATCTTCTCCACCTCCAATCCTAGAGGGCATACGACCTTCTTTGCTGCGTACGTACTATCGGGCAATTCGTTATTCTTTGGAAGCTTCTTCTTCAATATTTTCAGTAGCTTCTCAAATCCTTTGTCAGGCAAAGCATTCTTTGCCTTCCACTACAGCAATTCCAGTATGGTACCGAGCTTTGTGTTGCCATCTTCGCAATTGGGGTACAACCCTTTTTTGTGATCCTCTAACATGCGATCGAACTTCAGCTTCTCCTTTTCACTTTCGCACTTTTACCTTGCATCAACAATGACCCGGCAGAGATCATCATCGGGCACATCATCTGGTTCCTCTGGATCTTCAACTTCCTCTTGATCTTCAGCTTCGCCCGTTGCAGCATCACCGTATTCAGGGGGCACATAGTTGTCATCGTCCTCTTCTTCTTCGTTGTCTTCCATCATAACCCCTATTTCTCCGTGCTTCGTCCAAACATTATAGTGTGGCATGAAACCCTTATAAAGCAGGTGGGTGTGAAGGATTTTCTTGTTAGAGTAAGACCGCGTATTCCCACAATTAGGGCATGGACAACACATAAAACCATTCTGCTTGTTTGCCTCAGCCACTTCGAGAAAATTATGCACGCCCTTAATGTACTCAGAGGTGTGTCTGTCACCGTACATCCATTGCTGGTTCATCTGCGTGCATTATATATAATTATGTGTGTCAAAAGTAAGAAAATTAGACAAGTATCTATCTAAAGTAAGATTTTTTTTTCTTTCAGAAAGAAGATAAGAACAAGAGGCTCACCACGGTGGTGCCGGCGACGAGATCGGCGCGGGCGATCGACGGCGGTGAAGACGAGGACGGGGTGTGACGGACCACTAAACCTAGACAAATCTCGGAAAAAATGGAGCTCGGAGGTCGAGCTTCAAGAGGAGAAAGCTTAACTAGTGTGGCTCGGGCATTTCATCGAACACCTCACATGCATAAGAGGTGAGCTAGAGCACCCAAATGCCCTTCCTCGCCGGCCAGCAAAAACCAGAGCACTGTGGAGTGCTTTGCTCGCTGGCGATGGGGTATATATAGGCAACTCATTTGTCCCGGTTCATGGCTGGAACCGGGACTAAAGGCCATCCTTCTGTCCCGGTTCCAGCCACGAACCGGGACCAAGGGTTGTGGGCCAGGAGCGAGGCCCATTGGTCGCGGTTCGTGCCAAGAACCGGGACAAATGGACCCAGACGAACCGGGACCAATGCCCACGAGGCCCCGGCCGCCCCCTGGGCTCACGAACTGGGACAAATGCCTCCATTGGTCCCGGTTCGTGGACAAAACCGGGACTAATGGGTTGGCCAGGCCCGACCGAAAGCCCCTTTTTCTACGAGTGAACCACCCTACGTAAAAAATTGAAGGCAAAATCAAAATCAAAAATTAAAGGCAAAATGGAGAGCCTAGGATAGTGGAAGAACAGATGTACAATAAGATCACCTTAACAGACGTCATGCCGCGCAGGAGCCATTGGAGCCCGATTCAATCTCTAGATCCGTTTGCGGCCTTGGTCTTCCTCCAGCCGAGGAGACGGCGGAGGCATTGCGACCGTGGCGCTAGGGTTAGCCTAGTCCGAGGGGACGAGGGGGAACGGGCCGCATTCCACCTCATGCGGTGCGGCGGGGCCGGCTGGGCGAAGGGGATGACGGCGGCGGGGCAGGGAGGCGCGGGCTGCTCTAGTGATTGGAGGGAGAAAGAGAGAGGGGCTTGGTGGGACGGAGAGACGGCCACACTAGTACTGGAGGAGGCGGCTTAGGTCTTCACAAGAGAAGTTGTTGCCCTTTCGTACGCCTATGCGCGAAATAACGAAAATGCCCTTGGCGGGGCACTGTAATTGCACGCGGTTGCACGGCGGGAGTGAAACTATTCATTGTAATAGTGCTCTTGTTCGGTCCGACGGCCTAGGGCTTCCACGTGCGCGATCCAACGGCCGAAAGTGCATCAAGGAATCGAGATGGACGGCCGGATGTCCCTAATAGTTGTGAGAGCTCGAACCTTGCTTAGGTTCTTGTTTCTTGATAAACTGATGGACGTGAGAGTGGATATTAAGATAAATGGAGCCTAACTCTCACACGTCTTGATTTTGCCGTTCTTCGATATTCTCAATTATTGAAGTATCAAAAATGCTGTCTATTATTTTAATAAAAAAGGACTATGTCCAAAGCAATTAAGTCCTATAGCTCAGCTGGTTAGAGCGCTGGTGCGATGTACCAGAAGTCACGGGTTCAAGCCCCGTCGGGACTAATTCTTTTTTTTAATTGCGATTATCCTTTTCTTTCTTGTACCCGTATAGAGATCGATCTCACGGTTGTACGTCTCCTGTCGATTCCCTATGTACCCGTACGTACACCATATATATAACGGTAAGTATGTTTCCTCAAGCGACACCATATGTTTTTTTAGTATTCCTCAACAAAAAGTATGTTCTTTTAGTCTAAACACATTTTATTCATTAATCATCGACCAAATACATTAGGATAAAATTTAGTTTCGGAGGATGGAGGAGCCACAGATGGCGTCCTAAAAAGAGGCCTAATGTGTCCTTAGCATTTCTATAAGCCTTAATATTAGTTTCACGTCCCTTAAAGATGGCTGGAAATGCCGTGAACTGTGCTGAGGTAGCTTTAATCTCCTTGACGATGCTCCCATTTAAGCCTCCTGCATTGTTTTTGATATTTGTAACAACCTATTTGCAATCAGAAGGTATTATCACATGTGTGAGTCAAGATCCTGGGCTAGAGAAAGAGCTTCTCGACAAGCTAGCATTTACAAAGTAGTCGGGTCTGTTATGCCATCACACTTTATCGCTGAAGCACCCAGGTATTTGACTGCTCCATCTGTACACACGGTACTGAAAGATCAAGTACCATTAGTAGAAAACAGGGCTATGGTCCAGGCCGGCTCAGCCCATTAGTCCCGGTTCAGTCTAGAACCGGGACCAATGTGGGCATTGGTCCCGGTTCGTGAGCCCAGGGGGCCGGCCGGGCCACGTGGTCCATTGGTCCCGGTTCGTCTGGACCTTTTGGTCCCGGTTGGTGGGAAGAACCGGGACCAATGGGCCTCGCTCCTGGCCCACCACCATTGGTCCCGGTTGGTGGCTTGAACCAGGACCAAAGGCTTCCCTTTAGTCCCGGTTCTTGTCATCAACCGGGACCAATGAGGTGCCTATATATACCCCCTCGCGCAAGAGCAGAGCACAGTGCTCTGTTTTTTTGGCCGAGGGGGAGAGGGCTTTGTGGTGCTCTAGCTCACCTCCTATGCACATGAGGTGTTCGATTGAATGCCCGAGCCACACTACTTAAGCTTTCTCCTCTCGAAGCTCGACCTCCAAGCTCCATTTTCCTCGAGATTTGTCTAGATTTAGCGGTCCGTCACGCCCCGTCCCCATCTTCACCGCCGTCGATCACCCGCGCCGATCTCATCACCGACACCACCGTGGTGAGCCTCTTGTTCTTATCTTCTTTCTGAAAGGAAAAATATTCTTACTTGTATGTTTAGATAGATACTTGTATCATTTTCTTACATTTTTTATTGCATCTTATATAGTGCGATGGTTTTGGTATCCGCCCCCGTTGGCCCTCGTCCTGTCTATGATTCGGATTTGGTATGTATATTATCTTTATAACTATTGGTTTATTTATTGTTTATGAAAATTATGCCGACCAACGTGACATAGATTTTATTTATCTAGGATGTATGTGAATCGGAAATGCCAACCGACCCTATTGTCGAGAGGTTAAATTTAGTTGAAGAAGAAGACAATTTGTTGAAGGAAAAAATAAAAAAAATTGAGGAGGAGAAGATGATATTGGAGTTGCATGTTGCGGATGTCGTCGATGATCACAAGATCAAGATGGATGCAATGCGCTTGAAGATTAGAAAGATTAAAAAATATGCCATTCATACCGAGGCTTGGTATCATTATGCCGTTGGATCAATTGTTACCTTGGTTGCGATTATGATCGCATTTGTTTTCGCATTGAAATGTTTTACATAGTTTCAATGTATGGTTTAATTAATTAGATGCTCTGGAGAGCTATATGTTATTAGATGAGAACTATGTATGCACTTTGGTTTTAATGTGATGATGAACTTCTATTAATTTGGACACTTAATTATATATAATGCACGCAGATGAACCGGCAATGGATGTACGGTGACAGACACACCCGCGAGTACATTAAGGGCGTGCATGAGTTTCTCGATGCGGCTGAGGCAAACAAGCAGAATGGTTTTATGTGTTGTCCATGCACTGAATGTGGGAATACGAGGTCTTACTCTAACCGGAAAATCCTTCACTCCCACCTGCTTTACAAGGGTTTCATGCCACACTATAATGTTTGGACGAGGCACGGAGAAATAGGGGTTATGATGGAAGACGGCGAAAAAGAAGAGTACGATGACAACTATGTGCCCCCTGAATACGGTGATGCTGCAACGGGGGGAGCTGGTGAAGATCAAGAGGAACCAGACGATGTGCCCAATGATGCTGCCACGGGTGAAGCTGCTGAAGATCAAGAGGAACCAGACGATGTGCCTGATGATGATGATCTCCGCCGGGTCATTGTCGATGCAAGGATGCAATGCATTAGTCAAAAGGAGAAGCTGAAGTTCGATCGCATGTTAGAGGATCACAAAAAAGGGTTATACCCCAATTGCGAAGATGGCAACACAAAGCTCGGTACCGTACTGGAATTGCTGCAGTGGAAGGCAGAGAATGCTGTGGCTGACAAACGATTTAAGAAGCTATTGGAAATATTGAAGAAGAAGCTTCCAAAGGATAACGAATTGCTCGACAGTACATACGCAGCAAAGAAGGTCGTATGCCCTCTAGGATTGGAGGTGGAGAAGATACATGCATGCCCTAATGACTGCATCCTCTACCGCGGTGGATACAAGGATCTGAACGCATGCCCGGTATGCGGTGCGTTGCGGTATAAGATCAGACGAGATGACCCTGGTGATGTTGACGGCGAGCCCCTCAGGAAGAGGGTTCCTGCGAAGGTGATGTGGTATGCTCCTATAATACCACGGTTGCAACGTCTGTTCAGAAAAAAAGAGCATGCCAAGTTGATGCGATGGCACAGTGAGAGCCGAAAGAAAGATGGGAAGTTGAGAGCACCCGCTGACGGGTCGCAGTGGAGAAAAATCGAGAGAATGTACTGGGATGAGTTTGGAACGGACCCAAGGAATGTATGGTTTGCTTTAAGCGCGGATGGCATTAATCCTTTCGGGGAGCAGAGCAGCAATCACAGCACCTGGCCCGTGACTCTATGTATGTATAACCTTCCTCCTTGGACGTGCATGAAGCGGAAGTTCATTATGATGCCAGTTCTCATCCAAGGCCCTAAGCAACCCGGCAACGAAATTGATGTGTACCTAAGGCCATTAGTTGAAGAACTTTTACAGCTGTGGAATGGAAACGGTGTACGTACGTGGGATGAGCACAGACAGGAGGAATTTAACCTTAAGGCGTTGCTGTTCGTGACCATCAACGATTGGCCCGCTCTCAGTAACCTTTCAGGACAGACAAACAAAGGATACCACGCATGCACACACTGTTTAGATGACACTGAAAGTACATACCTGGACAAATGCAGGAAGAATGTGTACCTGGGCCATCGTCGATTTCTTCCGACCAACCATCAATGTCGAAAGAAAGGCAAGCATTTCAAAGGCGAGGCAGATCACCGGAAGAAGCCCGCCATGCGCACCGGTGATCACGTGCTTGCTATGGTCAATGATTTACACTACGTAATCTTTGGAAAGGGTCCCGGTGGACTAGCTGTTCTGAATGACGCTGAGGGACACGCACCCATGTGGAAGAAGAAATCTATATTTTGGGACCTACCCTACTTGAAAGACCTAGAGGTCCGCTCCTCAATCGACGTGATGCACGTGACGAAGAACCTTTGCGTGAACCTGCTAGGCTTCTTGGGCGTGTATGGGAAGACAAAAGATACACCTGAGGCACGGGAGGACCTGCAACGTTTGCACGAAAAAGACGGCATGCCTCAAGCAGTATAAAGGTCCTGCCAGCTACGCTCTTACGAAAGAAGAGAAAGAAATCTTCTTTGAATGCCTGCTCAGTATGAAGGTCACGACTGGCTTCTCGTCGAATATAAAGGGAATAATAAATATGCCAGAGAAAAAGTTTCAGAACCTAAATTCTCATGACTGCCACCTGATTATGACGCAACTGCTTCCGGTTGCATTGAGGGGGCTTCTACCGGAAAACGTCTGATTAGCCATTGTGAAGCTATGTGCATTCCTCAATGCAATCTCTCAGAAGGTGATCGATCCAGAAATCGTACCAAGGCTAAGGAGTGATGTGGCGCAATGTCTTGTCAGTTTCGAGCTGGTGTTCCCACCATCCTTCTTCAATATCATGACGCACGTCCTAGTTCATCTAGTTGACGAGATTGTCATCCTGGGGCCCGTATTTCTACACAATATATTCCCCTTTGAGAGGTTCATGGGAGTCCTATAGAAATATGTCCGTAACCGCGCTAGGCCAGAAGGAAGCATCTCCATGGGCCATCAAACAGAGGATGTTATCGGGTTTTGTGTTGACTTCATTCCTGGCCTTAACAAGATAGGTCTCCCTAAATCGCGGTATGAGGGGAGACTAACTGGAAAAGGCACTCTTGGAAGAGAATCAATAATATGCAGGGACGGATATTCTTGGTCTCAAGCACACTACACAGTTCTACAGAACTCTACCTTGGTGACCCCGTATGTCGATGAACACAAGAACAGTCTGCGCTCCAAACACCCGGAGCAATGCGACGACTGGATTACATGTGAACACATCAGGACTTTCAGCAGTTGGTTGGAAACACGTCTCAGAGGTGACAACACTGTTTGTGATGAGTTGTACTTGTTGTCCAGGGGACCATCTTTGACTGTATTGACTTACAAAGGATACGAGATAAATGGGAATACATTTTACACGATCGCCCAAGATCAAAAGAGCACCAACCAAAACAGCAGTGTCCGCTTTGATGCAGCAACCGAGAGCGGAAAGGACACATATTATGGTTACATAGTGGACATATGGGAACTTGACTACGGATCTGATTTTAAGGTCCCTTTGTTTAAGTGCAAATGGGTCAATCTGTTAGGCGGCGGGGTACAGGTAGGCCCACAGTACGGAATGACAACAGTGGATCTGAAAAATCTTGGGTACACTGACGAACCGTTCGTCCTAGCCAATGATGTGGCACAGGTTATCTATGTGAAGGACATGTCTACCAAACCGAGAAAACGAAAAGATAAGGAAGCGAATACATCATACGATGAGCCAAAGCGCCACATAGTTCTTTCAGGAAAAAGGGACATCCTGGGAGTGGACGGCAAGACAGACATGTCTGAAGATTATGAAAAGTTTCATGAAATTCCTCCCTTTAATGTCAAGGCTGACCCAAGCATCCTGATAAACAATGAAGATTATCCATGGTTACGGCGCAATAAGCAAATGACACAAGCGAAGAAAAAGTGAAGACTTTCTCCCGCAATAAGCAAATGCTATGTGGGTGAAATTATGATACCATCCCAACTTTCAACTTTTTCAGAGTTCATTTGAAATGCTTTCATGTCTTATGGTTCGAAACTTTGATACTTCGAAAGTGATGATCCATTTTGTACACGAAGTGCATCAAGTTTTTGTCGTAACCC
Source organism: Triticum urartu (assembly GCF_056163025.1). Classification (NCBI taxonomy): domain Eukaryota; kingdom Viridiplantae; phylum Streptophyta; class Magnoliopsida; order Poales; family Poaceae; genus Triticum; species Triticum urartu. Next base: position 23,137,399 of record NC_141878.1, on the reverse strand, counting down.
TCTCTACTTTTTGGAACATGTTATGTGGGTGAAATGATGATACCATGCCAACTTTCAACCTTTTCAGAGTTCATTTTGAAATGCTTTCCAATTTCAGAGTCATTTAGCTCAAAGAATGAATTAATAGCAAACATAATGAACTACAAAACTTTTATGAAAATAAAAACAATCAATTAAAATATTATGTTATGATTAACTAAAATAAAACTATAATATTCTTCAATAGCAAAAGGAATATAATTTTTGTGACCTAAAATCAAACTATAAGTATTTAATTGTAAGTATAAATAAAAAATAAATAGCAAAGAAGAAAAAAAATTCTATTTTTATAGTAAAGTTATTCATAAACTAGTGATTCACACAAATTTTAAAAAATTCCAATTTAAACTATTCAAAATTTTAAAACTAATGGCACTAACAGAAAGTTTATAATTTTTGTGACCTAAAATCAAAAAGAAATCACTAAAAAATTATAAGTATTTAGTTGTAAGTATAAATAAAAAATAAATAGAAAAAAATTCTATTTTTATAGTAAAGTTATTCATAAACTAGTGATTCACACAATTTTTTAAAAATTCAAATTTAAACTATTCAAAATTTAAAACTAATGGCACTAACAGAAAGTTTATAATTTTTGTGACCTAAAAGCAAAAAAAATCACTAAAAAACTGTATGTATTTAGTTTTAAGTAGAAATAAAAAATAAAAAACCAAAAAAATGTCCCGGTTGGTGGCACCAACCGGGACTAAAGGGGGCATTGGTCACGGTTCGTGGCACCAACCGGGACCAATGCCCCCCTTTAGTCCCGGTTGGTGCCACCAACCGGGACCAAAGGCCGCCGCTTCCCGCCCTTTGGGCTGCTGAAAATTGCCTTTGGTCCCGGTTGGTGGCACCAACCGGGACTAATGCCCACCTTTAGTCCCGGGTTGTGCCACGAACCGGGACTAAAGGCTTTGCTATATAAGTTCACACTTTGGAAATTTTCACTCTCGTCTCTCGCAGTTGCCGCCCTGACGCCGACGCCGCCAGGCTGCCCCGCCGTCGCCGTCGCCTCGCCCGTGCCCGTCGTCGCCCGCACCCTCGCCGTTTCCCGCCGTCGCCCGCGCCCTCGCCGTCGCCCGGGCCCCTGCCCCGGACCACCCCTGCCCCGACGCGCGCCGCCCCGGCCCGCCGCCGTCGCCGTCGCCCGCGTGCCGCCCCGGCCCGCCCTCGCCATCGCCCGCGCCCCTGCCCCGACGCCATCCTCGCCGCCGACCTCTCCTTAGCTTGGTCCGGCCGCCGGCGCCCTCCCTTTGCAAATTTTTTTAGGTTATTTTCATTTGTAGAAATTTTTTATGTATCTAGGAATATTTTTGTTCATAGATGATAGATGATCAAATGATGATTTTTTTGTTCATAGATGATAGATGATCAAATGATGTTTTTTTGTTCATAGATGATCATATGATTTTTTTAGGTTATTTTCATTTGTAGAAATTTTTTATGTATCTAGGAATATTTTTGTTCATAGATGATAGATGATCAAATGATGATTAATTTTGTTCATAGATGATAGATGATCAAATGATGATTTTTTTTGTTCATAGATGATAGATGATCAAATGATGTTTTTTTTGTTCATAGATGATCATATGATTTTTTTTAGGTTATTATCATTTGTAGAAATTTTTTATGTATCTAGGAATATTTTTTGTTCATAGATGATAGATGATCAAATGATGAATTTTTTGTTCATAGATGATAGATGATCAACTGATGTTAACCTCTATTCATGAGAGAGGTGGGGAAGAAGGGGAAGCAGAGGAAGAAGAAGAGGAGAGGAAGAAGAGGATAAAAAAAGATCCCCTCTATTCTTTCTTCTCTTCTTTTTTCTTCTTCTTCCTCTTCTTTTTTTATCGGGAACGAGGGTCGTCGAGGGGTCGAGGGGGGGGGGGACGGCGAACATTCATGAGAGAGGCGGGGAAGAGGGAGAAGAAGAGGAGAGGAAGAAGAGGAAAAAAAGAAGAGGGAGAAGAAGAATAAAAAGAGGAGAAGAAAGAATAGAGGAGAAGAAGTTCTTCTCCTCTATTCTTTCTTCTCTTCTTTTTTCTTCTTCTTCTTTTTTTATCGGGAACGAGGGCATATCGAGAGTGTCGTCGAGCGGTCGAGGGTCGGGAAACTAGGGCTTACCCGAAGAAGGAGAAGAAGAGAAGAGGAAGAAGAGGAGAAAAAAAAGAAAAGGAAAAAAAGAGGAAGAAGAAGAAAAAAAGAGGAGAAGAAGAAGGAATAGAGGAGAAGACTTTGTCAGTTCTTCTTCTCCTCTAGCTATTCCTTTCTTCTTCTCCTCTTTCTTCTTCTTCTTCTTCTTCTTCTTCTTCTTCTTCTTCTTCTTCTTCTTCTTCTTAATTTTTATCGGGGGTTCGAGGGTTCGAGGGGTCGAGGATCGCCGAGGGGTCGAGAGAGGTTTCCTAGTGTCAAAGTATTGAAGAAATCCATGCCTTCATCATTAGCCGGAAGTAACCAGGGCATGTTGGTACGAAGTTTTGCAAAGTTGTTCTGGAATGGAGTCCTGGATAGAATAATCCGCCTTTTGGTACGAATTCAGCAAAGGCCTTCCAAATAGCGATATTCGGAAGGCTCTTGCTGAACTTTGTACCAAAAAGCGAATTATCCTATCTAGGACTCCGTTCCAGAACAACTTTGAAGAGCTTCGTACCATCATGCACATGTTACTTTCGCCTAATGATGAAGACATGGTTTTGTTGAATCCTTTGACACTAGGCAACCTCCCGATCCCTTGGCGATCCTCTCGAACATGAGAGGAAGAAGAGGGTCGTCTAGGGCTCGAGGGTTCCAGGGTCGTTGAGGGTTCGAGGGGTCGAGAGAGGTTTCCTAGTGTCAAAGTATTGAAGAAATCCATGCCTTCATCATTAGCCGGAAGTAACCAGGGCATGTTGGTACGAAGTTCTGCAAAATTGTTCTGGAATGGAGTCCCGGATAGAATAATCCGCCTTTTGGTATGAATTCAGCAAAGGCCTTCCAACTAGCGATATTCGGAAGGCTCTTTCTGAACTTTGTACCAAAAAGCGAATTATCCTATCTGGGACTCCGTTCCAGAACAACTTTGAAGAGCTTCGTACCATCATGCACATGTTACTTTCGCCTAATGATGAAGACATGGTTTTGTTGAATCCTTTGACACTAGGCAACCTCCCGACCCCTCGGAGATCCTCTCGAACATGAGAGGAAGAAGAGGATAAAAAAAGAAGAGGAAGAAGAAAAAAAGAGGAGAAGAAAGAATAGAGGAGTTCTTAACTCCTCTATTCTTTCTTCTCCTCTTTTTTTTCTTCTTCTTCCTCTTTTTTTATCTGGAACGAGGGTCGTCGAGGGACATAGATGTAGTGTCGTCGTTGTCGATATATACCCCCTCCCGATAGCTTACTATGATTAGGTAGCTAGTTCTACGTTTGGCACTAATATATCCATCTGTCATGTTTGAATAATAATTGCCATGTTGTAAATATTTGTAGAAACTATGGACACCGCCCTAGACGAAGCAACAAAAGAAGCGTTGTTGAGGGAGATAATCGCAGAAGGAAGTGATGCCGTCTCATACTTTCTCAATGAAACCGATGGTCTGGAAGGAGAGGGTGAACAAGCTGGCTACGGTGACCTAATGCCGGTGCAAGAAGAAGAACATCAGGACGGCTCCAGTGACCCAATGCCGGTGCAAGAAGGAGACCGTGATGACGGCTCCGGTGACCGAACCGAGTCCAGCCAGGTATATATATTAGTTAAGCCTATGCTGACTAGCTGATTGATGCATTCATTGTTTTGGTATGTACACATATTAATTAAGTCTTTGTTCTTTTTTCTAGCCCTCCGGATCGAGCACAACTTCGGTAAAGAGACGAGGCCCGAAGAAAAAGTTGAGCTCAGATGAAAAGCTTGAGATCACAGCAATCGCGCCCGACGGCCAACCTATTGAACCCCTCCGGACAAAGAGCGCATTTGTTGCTCAGTGCGGGGTTCTGGTTAGGGACAAGATCCCGATAAGCATCCAGCAATGGTTTAAGCCGGCTATAGAAGACCCTGAGGTGTCTTATGTCAATGATATGCAGAAAAATGATCTTTGGACTGAGCTGAAGTCAAATTTCACCCTACCGCCAGAGGATAATCCAGAGAACCCAATTAAAGAGAAATTAATCAAGTCTTTTGCTCTGAAGAGGATGGCAGAACTATTCAGGAGGTGGAAGAAAGAGCTGAATAAGTTTGTCGAAAATAAAGAGACACCAGAATTCAAGGGCAGATATGAGAAGATCAGAGATCACTGGCCCACATTTGTGGCCCACAAGACATCGGAAAAGAGTAAGAAGATGTCGGCGACAAACAAGCAAAATGCTGCGAAGAAGAAGCTTCACCATCGCACGGGGTCAGGTGGCTACCTCGTAGCCCGGCCTAAGTGGTCCAAGATTGAGAATGATCTGGTTCATAAAGGGATCGAACCAGAGACAAATAAATGGCCAGACCGTTGCCGGACTTGGTTCTTCGGGGCTGGCGGAACCTTGGACCCTGAAACAGGGAAGTGCATTTGGACGAACGATCAAATGGACATATCAGTCAGTAAGCTTAAGCAGTATATCGAAGCAGCGCAGGAAGGGACGTTCTTTCCAGATAGAGAGAACGACGAGCTCACAATGGCCCTCGGGAATCCTGAGCACCCTGGACGGACAAGAGGCACGCCAGGCTCCATTCCGTGGAAGGTTGGGTTTCCGGACGCAGGCGGTTACAAATCCCATGAGAGGAGGAAAAAAGTGCAGCAGACCCAAATGCAGGCGCTGCAAGCAAGGGTAGATGCGATAGAGGAACGAGAAGCAAATGGCAGCAAACGTACTGCCGAAGCCTCCCCCGAAGCCTCCCCCGTCATCTCAGCGCAGAAGCAGCGTGGCTTCCACCGAGCTGCTTCAGCCGGAGCATGCCTTGACGGCTCCTGCCAGCTATCCCGTGGATGCTATCACGGAGTCTCAAAATTGCCACCTTATGACGCAATGGATGAATTTGAAGGTCAAGGCGGCTGTTGGCTCTGTTTATCCTACTGAACCTGGCGCAACTTTTCACTGCCGGCCGATTCCAGAAGGATATGCTAGGGTGATGGTGGATGAGATAACGGAGGGATTTGAGGACCTCCAGCTTGACCACCCTACCAGTGAAGGGGAGACTCGGCTGGGGTCTGCTTTGAAGACTCCATGCCTATGGCGGAAGGAGCTCATCAACCTTCCGAACTGGACGCCTCCGCCTCCTCCTCCTCCGGCGAGTCAGGGCACTCCGCCTCCTCCACCGCCTCCTCCTCCGGCGAGTGACGATCAGGGCCCTCGGCCGGCTCCTTCTCCGGCGCGTGGCGGCACTCCGCCTCCTTCTCCGCCTGCGCCGACGCGCCCGAGCAGCCAGCCTCCTCCTTCTCCGCCTCGTCAGCAAGGGCGGAAGAGACCTGCCGCCGCTCCAGCTGCTCCGGCGCGTCGTAGTCCTTCTCCTCCGCCTCTTAAGCAAGTAAAGAAGACAACCGCTCCGTCTTCTCGGTCGGCGTCTAGCAGTACAACCAGAGGCGGTCGGACATACAGATTCGGTCCTTCTTTGAAGACTCCAGAGAAGTTACCATAAGAGAGGACCCAGGAGGAGAACGCCGAGATCGCGTGAGAAGAAGTGAGGAAATTCTTTGAAGGGGTGAAAGCAAAGAAACATCCACCTCTGGAGGAGAAGGTAGATCGGGTGAAAGTGAAGCGCACTCTGGCTGCCCTGACAAAACCACCGAAGTCTGATCCGCCGAAAGGAAACTATGACTGCATTATTGGAAAGGAATTTGCCAAAGCGGAGCGGTCGGGAAGTACTGTCAGTGATCAAAGGCTGAAAGAACGACGAGCTGGGAAACAAATTGCCCAGCTCGGCGAACAAGCAAAGCAATCGTGCCCCCCGCTCAAGGTGCCTAGCCACAACGTCGCTAATGATCCGAGGATGGTGCCCGGTTATAGCAATCTTGCAGATTACCTGCCCGACGAAGTACATTATGAACCCATGGAGATGCAGATACAAAGATACGTGTACGGGAAGCCTCTCGTGAAAGATGAAAGATCTCTATCAACGATGATGCGAAGATTGCATGATTGGTACTTGAAAATCTGCAGAGACTCTGGGGGGAGGAGTACTTTGTATTTGAAAGTTAAAAAGGAGCGTGACCTCGTTGGAATTGATCTGTTTCCTGTTCCATTTGAGGAGTTCTATCAGTTTTTCAATCAATTGGCCCTCGATAAAACAACGGTCGCCTGCTACTGCCTGTAAGTAGTACTACTCCTGTCATTAAGTTTCTCTATATAGCTTAGCTCTTTCATTGCATGTATTTATAATCATCCTCACTATATTATGCAGATTGAAGATCGTCGAATTGAAGAAAAGACAAGTCGGTGATATTGGGTTCATTAACACATATCTCATAGATGCAACTCAGGTTAAATTTCATGCCACAGAAACCGAGGCCAGCATGCTACAATCGTTGATAATAAATCAAAACAAAGATATAATACTCTTTCCTTACAACTTCAAGTGAGTGTTACTGTCTTGTGCGTATTCGGTTTCCCTTATATATTAGTCAAGGTTATAGTAATGTAATTGATGAGTTATGCATGCGTGTGCAGTTTCCACTATATTCTCCTACATATTAAGCTTGAGCAGGGACTAGTAACCGTCTTAGACTCAAGACGAAAAGATCCCAAGGACTATGCAGACATGACTCAAATACTCGAGAAGTAAGTTAAATCGATCATTATCCACCATATCAGCAACTTTGTTCATTTCCTGATATATCAAGTAATTATTTTCTTTGTCCGGCAGGGTTTGGAGAAAATTCACCAGAAAAGCTCCAGGACCGCCGAAGGAGCTGCAATTTAGACACCCGAAAGTAAGTACTAGCTATAGTAGCATTTTAAGCGCATCTACTAGTCATTCAAGCGCTAGTTTCATCAATACCATTTGGCATTCTTGCTTATCAGTTTGATTAACCTCTATTTCTTGTAAAGTGGTTGTGGCAGGAACAAGGGAATGATTTCTGTGGATACTATGTTTGCGAGTCCATCCGCCACACGACCTGTGAGCGGGGCTACATTGACGAAAAATATGAAGTACGGAAATAACAACATTCACAATTTTATTTTATTACCATCATTTGTGTTGAGTTTCATTCATTCATATATATATATATGTATTGACCCCCTTCTTTAAATTAGATGTTTCGGAAGCGGGATGAACTCCTAGCACCAGCTCGCATGCGAGGAATTCAAGAGGAATTGGCGGCATTCTTTCTTGACCACGTGATCCCTGAAGACGGAGAATTCTATGTTGACCCTGAGTCCGTATGATTATATTTGTAAGAGATAATTACTGTATATATGTAGCCGGTAGAGTCAGATAGATATACGAGAACTTGTTGTTCAACCAATCTCTTGGAGAAAGAGAGGTGGTCGATATCACTTCTCTCTGTATGCATATATGTTCATCACGATCTTCTGTTTCCTTCGTTTGCTTACTAGCTAGCCAGCGTGTCTAGTCCTCTCTATACGTATGTATAGTACGTAGCGTCGACCAAGCACGGACATAAGAGAGGACACTTCTCTCTATTAATTATAGCTAGCTAACACAATATATGAAACACCTAAATTAACCCCCCAAAACCCCCAACCCCCTCCCCTCCCTTTAAAAAAAAACAAAAACCCCAGCCATAGAAATGCTGACGCGTGGATGCCTATTGGTCCCGGTTGGTGCCACCAACCGGGACCAAAGGGTCTCCTGACTGGGCTCTGCGCACTGCCCACGTGGAGGCCCATCAGTCCCGGTTCTGGATTGAACCGGGACTAAAGGGTCGGGGCATTAGTACCGACACTTTAGTCCCGGTTCAGGAACCGGGACTAAAGGCCCTTACGAACCGGGACTATAGGCCCTTTTTCTACCAGTGTACTTCAGTTCCTCGCCATTGCCCCATCTACCTTGATCTTAGCAAAACCTGCCGCTGCGCAGGCGAGGTGCCCTCGCTATCAGCAATGGGTGTGTCCTGGATGGTTCACTCACCGAGCTCCTGGATGTAGTTGTTATGAAGTGATGATTTTCTATGTGCATACCAGATAGCCCATAGTGTAACCACCACTTTAACAAAATCATCATGTTGCAAGCTATCAATTAGTGTGAATATCCACATTCTTGCTTTCGGTTCCTTATTGTTCTCAACAACTTCAACTAGGTCTGGATCTTGCAAAGCCACACGCATCTTGACATGTTACAATGTAGGAGCGTGTGTTGCAAGGATCATCCCGTCCAGAAAGACTACATTAAGGAATTGTCGACATGTTCCTAGCTACTCTTTAAGAGATCAGTTGTGGGTAGGGATTACTGAGCTAACCTCCATAAGAAAGTTTTAACATCTAAGGGAACGTTTGTTTGACACATGCTTGTCCAGTCCTTCGGACCCCTCTTCGAGTTTGAAGATTCCGCTCTGCCCTCGAGCCATGCGTCGCGGCGTAACTTCGTAGAGACTAACATTCTATAGACAGAGCGAACTAAGAAAAAAAACCCGCTCTTCACATGGGTCCAAGACCAGAAACCGTCCACCTGACATGTCCATAGGGGGATAGAAGCAATAGCTTGTACATATGTAGGCAGGAAAGTTTGAGCTAGCTTGTCCATGTCCCACGATGCATCCACTGTGATCAGTTCGGCCACCAGTTCGGGCAGTTCCAGTACATTATTTACAATGGGCCACATATTAATGTCCCGGGGAATCAGGTTATGCTGCCAGATCGGTGTGGATGTCCCGTCCCCTACTCTCCTAGTAAGGCCCTGTTTCATGGTGCCCCTACCATCCAATTTCTATTGCCAGATTTGCGAAGGGGAATTCCCAAGCTCAGCATCAAGAAATCCTGAAGTAGCAAAGTATTTAGCCTTTAGTATTCTCGCACTTAGAAAAGCTGGTTCCATCAAAATGCGCCAAGCCTGACGGCCTAGCAGGGCAAGTTTAAAGAGTTCAGTATCTCAAAAGCCGAGTCCTCCACAAGATTTTGGCCTTGTCATAACACTCTAGGATACCCAATCTGGCTTTCGCCTACCTTCTGTAATACCCAACCAAAACTTCCGAATAAGAGTATTAATATGCTTGGAAAGGTCACGCGGGAGCTTAAAACAAGACATAGAGTAAACAGGTACTGCCTCAGCAATCGATTTTATAAGAACTTCCTTGCCACCAACTGATAGGATCTTCTCCATCCATCGCTTCACTTTTTTGCAGACTCTATCTTTCAAGAACTTGAAGGCACCATTCATAGAATTACCAACATCAGTCAGCATTGCTAGATATCTCTTAGACAAAGACTAATTTGGGACATGCAAGGCCTCCTTAATTTCAAGCTTTAAACTTTCAGGACAACCTTTACTAAATAAAATAGAAGACTTCGGTAGATATACCTTTTGACGGGAAGCATTACAATAGGACTCTAACAAAGAGGACAACTCATTAGCTCCTTGACTACATGACTTGACAAACAGTAGGCTGTCATCTGCGAATAGCATGAGGTTGACTGGCGGTGCCGACGATGCCACTTTAATGCCACATAGGTGGGATGACTTATTCTTATTTTGGAAGAGGCATGAAAGGACCTCAGCTGCAAACAAAAATAGGTAAGGAGATATTGGGTCCCCCTGTCGGATCCCCATTGTTGTCTTAAGTTCTTCTATTTTTTCTCCATTAAACATCACGGAGAATTTCACTGAACTAACCATCTTCATTACAAGAGATTCCCAAGTTACTGCAAACCCCAACTTTGACATGATAGCCTCAAGATAAATTCCCTCGACCCGATCATAGGCTTTCATCATATCAAATTTAACCGCACAAAATCTATTTTTCTTAGCATTATTGCTCTTCATCAAGTGTAAACACGTGTATGTTGTGATAATATTATCAGTAATGAGACGCTCATTGTTCTTCTTAGATGATATCGGGAAGAACTTGCTTGAGATGATTAGAGACCACTTTTGAGGCAATTTTGTAAAGGACATTGCAAAGGCTAATAGGATGAAACTGAGTGAGTTGGTTGAGGTGTTTTACCTTATGGATAAGAAAAAAGATTGTCTCATTTATTATCTCTGGGATCTCTTCACCTTGCAAAATTATCAGAAACGCGTTGGTGACCTCAACCCCACAGATATCCCAATGACATGGAATGAAGTGTGCGGGGAAGCCATCTGTTTTGGGCGCCTTTGTTGGAAATATCTGAAAAAGAGATGTTTTCACTTCCTCATTAGTGTATCGAGCAGTCAACATAGAATTCATCTCGTGAGTAACCTTGACCAGAACGCTATCAAGAACATCTTGCACACCCAAAAGACCTTCTGCTGTGAAAAGGTTTTGGTAAAAAGAATTCACCATAGATGCCATCTCCGTGGGTCTTGTGCTAGTGAGCCGTCTTCCCTCTCTAAGTGTTTTATTTTGTTTTTTCTATGATGCATGCTCGCTGGCCTCTCGAAGTACTGGGTATTTTTGTCCCCCTCACGCAACCAGTCCGCCCGTGAACGCTGTATTTACAGCATCTCCTCCATATGATAAAGCTTGACCAGGTGTTGCGAAATTTTTATCTCTACATGTAACGAGTCAGAACGTTGGGTGTCTCCTTGCAAAATTGCTAGTGCCTTTTGTAGTTTCTTAATCTCTGTGCACTTGTTACCAATATTGGCACCGCTCCATTGAGCCAGGCATGTTGACAAGTCAGGCAAGGTTTTTGCGGAGTGCGGCGACAGACTGAGCTACATGCAAATTCTCCCATTGGGCCAACAGTCCATCTGGGAAATTATCATACCTTTCCGAGAAAAGTTCGTAGCTAAACAATTTTGTTATTTTATTTTCTCCGGCCACTGGATCCAACTACAGACGAATATGACAATGGCCGGATGTTGCTCCCGTCTCGTGGGGCGGAGTGGCCAATTGAAACAAAGCTTTCCACTTGTCAGTGTGATAGTTCATCTTCTTCTAAGATGAATATCTCATCGTGAAATTTCAGAAAATTCAACGATTTTCCTGATTTGCATAATCCTGTTACAAGTTTTAGGGTTTTGATATCCATAACTTACGGTTTATTTTGAAGACAATCTAACAGAACAACTTCCGGTTTGTTAATCCTACTTATTACCACTAGAGATTCAATAATCCTTTCCAAGTTCTAGTATCCTCCCACTCATTTCTTTGACAAGAAAACACTTTCTTGAAAAAATATTCATCCGTGACAAACACTTTGCCTTTTGAACATTTCGATGGAAGGAATTCAAGTCATGTTTCTGAGATATCCTATAATTCAACATTTATCTGGTTTATAAACTCCATAAGTTATATGGTTTCTATTAGCAAGGCTAATATGCGGTGCTCCGTTTAGTGTATATCTTATCGTTTCAATTATACCCCAAATTTTATAAAAGCATATTGGTAATAAAATAATTCCACAATTATTCGAGTGTTTTCCTAAACTTATGACTCAGATAATTTTCTTCAATACTGAAGAATCACTTTATCTTTTGTCATAATGATCCTTATCTTCACTAAAAATATTTGAACTCTTCAAATAATATATTCTTAAATTCCTTTGAACTATTCAAATACTTCAGATTTTATGCTAAGTAAATAATATTTTCCTAATCTTTAATGAAGCATAATTATCCACCGCTCCCTCGGTTTTTCATCGAACCTTATATATCACTATGTATTCTTTTATTTGATTTCTCAATCAAGATAATTCAGTAATGTTCAATGAGACTTTGTCGTAATTTTGTACTTATCATATATAAAAATATGGCACCAATATATACGTACAAGCATGTATACATAACATTGGACAATACGTGGATTTTTCATCAGAGGGTCATCAAGATGGGTGGAGCATTATTTAATTATGTCTACACATGCATCATCTAATGAGCCTCACTTAACGAGCAAGTGGATGTACGTGCACATGCAAAGAGCTATGCATGGACATAGCTCACGTACATGCTATGATAGAAATCCCATGCGTGCATGGGGTTACTAACTAGCTAGGTAAATTGACGGCTATTTGGCTTGACTACCCGTGCAAGATGATCAGGACAGGCCGAACGTGCAAGCCGTGACCATGTTCAGGTCTAGCTGCTGCACCGCACGTACAAGGGATAAGTCTCAAAGAGATAACATGCTTATCATTGCCGGGAGAATAACACCTGCCGAATAAAGTCTTCCGCAGAGTACGTGCATCTCATACCTATCCATTCCTGCGGCGCTTGCGTCCACTGCCATGACGCGTATGGCTGGCGGCGGTGCAAGGACAAATACGAGAAGACCAGCGAGAGGATGCGGCGGCGGCGGCAGAGACACCCGTTGGGGCGGGATGATGGCGACGGTAACACACACCAGGCTGTTGTGTGTCAAGTCAAGCAAGGTACAACCAAAACAAGAAAGACAAAGAAAAATCTCTTCTTTGAAACCTAGCTAAACCTGAGAATCTCCTCCACAAGAAGAAAATAAAAATCACTAATCCAGCACACAAGATTAGAGGAGAAGAAACTCATCAAGCAGCACAAGAACAAGCTCTACACATAAATCGTGACAAGAATCCAAACGAACAGAGAGAAAAGAGGTTCAACCTCCAGGTCCATCTACATAGCAGTCGCAGGAACGCCACCGGCACCAAGAGAACGAGTAAAGATCCGAGAGAGAGCAACCACCCTGCTTAAAAAATTGAAGGCAAAATAAAAAATCAATCGAAGCATGGAGAACCTAGAATAGTGGAAGAACAGATGTACAACAAGATCACCTTAACAGGCATCACGCCGCGCAGGAGCCATTGGATCCCGATTCAAACTCCAAATCCGTTTGCGGCCTCGCTCTTCCTCCTGCCGAGCAGACGGCGGGGGCTTGGCGACCGTAGCGCTAGGGTTAGCCTGGGCCGAGGGGACGGCGGGGGAATGGGTCGCATTCCACATCGTGCGGTGCTTTCCTTTCTTGTATATATACTATATATATATAGCCCCGTCGGGACTAATTCTTTTTCTTAATTGCGATTATGCTTTCCTTTCTTGTATATATACTATATATATATAGCCCGTACGGCCCAAAACGGATAGCCCAGCAAACGATCCATGAACGGTCATAGCGAATCGTTTTCCCCTGACCTAGCCGCCGCCAGGCGACGAGGCAGGCGACCAGGGGAGCTCCTATTCGGCGCGTTCGGCGCCGGGGAAGCGAACCGGCGCCTGCTGGCAGCGCGAAGTGGGCCGGCCCACAGACGGAGCGAGCAGTAAACGGTTGCGTGAAAAAAGAAACGCAGCAAGGTAGCGGGATTTTTCAGCTAACCAATACAGCTTCAGATGACTAGCGATTCAAAACAAACGCGAACTCTATAAGAACCATATAAGAGCCGCGCCATTTATTGCACAAAAAAATACAGTTTACTCTAGAACTTGTATTTTCGAATTTCTTAAATATTGTACGTTTTACTTTATAGCTTGAACAAGAGTTCATTGAATTTGAAAATAAGTTCATCAAATTTGAAAAAAGTTCATCGAATTTGGAAAAAGTTCATGAATTTTGAAAAGAGTTCATCCCGTTTATAAAAAAAAAGTTCATCGCATTTGAAAAAGGTTCACAAATTTGAAAAAAGTTCATCGGATTTGAGAAAAGTTCATCGATTTTGAAAAGAGTTCATCAGATTTGAAAAAAAGTTCATCGATTTTTCAAAACAGTTCATCAAATTTGAAAAAAAGTTCATCGAATTTTGAAAAAAAGTTCATCGATTTTGAAAACAGTTCATCAGATTCAATAAAAGTTCATCAGATTTGAATAAAAGTTCATCGAATTTGAAAAAAAAGTTAACATATCTGAAAAAAGTTCATCGAACTCGAAAGAAGAAAAAGGAAAACAGAAAACGAAAAAAGAAAAAAGGAAAACAGAAAAAGGTAAAAAGGAAGATGTAAAAGAAAATAAAAGTTCATTCTAAACAAATGAAGTGTGTTGGCTTGCTGGTTGCACCATCGGTACTACGTGCGTGAGGTCCCTGGTTCGAATCACAGCTAACACATGTCTTTTTGCTGATTTAATAAGAAAAAAGTTATTGGGCCGGCCCATCGCGCGAGCGCTGCAGGCGCCGGGTTGGCAAGCGGGCGCATATGCGCCAAATAGGAAATCCATGTCTTTTTGCTGATTTAATAAGAAAAAAAGCTATTGGGCCGGCCCATCGCGCGAGCGCTGCAGGCGCCGGGTTGGCAAGCGGGCGCATATGCGCCAAATAGGAAATCCCGGCGACCAGCCTACCACCGATCTTCACCGGCGAGATCGCTAGTCCTCCCTCCCTCCGTCTACTGCTTCGGCGGGAGGGAGGGGGGACCCCGTTCCTCCGCTCTTTAGTTAGGTTTTGGTTTTGAATGTCGTGGTGCGTCGCTGGGGTGGTGGGTGCGGCGCCCAGACGAATAAATCTGCCTCAGCTCCACTCCCACACCGGCGATGTCCTTCATGGCGGCGTCTCGGAGTTGATGGCATCGTGTGTTTGCTGATTTAATAAGAAAAAAGTTATTGGGCCGGCCCATCGCGCGAGCGCTGCAGGCGCCGGGTTGGCAAGCGGGCGCATATGCGCCAAATAGGAAATCCATGTCTTTTTGCTGATTTAATAAGAAAAAAAGCTATTGGGCCGGCCCATCGCGCGAGCGCTGCAGGCGCCGGGTTGGCAAGCGGGCGCATATGCGCCAAATAGGAAATCCCGGCGACCAGCCTACCACCGATCTTCACCGGCGAGATCGCTGGTCCTCCCTCCCTCCGTCTACTGCTTCGGCGGGAGGGAGGGGGGACCCCGTTCCTCCGCTCTTTAGTTAGGTTTTGGTTTTGAATGTCGTGGTGCGTCGCTGGGGTGGTGGGTGCGGCGCCCAGACGAATAAATCTGCCTCAGCTCCACTCCCACACCGGCGATGTCCTTCATGGCGGCGTCTCGGAGTTGATGGCATCATGTGTTTGCCGATCCTTCAGATCGGCGAAGTTAGGGTTCATGGATGGTGTCGGCGAGCCGGCGGTGGCGACTCTATCAGGTGTGTCTCTCCTTCTGCTCTGTCCCCGTTGCTGCGGCGTTATCTCCGACGTCATGGTGGAGCAGGGAGGTTTTATCGTCCGGGAGTACGCGCAGACGGTGGCCTGCGCAGTTGACAGCTGGAAGATGGTGCATCCTGTGCTGGGTGTGTGGTTGGAGGCTGACAGTTCTGGTTTTCTCCTCCAATGTTGTAGTTGTGCGGGGATGTCAGGTCTGGAGTTCGAGGGCGTGTCTGGGGACACGTTGCCCTGGTCTGATTCTTTCAACGGCAATGGTTTTGCTTTTGGCAAACTACTTTGGAGGTCCGTAAAGCTGCAGATCAGGGATGGAGCCGCGTCGAGCTCGGGTGAAGAGGTGATCTGTCTTCTCTCTCTTGGTGGTCGCTTCGGTGGTGCCGAAGGAGAGGGACAGGCGCTGGTTTTTTGCGTAGGATTATCCTATCCTTTCAGTACTGTAATGTCGGTGTTTACGTGTGTCTTGTAACCGGATCTTTATTTTATGAATGAGAAACGTATTACCTTGCAAAAAAAAAGCAAACGATCCATGAAGGAGCACCTCCGCGTAGCCACGATCGGTTAGTACGTTTCTTCAAGCGACACCATCTGTTTTTTTTAGTATCTATCTATTAGCTAACCAGAAAAAAGGAAATAAGCTAGAAAATCTCACAAAAATTAGAAACATCCAATTGTTAATTTAACACGTCATAAAATTACAGCCCTTTGATCTTCCCAATACCATTTGGACATAAAACTTGATAAAAATTACCCACCAATGCCAACTAGTCCATACTAATCCTGTTTGTGAAAAAAAAATCTAGACTAACCCTCAACTCACCTCACGTCAAAGCAAAAAAAAAAAACTCAGCTCATCTTCCGTGTAAAAGGAAACCTAAACTCACCTGTACGCGCAGCCGCCTCCTGACCTATCAATCCAATCGCATCTCCCCCCTGCACTCGCCGCCATTAGTGTTCCCAATCTTCCTCCCCAAGCTCCACCAGATCTGGGATACTCGCCCTCGCCCAGCACGACTCCCTAGCCATATTACTCATGTGTTAATCGATATACATGGATTTCAACACATCAAAGATTCAAGGGTTGGACAATGCACAACATGCATGGGCCGGTAACGTGATCATCGTGTCCGGGAAGATTCGGTATTGACATCAGGGTATTTGTTTCTTTTTTTTCTATGAACTACTAATTTCATGGCCAATGTGTTGATGCATAATAAATAAATCTTATAGTTCAGCTTCAGATTTCATTCTATATGTACAACTCATATCGCTTTGATGTGTTCTGAAAGCATCTTGCTATATATTTCATATGGATCACAACTCTGAACTTAGTGACTAATCTGCTGATGCAGAGTTTTGTAATGTTGATTCAGTTTTGTCCCTCTTGCACGCACCTTATCCTCGCCATCGCGCAGTCCATTGATGTGTTTGCTCTTCCTCGCAGAGTTGTCGTTGTTGTTCAGATTGATCGAAAGTTCAAGACCACACCTTCAGTCCACAGAGTTATAGTCTTCCAGATCACATCATAAGCCATCTTGTACGTCCCCAGCCTCGCCTTCTCTATCATCACTAATCAGTCTATGTTCTTCCTGAAGAATTATATGGACTCCCTGCATATATGGAGACGCATGACATCAATGAAGTAAAGGCGTGAAACGATGAATGTTCAGTGATGGAGCGGAGAGGAATAAGATGCGTGTATCTGACCAAAGTACAGACCATCCATCCTACAATGGCTGCACGCTGCTGGAGATGGGCACGGTTTAAATTCATTGTGAGTGTCCAGCCTCGCCTTCTCTGTCATCACTCATCAGTTTGTGTTCTTCCCGAAGAATTATATGGGCTCCCTGCATATGGAGACACATGACATCAATTAAGTAAAGGCAGGAAAAGATGAATGTTTACTGATGGAGCGGAGAAGAATAACTGACCAAAGTACAGACCATCGATCCTAAAATGGCTGCACGTTGCTGGAGATGGGCAGGGTTTAAATTCATTGTGAGTGTATCTTTCATCAGGAAGACAGGAACTGCGAGTGTGGGAATTATTTTCGAAGATAATGTTCAAAATGTTCTGCTTGCTGCACGCAAGGTGTTACAGTCATGCAACGGTGCGCAGGAAGTAGAAGCCATGGCATGCCAAGATGGCCTTAGATTAGTAGCGACCTGGCCACACCATATTTTTGTTCTTCAATCAACCTGTTGTGTAGTGGGGTGTCAGCTATTCAAAGCACGGATAGGAACCTGTCAAGACACAAGTCCATCTACAAAGATATCAAAGTTGTAGGAACGGTAATCCCCTTGGTGGATAAAAGAAAATATGCGTGAGACAGAGACACAGAGCAGAATTCAGTGGTTCACGAATTAGCAAACTACATTAATTAGAGATAGAGGTTCTGGTGATATGTCCGGATTTTGCATGGACAGGAGCCTATAGAAAGAGTTGTGACAAATGGTTGTAATTGTTTCCTAATTCAGCAAAGCTATATATTTGTTCCGTAAATTAAGTTCTGTTAAAGCTCTCTTTTGACCTAAAAAAATAGATTCACCAAATAGTAATACATTGTCGTGATCAAAATGGTGGTTTAGTGCGCGCTGGGTGTTCTTCCAATAAGAGAAATGACTTGCAGGTAGGAAGAATGATCATATGATCTCTACTTTCTAATATGCGCAATTCACTATCTCTTCTGTTCATTGCCTGGAGTTATCGGCAGGACACGATCTCAAAGAATCAATTGCCAGGTTTGTGTATTTTACTGTGGCAAAAACATATTTGATTGTTGCTAAAACTTCTTCGCAGAACCATCCATTGTTTCGGCGAGAAATTCTAGAAGCTGCAAATATAAGGTTATTCATATGCCATATTTATCAAATAGTATTCCAAAAGGTAGAAAACTGAAGTGATATATAACTTATCATGTAAATGATGTTATGCTAGACTCTCTTATATGTATGATTTGGTTTTCTTATCGCCTCTTTATCAGATTAGGTTGTAGTATTTCACACAAGTGCAGATATACGTAAAGCTCCGGATGTGGCTGCAGTAGTGATCTTTCCATTATGTATTAGTTGTTTATTGTACGTCGAATGTTTTCACAAGGCTACACAATTTTCATCCTTTGGTTCGCTTTCTTAGATATATAGCGCATTTATCTGACATGATAGATGCTATGGATTGTACAGCTATTTACGCGGCTGAAGGATATGCATTGCATCCCCATGGTAGGATATAAGGTACATATTTAGTTAACTGCATGTTTTCTACGGTACTCAGTTTAAAGAATCCGCTTGTCTGATTCAGTTATTAGCATGGGCATGAGACACACTCATATATAGTGAGGATAACAGAATATATCACTTGAACATTTAGTTTTATATTTTCCCCACCAAACCGCACGATCACGTCACTCTTTGGGTGTTGTTGTCGCTGCTGATTGTCAGCGTCAAATTCATATTTGATTATCATAGTGGAAAGCATATATAAGTTGTTCGAGATATTCGTACATGACTCCAGCAACTATATCTCTTATACGAGATATAATGTACTTATTTGAAGGGAAGCAATTTGTGCATGCATGCTAGAAATGCTCCTAATCTGATTTTTTTTACACATTACTCCTAATCAGTTCTATGCCACCTAGATTAAATTCTATATATCTGACCTGAAATCTCTGAAATTATGTACGTTCAGATGTAGAAAGTACTATATCCTATGACTTAGTACTTTTTTATGTGGAGGTGAGCACAATACGAATGTGTGTTCTCACATAATCATCCAACCATTAGGTTGTCCTGGTCAGCAACTGAGATAATAGTTCTTGGCACACAAACAAGCATCTTCATGACTTCATCATAAGATGGAAGAACTAATCTAGAATGCATCGACTAAGCTTGGCCGAGCTAATTAACTTTAGCTTTGACCAGGCACTAATGGCATGATTCCACATTTACGATACTAAGAGAACTTATCGGCAATCTGATTGTTGTGCCATAGCTTCATTGCTTCCATGTAGTGACAATCTTGCAAATATTCTGTTTTCGATACAGACAACAAATTTAGATTCAGTTTTGCATTTCGAAAATCGGCAATTTTAAGAACTTTTTCAAGTCAGATTTGATATAGGGTTTGAAAGCTTTCTATTCTATATGAATAGAGCGGAGCAGACTATAGATTCTGAACATGGTGTAGTGTCAATGGATATATATCTGTCTCTGTGTGTGTGTGTCTATATATATATTTGTGTTGCTATGATCTAATACTACTAAATCAGTTTATCCCGGCGGTTACTATTTATTCTTTCATAAGTTAGTACAGCTATATTTGTGTTGAAATTTCCATTTTAGTTTAATCTACAAAAACATAACAAATTTCTCTAAAAGAATTCTCAGTGTATTTAATCCATTCACTCTAAATCAGTTTCCCATTACTCTAACAAAAATAAATCGCAAAAAAATTAAGCAAGTTAAATTTAGATAACATATGAGTTAGTTTATTCTCAACAAAAATGTCTCTTAGTGATTGCGAAATAATTATATCCTATATAAGACTAAAACATGAAATAACTTGATGTGGACTCAAAATATAACTACCACTCATAAAAATCATTACATATTGCTAGAGTTTTATCTTAAACAAAAAACAAATGCAAACAAGAATTTAAAATATAATTAAAATTGTACATAATTATATTAATTACATCTTTTCATAAAATATAATGAAATTTTGTCATCTTCAACAATATAATCATATATTCATAGTAAAAGGTATTAAAATTTCACCTTTAGAAAATAACAATGTCTAAAATATGTATTATACAATGAAGAGTGTAATTAGGAGTAAAAACATGTCTACATAAAATTGAATTAAATATTTATAATATTTTTAGCAAATTAAAGATGATGCCTTCGCAAAATAAAAAATTGGTAAAAGGAATAATTGTATCATCTAACCTTTGTAAGTAATAGACTTTTCCTAAAGCATGATATATGCAATTTCTTTGACGACAATGTTCACTCATATATACAAAAATGCTAAATAAATTTATAGCATTATAAATTACTATTAAAAATTTAAACCTATAAGGACGCGACCAATTTTTCTTTACGCAATGTGAATAATATGTGCCATTTTTCAACTGTCTAACGTTCTAGCCCGCGCATCGAGCGGGCCACTTTGCTAGTTCCTCAAAAAATAGTATGTTTTTTTTAGTCTAAACACATTTTATTAATTAATCATCAGCCAAATACACTGGGATACAATTTAGTTCCGGACGATCGAGAAGCCACAGATGGCGTCCTAAAGAAAGGCCTAATGTGTCTTTAGCCTGGCTATGAGCCATAATATTAGTTTCACGTCCCTCAAAGATGAGAGGAAATGCCGTGAACTGTGCTGAGGTAGCTTTAATCTCCTTGACGATGCTCCCATTTAAGCCTCCTGCATTGTTTTGCTCTTTGCAATCAGAAGGTATTATCACATGTGTGAGTCGAGATCCTGGGCTAGAGAAAGAGCTTCTCGACAAGCTAGCATTTACAAAGTAGTCGGGTCTGTTATGCCATCACACTTTATCGTCGAAGCACCCAGGTACTTGACTGCTCCATCTGTACACACGGTACTGAAAGATCAAGTACTTCAGTTCCTCGCCATTGCCCCATCTACCTTGATCTTAGCAAAACCAGCCGCTGCGCGGGCGAGGTGCCCTCGCTATCAGCAATGGGTGTGTCCTGGCTGGTTCACTCACCGAGCTCCTGGATGTAGTTGTTATGAAGTGATGATTTGCATGGGGGGTCTAAAGTTGTTGCTCTTGGAGAGCTTTTCTACGTGCATACCAGATAGCCCATAGTGTAACCACCACTTTAACAAAATCATCATGTTGCAAACTATCAATTAGTGTGAATATCCACATTCTTGCTTCCGGTTCCTTATTGTTCTCAACAACTTCAACTAGGTCTGGGTCATGCAAAGCCCACACGCATCTTTCCATGTTACAATGTAGGAGCGTGTGCTGCCAAGGATCATCCCGTCCACAAAGACTACATTAAGGAATTGTCGACATGTTCCTACTCTTTAAGAGATCAGTTGTGGGTAGTGATTGCTGAGCTAACCTCCATAAGAAAGTTTTAACATTTCAGGGAGCGTTTGTTCTCCACATGCTTGTCCAGTCATTCGGACCCCTCTCTGAGTTTGAAGATTCCGCTCTGCCCTCGAGCCATGGTTCGCGGCGTAACTTCGTAGAGACTAACATTCTATAGACCGAGCGAACTGGAAAAAAACCCGCTCTTCACATGGGTCCAAGACCAGAAATCGTCCACCTGACATGTGCATAGGGGAATATAAGCAATAGCTTGTACATATGTAGGCAGGAAAGTTTGAGCTAGCTTGTCCATGTCCCACGATGCATCCACTGTGATCAGTTCGGCCACCACTTGGGGCGGGTCCAGTACATTACTTACAATGGGCCACATATTAATGTCCCGGGGAATCCAGTTATGCTGCCAGATCGGCGTGGATGTCCTGTCCTCTACTCTGCTTGTAAGGCCCTGTTTCATGGTGCCCCTACCATCCAATATCTATCGCCAGATTTGCGAAGGGGAATTCCCAAGCTCAGCATCAAGAAAATCTGAAGTAGGAAAGTATTTAGCCTTTAGTGTTCTCACGCTTAGAAAAGCTGGGTCCATCAATATGCGCCAAGCCTGACGGCCTAGCAGGGCAAGTTTAAAGAGTTCAATATCTCGAAAGCCGAGACCTCGACAAGATTTTGGCCTTGTCATAACACTCTAGGATACCTAGTATGGCTTTCTCCTCCCTTCTGTACTACCCCACCAAAACTTCCGAATAAGAGTATTAATATGCTCGGAAAGGTCACGCAGGAGCTTAAAACAAGACATAGAGTAAACATGTACTGCCTGAGCAATCGAGTTGATAAGAACTTCCTTACCACCAACTGACAGGATCTTCTCCATCCATCCCTTCACTTTTTCCCACACTCTATCTTTCAAGAACTTGAAGGCACCATTCATAGAATTTCCAACATCAGTCGGCATTCCTATGTATCTCTTAGACAAAGACTCATTTGGGACATACAAGGCCTCCTTAATTTCAAGCTTTAAACTTTCAGGGCAACTTTAGGGAAGAAAATAGAATACTTTGATAGATATTCCTTTTGATGGGACGCGTTACAATAGGACTCCAAAAGAGATGACAACTCATTAGCTCCTTGACTACATGACTTGACAAATAGTAGGCTGTCATCTGCGAATAGCAAGTGGTCGACCGGCGGTGCCGACGATGCCACTTTAATGCCACATAGGTGGGATGACTTATTCTTCTTTTGGAAGAGGCACGAAAGGACCTCTGCTGCAAACAAAAAAAGGTAAGGAGATATTGGGTCCCCCTGTCGGATCCCCATCGTTGTCCTAAGTTCTTCTATTTTTTCTCCATTAAACATTACGGAGAATTTCACTGAACTAACAATCTTCATTACAAGAGATTCCCAAGTTACTGCAAACCCCAACTTTGACATGATATCCTCAAGATAAATTCCCTCGACCCGATCATAGGCTTTCATCATATCCAATTTAACCGCACAAAATCTATTTTTCTTTGCATTATTGCTCTACATCAATTGTAAACACTTGTATGTTGTGATAATATTATTAGTAATGAGACGTTCATTGTTCTTCTGAGATGATATCGGAAAGAACTTGCTTCAGATGATTAGAGACCACTTTTGAGGCAATTTTGTAAAGGACATTGCAAAGGCTAATAGGATGAAACTGAGTGAGTTGGGTGAGGTGTTTTACCTTATGGATAAGAAAAAAGATTGTCTCATTTCTTACCTCTGGGCTCTCTTCACCTTGCAAAATTATCAGAAACGTGTTGGTGACCTCAACCCCACAGATCTCCCAATGACACGGAATGAAGTGTGCGGGGAAGCCATCTGTTTTGGGCGCCTTTGTTGGAAATATCTGAAAGAGAGATGTCTTCATTTCCTCATTAGTGTATGGAGCAGTCAACATAGAACTCATCTCGTGAGTAACCTTGACCAGAACGCTATCAAGAACATCTTGCACACCCGGAAGACCTTCTGCTGTGAAAGGTTTTGCTTAAAAGAATTCACCATAGATGCCATCCCCGTGGGTCTTGTGCTAGCGAGCCGTCTTCCCTCTCTAAATGTTTTATTTTGTTTTTTCTATGTCGCATGCTCGCTGGCCTCTCGAAGTAATTGGTATTTTTGTCCCCCTCACGCAACCAGTCCGCCCGTGAACGTTGTCTTTACAGTATCTCCTCCATATGATAAAGCTTGACCAGGTGATGCGAAATTTTTATCTCTGCATGTAATGGGTCAAAACGTTGGTTGTCTCCTTACAAATTGCTAGTGCATTTTTTAGTTTCTTAATCTCTGTGCACATGTTACCAATATTGGCACCGCTCCATTGAGCCGGGCATGTTGACAAGTCAGGCAAGGTTTTTGCGGAGTGCGGCGATAGACTGAGCTACATGCAAATTCGCCCATTATGCCAACAGTGCATCTGGGAAATTATCATACCTTTATGAGAAAAGTTTGTAGATAAACAATTTTGTTGTTTCATTTGCTCCGGCCACTGGTTCCAACTGCAGACGAATATGACAATGGCCGGATGTTGCTCCCGTCTCATGGGGCGGAGTGGCCAATTGAAACAAAGCTTTCCACGTGTCAGTGTGATAGTTCATCTTCTTCTAAGATGAATATCTCATCGTGAAATTTTAGAAAATTCAACGATTTTCCTGATTTGCATAATCCTGTTACAAGTTTTAGGGTTTCGATATCCATAACTTACGGTTTATTTTGAAGACAATCTAACAGAACAACTTCCGGTTTGTTAATCCTACTTATTACCACTAGAGATTCAATAATCCTTTCCAAGTTCTAGTATCCTCCCACTCATTTCTTTGACAGGAAAACACTTTCTTGAAAAAATATTCATCCGTGACAAACACTTTGCCTTTTGAACATTTCGATGGAAGGAATTCAAGTCATGTTTCTGAGATATCCTACAATTCAACATTTATCTGGTTTATAAACTCCATAAGTTATATGGTTTCTATTAGCAAGGCTAATATGCGGTGCTCTGTTTAGCGTATATCTTATTGTTTCAATTATACCCCAAATTTTATAAAAGCATATTGGTAATAAAATAATTCCACAATTATTCGACTGTTTTCCTAAACTTATGACTCTCATAATTTTCTTCAATACTGAAGAATCACTTTATCTTTTGTCATAATGATCCTTATCTTCACTAAAAAAATATTTGAACTCTTCAAATAATATATTCTTAAATTCCTTTGAACTATTCAAATACTTCAGTGTCGGTGTACTAGAGTAGGGGTACCCTAGTATCCCGAACTTGTGCACGGGCAGTCGCAGCATCCGCGGCAAGGCTTGCCGGGTGACCGCCAAGGTCCTCCGTGGTTCCTTTGGAGCCATTCAAGAACAAAGTATCCAAGTCAAGACCCCGGAAAGAGGAGCTTGCTGGGAAGGCCAACCAAGGCACCTCAAGACCCCGGCAAGAGGAGCTTGCCGGGAAGGCCACCCAAGGCATCTCAAGGAACTTGCCGCGGCGCGCCACACGTCCCGACAAGGCCCGGTGAGCGACAAGCTCCCGGACGCGACAAGACAATGACCGCGCAAGCCACCACTCCGTGCCCGTGCTCCAGCGCATCCACCAATGTGTCGCTCTGGGACCCTTCCAGGCGTGCGTGGCGGGCGGCTGTGCAGCCAGCGGTGAGCGGTGGCAAGCGGCGCTGACAAGATTGCCATCGTGGCGAGCGGTGGCGTCCTTGACGGTCCCTTTTACACTGTTTAGGCGACGCAGACGGGCATTTAAGGCCCTTGTCCCCTGTCGTCAGGGTTAGGTATCATACAGTGTAGTAGGTAGCTGTACCTACCGCATCACCTTTCTCATTTTTACCCTTTGCCTCCGTTGCCACCTGTCGGTGACCCCTTGAGAATATAAAAGGAGGCCCATGCGCAACGTAGAGGGGGGTTCGGAAAAACAGAACACTCACGCTCGGTCTCGTTAGCTGCTGGTGTGTACTGTAGCACTCCGCGCTCCCGAGCAAGAACTCAATACAAACCACAAAGCAGGAGTAGGGTTTTACGCATCCGTGCGGCCCGAACCTGGGTAACTGCTCGCGTGCTTCGCCTCGATCCGCTCTTTGCATGACCTCCGCCCCCGCCGAACCGAAAGGGACTCGGTCCGCCGGTCCCATAGGTGTTCGTGGATTAGTCCCCCGACATCTTTGGCGCGCCAGGTAGGGGGCGTCGAGGTTGTGTGAACCAGATCCGGCGTTCACGCGAGCTAGATCTTCATCATCTTCATCGACATGCCGCCGAAGAAGAAGGCTTCGGAGGCGGCTGCTCCGTCCGCGCCGAACCCACCACCGCCGGAGCAAACAGCTGATGGGGCGGAAGCCGGCGGAAGAACGGGCATCGACGAGGGAGCTCACGGTGCTGCCAGGTCCAAGGACAAGGCCGCGCTGCACATCGGCGGCGTAGCCGGCTCCCACAACGACCGGGCACACTCCAAGACCTCGGCGTCCGTACATGCACCGCGCCCACCTCAGGAGGCGCGGGACCGGCAGCGTCATGGTACTCACAGTACCATGCGTTTGCTGGACCAAGATCGAGCTGGTGGATCTCGGAGTGCTCCAGACCAGCATGCACACCAACATGCTGGCACGAGCGAGGCGCGGTCGCCTGGACGGGATACTGCTCCTTCTAACATAGTTAGAAGTCCGAGCATATCCCACTCCTCGCACCGTTCGCCACCACCACCCGCCACTGCAGCAGAAGCTTTGGCGCGAGCTCAACTGCTCCTAGACTACCCTCCAACATCAGACAAGATCGACGACTGGAGGGCCACCATCCAGAGTCTCATCGGCTTCGCCAACGGCGACACTCAACGGCAGCCGAGCACGTCGCAGCCGCGGCAAGTCAGCCAGGCACGAGCCGGTGGCGACAAGACCGGTGGGGGTGCAACCACTGTGCACTCTCCGCCCCGAAGGCCAAGATCGCCGACTCGCCGGATCCACCTCGACAGCGACTCCACCGCGTTATCAGATCCACGAGCTCGTCGAGATCAGCGCCAAGTTCTTCACGAATGACAGCAAGAAGACGCTCGTACTCGCATCGAGCGCTGAAGAGAAGCGCGACGTCAATCAGACCAGCGCGCTGGGCCCTCTGTTGACATGCATGCGCTAGGGGAACCGGGCGACTTGCCGTACGCGGTAGGTTGCCCTGCGTTCACTCGTGAGCTGCGGCAAGTCCAGTGGCCCAGCATGAAGAATTTCAAGCCAGACGTACCAGAGAAGTACGACGGCAAGTCACATCCATCGGAGTTCCTCAGCATCTACACCATTGCGGTGCATGCTGCCGGGGGACGGGACGACAAGATCCTTGCCAACTACTTCCCACTGGTGCTCAAACCCAACGTCAGGTCCTAGCTCATGCACTTGCCGGACAACTCCATATCCTCCTGGGCAGACCTGTGCCATCAGTTTGTCGGCGCCTTTACAGGCGGCCACAAACCTCATGGCCAAGAGAGTGACCTTCATCTACTCGCCCAGAAGGAAGGAGAGCCCCTGCGCAAGTATATTCAAAGATTCAGCCGTGTGTAGCACAACATCCCAGATGTCCACCCTGCCGCGGTCATCAGCGCGTTTCATCAGAACGTGCGTAACCGCAGGATGCGGGAGGAGATGGCGATGTGCAAGATCAGAGACGTCAGTGAGCTGTATGCCCTGGCCGACAAGTGTGCACATGCTGAAGAAGGGAGGAAACTCCCCGGAGAGAATATAGGAGCAGGAGGATCTGACAGCGAGGATGCAACCCCGGCAAAGAAAAACCGGCGGCGGAACAGGAAGAAGAAAGGCAAAGATGTGCTAGTCGTTGAGCAGTCCGGCAACGAAGGTGGCGCCAAGAAAGCCAAACTTGGTAGTTCCAGCAAGGAGATCGCCGCATGCACCAACTGCCAGGCTGTGGTGGTCGCCGACAAGCAGGACGGCACCGACAAGCAGTACTGCAAGATCCACCGCACCAAGGGCCACGACCTCCAGAGCTGCAAGAAGGTAGAGCAGATTGTCCAGTAGCAAAAGGCTGAGTACGAGCGACGAGACAAGGAGAGGGCCCAAGGAGGCGCTGGAGAATCCGGCAAGAAGCGCGCCGGCCGGGGAGGACGCCGCGGCAAGGCCAAGCAGCGGCAAGGAGACAGACCTCCCCGCGGCCGCGACAAGGATGAAGACGACGACGACGACGAAGACATGGATGATGTTGAGACCAGTGAGCAGGAGTTCCAGAAAGCCACAGAGGTCTTGTGCGTTGACGGCGGTGCTTCTCTGCATACTTCACACCGCCAACTCAAGCAGTGGGTGCGGGAAGTCAATGCGGCGGAACCACCTGTCGAGTCACGCAAGCTTCTGAAATGGTCCAGCACGCCTATCATCTTTGATATTGAGGACCACCCTGACCGCACAACTGTGGTCGGGTGCTTGCCGATGTTGGTTTCACCAACTATCCGCAACCTCAAGGTCACCAAGATGCTAGTTGACGGCGGGGCCGGCTTGAACCTAATCTCCTCCGCTGTACTCCAGAAACTCCAGATCCCTGACAGCGAGCTTGAAGAGACCGGCACATTCCAAGGAATTAACCCGGGAAGAAGTAAGCCGAAGGGGAAGGTCACGTTGCCAGTAACATTTGGCAGCGAGCTGAACTTCAGGACTGAGAGGGTCACTTTTGACGTTGCCGATATTCCATTGCCTTACAATGGGATACTTGGCCGTCCAGCACTCGCCAAGTTCATGGCAACCTCTCACTACGCATACAACATGCTGAAGATGCCAGGCCCGATAAGCGTCATCTCTGTCCCCGGCGACAAGAAGGATGCTCTTATCTGCGCCGACAAGATCTACCGGGAAGCGGCAGCCGCAATAGACCACAAGTCACTTGTCGTTGAAGCTCCCGGGGGGAAGAAGAAGACCAAGTATGGCAAGAGTTTTGATGCCCACTCCGGCAAGTGCACCTCTTCGGAGTGCTGCGCTGCCGTCGAGGACGCACCATCGAGCTCAACCGACAAGTGTAAGAAGACAATGGCAGCTCCGCCAGAGACCAAGAAGGTGTCCGCCAAGGAGGACGGCATTGGTGGTACCTTCACCATCAGTGCCACTCTCAACCCCAAATAGGAAAGCGCGCTCATTGCTTTCCTGCGGGCGAATGTCGACGTCTTTGCGTGGCAACCGTCTGACATCCCCGGTGTTCCCAGGAAAGTAATTGAGCATCATCTTGCCGTTTGTCCTCATGCGCGGCCCGTCAAGCAGAAGGTCAGGAAGCAAGCAGTGGAGCGCCAAGAGTTCATTGCAGAAGAGATCAAGAAGTTGGAAGCAGCAAGCCTTGTTAGAGGAGTGCTCCATCCTACGTGGTTGGCCAATCCTGTAGTCGTGCGCAAGGCAAACGGGAAATGGAGACTTTGTATCGATTTTACCGATGTTAACAAAGCTTGTCCCAAAGACCCATTTCCTTTGCCGCGCATTGACCAGATTGTTGACTCCACAGCCGGATGTGATTTGCTTTCATTTCTTGACGCATACTCAGGATACCATCAGATCTTCATGGCAGAAGAGGATGAGGAGAAGACCGCATTTATTACTCCATGTGGCACGTACTGTTTCATACGGATGCCTTTCAGATTAAAAAATGCTGGCTCAACATTTGCAAGAGTAGTCCATGTCGCTCTTGAGCCACAAATACACAGGAATGTGGAAGCCTACATGGATGATATAGTGGTCAAGAGCAAAGACAAGGCAACTCTGATCCAAGATTTAGACGAGACCTTTGCAAATCTGCGCAAGATCAGCCTCGAGCTCAACCCAGAGAAGTGTGTGTTTGGAGTCCCCTCCGGCAAGCTTCTCGGGTTCTTCGTGTCTCAGCGGGGAATTGAAGCCAATCCCGACAAGATCAAGGCCATTGAGCAGATTGAAGCACCAAAGCGCGTCAAGGATGTACAAAGACTTGCCGGTTGCGTGGCTGCTCTCAGCATGTTTATCTCTAGGTCTGCTGAGCGCGCCCTGCCATTTTTCAAATTATTTAAAAAGGCAGGTCCAATGAAATGGACTCCGGAAGCGGAGGCTGCGCTGCAAGACTTGAAGAGATACCTGTCCTCTCCTCCAATACTTGCCGCACCTAAACCACAAGAGAAGTTGCTGCTGTATATAGCAGCAACAAATCAAGTGGTTAGTGCTGCGTTAGTAGCGGAGAGGGAGGCAGATAACGAGCCAACAACCACGGCAGGCACATCCAGCGACAAGCAGGGGGCTTCCCCGACAAGCTCTGGTCCCGACAAGGATGGGTCTGTGCAGGCGCGCGAGGAGATACAGAAGAGAATGGTGCAGCGCCCAGTTTACTTTGTCAGTTCCCTTCTGCAGGGGGCTAGGTCAAGGTACTCTGGCGTGCAGAAATTGCTTTTCGGCCTTCTCATGGCCTCGAGAAAGCTGCGCCATTACTTCCAAGCACATGAGATCACAGTTGTCACTCGCTTTCCACTGAAGAGGATACTACAGAATCCAGAAGCGACAGGCAGGATTGTTGAGTGGGCACTGGAACTGTCAAGCTTTGGCCTCAAGTTTGAAAGTACTTCAACTATCCAAAGCAGAGCATTGGCAGAATTCATAGCAGAATGGACGCCAACACCAGATGAAGAAATTCCAGAAACGAGCATCCCCGTCAAGGAAGCAAGCAAAGAGTGGCTGATGTACTTTGATGGTGCCTTTTCGCTGCAAGGCGCCGGCGCTGGCGTGCTGCTTGTCGCACCCACCGGAGAGCACCTCAAGTACGTAGTCCAGATGCACTTTCCCAAGGAGCAAGCAACAAACAATACTGCAGAGTATGAAGGCTTGCTTGCCGGTCTCAGGATCGCGGCAGACCTTGGGATCAAGAAGCTCATTATCAGGGGTGACTCACAGCTTGTCGTACGCCAAGTAAACAAGAGCTATCAAAGTCTGTTGATGGAAGCCTACGTCGACGAAGTGAGAAAGCTAGAAGAGCACTTTGACGGCCTACAGATGGAGTATGTTACAAGAGCTCAGAACGCCATTGCCGACGGCCTGTCAAAGTGCGCCGCACTTAAGTTACCTGTGGAACCAGGGATCTTTGTGCTCAAGCTGACTCAACCGTCCGTAACGCCATCAACTGGACAGAGCAAGAAGAGGAAGTTGATTTCTGGTGACTATTTTCCGGCAGAGCTTCCCGAAGCCGCCGCCAAGAAGGTCCCCAAGATCAACGCCAAAAGCGCTGAGGAGTAGTCTGCTCCGGCAAGCCCTAGGGTTTGTTCCGTTGAAGCAGAAGCTCCCGACAAGTTTTGCTCCGGCAAGCTTGCCGGGGAACGTCAAGCTCCGGCAGAGTCGCAGGTTCTCGCCGTAGAAGCGGATGTTCCCACAGCAGCAGATTTGCCTTTAGTCCTTGTTGTCGAGCCACAAGATCCAGCATGGGCACAGCAGATTGTCCGTTTCCTTCAGACAGGAGAACTTCCCGAAGAGCAAGAAGAAGCGAAAAGAGTAGCCCGGCAGTCAAGTATGTACTAGTTTGTCAACAAGACACTGTACAGAAGAAGAATCAACGGTGTGAAATTGAAGTGTATTCACCGGGAAGACGGACAAAAGCTGTTGGCAGAGATACATGGAGGCATATGTGGTCACCACATTGGCGCAAGAGCACTTGTCGGCAAAGCGTTTCGGCAAGGTTTCTTTTGGCCGACAGCCCTCCAGGATGCAACTGCACAAGTAACCAAGTGTGAAGCGTGCCAGTTCCATTCCAAGCAGATACACCAACCAGCTTAAGCTCTCCAGACAATCCCTTTATCCTGGCCATTTTCGGTCTGGGGGCTCGACATCCTCGGCCCCTTTCCCCAAGCAATCGGGGGCTTTGAGTACTTGTACGTTGCAATTGACAAGTTCACAAAGTGGCCGGAAGTGGAACTAGTGAGGAAGGTGACAGCACAGTCAGCAGTCAAGTTCTTCAGGTCAATTGTTTGCCGCTTCGGGATCCCTAACAGGATAATCACCGACAACGGTACGCAATTCACGAGCTGCACCTTCATGCAGTACGTCCAAGATCTTGGCGCCAATGTCTGCTTCGCTTCTGTTGCTCACCCGAGAAGCAACGGTCAAGCGGAGAGGGCAAATGCTGAAGTGCTGTGAGGGCTCAAGACCAGAACTTTCGATAGGCTGCACAAGTGCGGAAAAAACTGGATCGAGGAGCTGCCGGTGGCTCTTTGGTCGATCAGGACGACGCCAAATCGAGCCACTGGCCAGACACCTTTCGCTCTAGTCTATGAGTGCTCGCTTATGATGAGCTTGAGCAAGAGCAGCTGCGACAAGATGACGTGCTGCTCCTTGAGGAAGACCGTCTTCAGGCTGCTGTGCGAGCTGCTCGCTACCAGCAAGCTTTGCGCCGCTACCATAGCCGCAAAGTTAATGCCAAAAGTTTCGAGGAAGGCGACCTTGTTCTTCGGCGTGTTCAGTCCGCCAAGAATTCCAACAAGTTGACGCCAAAGTGGGAAGGCCCTTACCGGGTGAAACGAGTCACTAGGCCTGGCGCTGTCCACCTTGAGACCGAAGATGCCATTCCGGTGAGCAACTCCTGGAATATTGAGCATCTTCGTAAGTTTTACCCGTAAGGCGCGGTTGCCGGAACCTGTTTCGGCAACCACCTTTTGTACAAGTCTTGCCGCTGTTGCATGTAATCCTTTGTACAAAGCCGGGTGCAGACCCCGCGCATAAGTAAAGCTCATGTGCTTCGCACATCTTGTCAATTTCATGCTTTCTATTTTTTGCATGTGTTAACTGACACATTGTGCAGCACCTACTCCCCGGTAAGCAATAACGAGCCTAAGGCTCCATATCTTTATTTTCTCTTCTTTCTTTTTTCTCAAGGAAAGGAAGGTTCCCTCGCCCACAAGTTTGCCGGGGGGGAAAGGAGAAGATAATGGTATGGACCAGGCGTCGTCCAAGAAAGTTTCGCCTTGCCGGGAAGCAAACAACAGAAAAGCTAAGTTGCCAAAGTTTGAGCAATCAGATTTTTTAAATTTTTGAAGTTATCTCCCTTGAACGACCGCACTTTGTATGGAAAACCTGTGCGCGGAGGAACCAACTCGTAGCTAGTTGCGCCCTTACTTTGTGTCGAGTCCGCTCAACAACTTAAGTGAGCTGCGACTAGTTGCGACAAGGTTTCTTGTCGGTAACGGCACCGCCAGCAGGCTGCTGACGTTCCGCACTCAGCGCTCACGGCTAAGGTGCCTGCACCGGCAAGTTCCCTAAAAGCGTAGGGCAAAAACATACAAAGGGAGGAATCAAGTAAAGGGAATAACATTGCAATCATTACCCAGAATAGAGCTATATTACAAGATAGCTTGTCGCGGCTCTAACGGATTGTTTTCATAACATGATAAACAGCGACAAGGAAAGAAGAAACAGGCGGCCTAGTCTACGCGATCGCCTTCGATCCTCTTGATCCCGCTCACCTTGTCCACAATGGGTGCGACAAGGGTCTTGAGCACCTCCAGATCAGCATCCGGCGGCAGGGTCTTGAGGACGTTGGTGAGGTTGAGGCCCGGATTGCGGAAGGCCACCTTCACCAACACTTTCTGAAGAGCTCCCGCGCAGATCTTGCGCGACTCGTCGGCCAGCTGCTTTGGGATCTTCTCCCGGAGCCGCTGAAGGGCCGTCGCCACGCCTTTGAAGAACAAGAGGAGCTTGGCGCTGGGTTGGAGGTTCTCGTCGGAGGGATACCCGAGATCCTCCATCCCCAGCTGCGCCAACTCCCTGTCAATGTCTGTGGCAGCATTCACAAGACTCTCCGTCCAGTGCTCCACAGTCTCCCTGAAAGCGTTCTGGGTGGTGGCAACACTCTCCAGCAGCGCCTTGTCGGCCTTGATCTCTTCTTTCAAGGCCGCCTCCTGTTCCTTGGCGCCGTCCAGCGTCTTGGACAAAGTAGTCAACTTCAACTCAAGATCCGCGTTGGAGTCCTTGGCGGCGCTGAGCTCTTTGCCCTTATCGGCGAGATCGGCCTCCAGCTCCTTCTTGGCGGCGTCGGCGGCGGCGGCAGCATCCTCTGCGTGCTTGAGGGCTCCGCTGAGTTTTTCCTCGCGCCCGGCAAGCTCCTCCTCGTGGGCGTCAAGATTGACCTTCCGCTGCGTCAGCTCGCCCTCTTCCGCGGATAGCTTCTCAGCGGCAAGCCGCTGTTGCTCTCTGACTTCAGCCTTCTCGAGGAGGAAAGCCTTCTGCGCTTCGGCGAGCTGCTCCCGCTCCTCCGCCAGGGACCGGAGGGCTTCTTGGTGGAAACCCTCGAGCTCCTCCGCGCGCTTCTCGATGTCTGCTCCCGCCTTCGCGACAAGCGCCTAGCGGGATTCCAGCTTGGCTTGCCGCGCGCGGTAGAGCGACAACAACTTCCGCAACAGCCGCTCTTCCTCGGGCTCGTTGCCGCTGCTGCTTGGCGTCTCAACCAGCGTCAGCCCAGCGGAGGCGAGCACTTCCCCGTCGAAGATCTCTCCCTCGACCGGCGCCCTGGAGCTTGACGCCCAGGGGAGGTTGATGAAGACGCCATCGCCGGCCTTCAAGTAGACGCCTGGCTGGGGCTCTTCGGAGCCTGGCGCTGCGGCAGCAGCGGACGGGTCAGCGGTCGACGTAGCGCCCGGCGCTCCTGCGGCCTCAGGGCCGTCAGTGCGATCGCCAGACCCCTCACCAGTTGCTGCGGCGGTAGCCTTGGCGGCCTCTGCGCCAGCGGGATCGCCAGCACCGGCTGCTTCGTCGGTGGCAACCTTGGTCTCCATCTGCTCCGCAGCAGATGGGTCTGACGGCCGAAAAAGGGAGAAGAGTCAAGTAAATATTCAACAAGAAGAAGATCAAAAGAAGAAGAACCCAAGGGAAGTTTCAAAGTAAGAGGATTACCTGTACCTGGTTCTCCAGTCGTGGTCTCCGCCGTCGGGGGGCCGCTGGTGCTGTCCCTTGCCGGAGAACTCTCCCTTGCCAGAGACTTCTCCCTTACCGGAAAGCTCTCCCTTGCCGGAGGACTCTCCCTTGGCTCCTGGTGGGGCTGCTCTGCTCCTACACAAGCCAGCAGTCAGATATCAGCAAAGACAGAGTATCCATACGCGCCTCACAGCGGAAAGCAAACCAGATACTTACGCTGGAGGCTGCTCTGGAGAAAAATTGCCGGGTCCGGCAAGTTTGTCTCGGGTGCCCCCCCCCCGCTATTGCCGTGGGTTCATCCTCGATGATAATCACCGGGGCCTTAGCTCTCTTCGCTGCTCTCTGGGCCAGAGTCCTGAAAAGGAATAAGTTCAGAGTAAAGCAAGTGAGATACAAGACAAAACAGCAAGGATTGAAGAACTACAAGTACAACAAGACGATCTTACTCTTCTTCTTCTTCCTCGTCGGAGCTGAACGTGGAGAAGTCGAAGTCCGGCTCACGTCCAGCGCGAGGAGGTGGAGGAGTGGCTTCCCTTGACCGCTTGGCGGGAACAGTGGCGGTGCTCTGCGACGACCCCGCTCCAGCTGTCGTCGCGGCATGAGAAGCGGCAGGAGCAGAAGCGGTGGTCCGGGAGGACCCCGCTCCAGTTGCCGCTGCAGCGTGAGATGCTCCCGCGGCAACGTTGCTTGCCGCGGTGGAGCGTGTCGCGCAGCGCAGCGGCTGTTTACTCACTTGCCGCTCCGCTACGTCCCCGGCCTTGCGGAGACGCCTTCTTGGTGGAGATGGAGGCTCTGCTTGCGGCGAGCTGTCCGAAGATGAGGTGGAAGACGAATTGATCTCCAGCGAGCCGCTCGTATCCTTGGCGGGCTCGCTCGACCCGGCGCCATGCCCGGCAAGTTCTTTCTCGCTGACGCGCTCCTCTCGCTCGGCACGGCTTCCCGCCTCTGCTGCATCTGCCTCCTCCACGGTGAATCCAAATTCGCCCGCGGCTGCAGCTGCCGCCGCCTCTTCCAGCCTGGTGGCGATGCGTGTCATCTCCTCATCGGTGGTGTCGCGGGTGAGGCTGTCCTTCTCGTCGGAGCGGATCGCCACTTCTACCAAGCCATCGAAGAATTGCTGCACGACCTCGTCCGCAGGCTCTTGCCAAGTTGGGACAATCCCGTGCGAGTCGCACTGCGGCATCATTGCCCGGATGCGGTCGAGCGAGGAATTGTTGCACAGCGGAACGACGCCCCCCGGCAACCTGAAAACTTCGGGATGTTGGGGGTCGTACTTGAACAGCTCCTGGAGCATCACGTTGAGCTCCAGGACAGTGAAGTTGAAGTTGAGGCCCGGGCGCAGCCTCATGACGTCTGCCGCATTCTTGAACTCCCAGGCGGGCCTCCCCCGTTCCTGCAGAGGGGCGATGCGGCGGCGAAGAAAATCTGCGCCAACAGCGCCTACAGTAAGCCCGGCAAGCCTGAAGCGCAGGATCCGGGTGACAGCAATCTTCAGCCTGTCGTCTTCCGGGGCCACGCCACTCCAATCGCTGCCGCGTGCTACTGGGGTTTGGCGCCGGGTGGTAAACGGCTGTGGATTTTCCTCGTCAATCCAGCACCAGTCTGCCCTCCATTCCTCCCACTTTCCGCGGAACTCTCCCTCCAGATAAGTTTCCTTCTTGCCGGCCCTTGAGATCCAGGCGATTCCGCCGGATAAAGGCTCTCCTCTCTCTACTCGGGGTATAAAGAAATGGCGAAAGAGGGCTACATTGGGATGGACTCCGACAAAGTTTTCGCAGAGATGCGCGAAAACTGCCATGGTCAGAACGACAT
Source organism: Triticum urartu (assembly GCF_056163025.1). Taxonomy (NCBI): domain Eukaryota; kingdom Viridiplantae; phylum Streptophyta; class Magnoliopsida; order Poales; family Poaceae; genus Triticum; species Triticum urartu. The sequence continues at coordinate 23,101,473 of NC_141878.1, read as the reverse complement.
TGGGGGTGAAGTCAAGGAGGTGGAACCCGTAGGTGTTCATGATATCGCAGAAGAATTCAGAGAAGGGCGGGCAGAGCCCGCAGTAGAAGAACAAGGCAAAGAAAGGGTATCCGTTCGGAGCCTTCTTCCAAGCGGCGGCGGGAAGTACCTTCGTGCGCGGGTGCGCCCGCGTCTCCATCGACCAGAAGAGGTAGTAGTTCTCCCTCAGCTCCTTCGCGGCAAGCTTGGGGGGGAAGACTGCCCGCTCCTTTCGCAGCGCCGCAAGCCGCTGCGCCTCGGTCGACTTCACAACTTTCCCCTTGTCGGCTTTCGGAGCCATGGCGGAAGTGGTGGAGGAGGTCGACGGCGTTGGTAGTGCTGGTGGCGATGGGGGGCGGGGTGCTGCTCTCTTTCGGCTTTGGGAAGACGAGGGAGCGGCGGAGATTTCTGAGATTGGAGCAGCAACCGGCGAATGTGCGAACTGCCCCTGTTTCCCCTGCTTATAAGGAGGGAGGGGGCGGACGTTCCGCATTTCCGAATAAAGTAACCACCCACGATGCCGCATTCAACGCGTGCCGTTCGGGGAGGGCGCGGTGGATACGGAGAAAGATACGGCGTAACCTAGGCCGCGCGTGCCCGTGCCCTGTTTTGGGCCTGGCCCAACAGCGCTCGGCACCATGTATGGCCCAGGCCCGGGGGCTCCTGTCGGTGTACTAGAGTAGGGGTACCCTAGTATCCCGAACTTGTGCACGGGCAGTTGCAGCATCCCGCGGCAAGGCTTGCCGGGTGACCGCCAAGGTCCTCCGTGGTTCCTTTGGAGCCATTCAAGAACAAAGTATCCAAGTCAAGACCCCGGCAAGAGGAGCTTGCCGGGAAGGCCAACCAAGGCACCTCAAGACCCCGGCAAGAGGAGCTTGCCGGGAAGGCCACCCAAGACATCTCAAGGAACTTGTCGCGGCGCGCCACACGTCCCGACAAGGCCCGGTGAGCGACAAGCTCCCGGACGCGACAAGACAACGACCGCGGCAAGGCGCTTGCCGCGGCAAGCCACCACTCCGTTCCCGCGCTCCAGCGCATCCACCAACGTGTCGCTCTGGGACCCTTCCAGGCGTGTGTGGCGGGCGGCTGTGCAGCCAGCGGTGAGCGGTGGCAAGCGGCGCTGACAAGATTGCCATCGTGGCGAGCGGTGGCGTCCCTGACAGTCCCTTTTACACTGTTTAGGCGAGGCAGACGGGCATTTAAGGCCCTTGTCCCCTGCCGTCAGGGTTAGATATGATACACTGTAGTAGGTAGCTGTACCTACCGCATCACCTTTCTCATTTTTACCCTTTGCCTCCGTTGCCACCTGTCGGTGACCCCTTGAGCATATAAAAGGAGGCCCATGCGCAACGTAGAGGGGGGTTCGGAAAAACAGAACACTCACGCTCGGTCTCGTTAGCTGTTGGTGTGTACTGTAGCACTCCGCGCTCCCGAGCAAGAACTCAATACAAACCACAAAGCAGGAGTAGTGTTTTACGCATCCGTGCGGCCCGAACCTGGGTAACTGCTCGCGTGCTTCGCCTCGATCCGCTCTTTGCACGACCTCCGCCCCCGCCGAACCGAAAGGGACTCGGTCCGCCGGTCCCATAGGTGTTCGTGGATTAGTCCCCCGACATTCAGATTTTATGCTAAGTAAATAATATTTTCCTAATCTTTAATGAAGCATAATTATCCACCGCTCCCTCGGTTTTTCATCGAACCTTATACATCACTATGTATTCTTTTATTTGATTTCTCAATCAAGATAATTCAGTAATGTTCAATGAGACTTTGTCGTAATTTTGTACTTATCATATATAAAAATATGGCACCAATATATACGTACAAGCATGTATACATAACATTGGACAATACGGGGATTTTTCATCAGAGGGTCATCAAGATGGGTGGAGCATTATTTAATTATGTCTACACATGCATCATCTAATGAGCCTCACTTAACGAGCAAGTGGATGTACGTGTACATGCAAAGAGCTATGCATGGACATAGCTCACGTACATGCTATGATAGAAATCCCATGCGTGCATGGGGTTACTAGCTAGCTAGCTAAATTGACGGCTATTTGGCTTGACTACCCGTGCAAGATGATCAGGACAGGCCGAACGTGCAAGCCGTGACCATGTGCAGGTCTAGCTGCTGCACCGCACGTACAAGGGATAAGTCTCAAAGAGATAACATGCTTATCATTGCCGGGAGAATAACACCTGCCGAATAAAGTCTTCCGCAGAGTACCTGCATCTCATACCTATCCATTCCTGCGGCGCTTGCGTCCACGGCCACGGCACGTATGGCTGGCGTCGGTGCAAGGACAAATGCGAGAAGACCAGCGAGAGGATGTGGCGGCGGCGGCAGAGACACCCGTTGGGGCGGGACGATGGCGACGGCAACACACACGAGGCTGTTGTGTGTCAACTCAAACAAGGTACAAACAAAACAAGAAAGACAAAGAAAAATCTCTTCTTTGGAACCTAGCTAAACCTGAGAATCTCCTCCACAAGAAGAAAATAAAAATCACTAATCCAGCACACAAGATTAGAGGAGAAGAAACTCATCAAGCAGCACACGAACAAGCTCTACACATAATCGTGAGGAGAATCCAAACGAACAGAGAGAAAAGAGTTTCAACCTCCAGGTCCATCTACATAGTCGCAGGAACGCCACCGGCACCAAGAGAACGAGTAGAGATCTGAGAGATAGCAACCACCCTGCGTAAAAAATTGAAGGCAAAATAAAAATCAATCGAAGCATGGAGAACCTAGGACAGTGGAAGAACGGATGTACAACAAGATCACCTTAATAGGCATCACGCCGTGCAGGAGCCATTGGAGCCCGATTCAATCTCCAGATCCGTTTGCGGCCTCGCTCTTCCTCCTGCCGAGCAGACGGCGGGGGCATGGCGGCCGTAGCGCTATGGTTAGCCTGGGCCGAGGGGGCGTCGGGGGAATGGGTCGCATTCCACCTCGTGCGGTGCGGCGGGGCCGACTGGGCGAAGGAGATGACGGCGGCGGGGCAGGGAGGCGCGGGCTGCTCCTGTGATTGGAGGGATAAAGAGACAGAGGGGCGAGGCGGGATGGAGAGAGGGCCACACTAGTGCTGGAGGAGGCATCTTAGGTCTTCACAAGGGAAGTTGTTGCCCTTTTATATGCCTATGCGTGAAATGACAAAAATTCCCTTGGCGGTGCACTGTAATTGCACGCGGTGGCACACCGGGAGTGAAACTATTCATTGCAATAGTGCTCATGTTTGGTCCGACGGCCTAGGCCTTCCAAGCGCGCGATCCAACGGCCGAAAGTGCATCAAGAAATCGAGTTGGACGGCCGGATGTCTCTAATAGTTGTGAGAGCTCGAAGCTTGCCTAGGTTCTTGTTTCTCGATAAACTGATGGCCATGAGAGTGGATATTAAGATAAATGGAGCCTAACTCTCACGCGTCTTGATTTCGCCGTTCTTCGGTATTCTCAATTATTGAAGTATAATAAAAGCTGTCTATTATTTTAATAAAAAAGGACTATCTAGAAAATAATTAAGTCCTGTAGCTCAGCTGGTTAGAGCGCTGGTCTGATGTACCAGAAGTCACGGGTTCAAGCCCCGTCGGGACTATTTCTTTTTCTTAATTGCGATTATGCTTTCCTTTCTTGTATTATATACTATATATTACGCCCGTACGGCCCAAAACGGATAGCCCAGCAAACGATCCATGAAGGAGCACCTCCGCGTAGCCACGATCGGTTAGTACGTTTCTTCAAGCGACACCATCTTTTTTTTAGTATCTATCTATTAGCTAACCAGAAAAAAGAAAATAAGCTAGAAAATCTCACAAAAATTAGAAACATCCAATCGTTAATTTAACACGTCATAAAATTACAGCCCTTTGATCTTCCCAATACCATTTGGACATAAAACTTGATAAAAATTACCCACCAATGCCAAGTAGTCCATACTAATCCTGTTTGTGAAAAAAAAAATCTAGACTAACCCTCAACTCACCTCACGTCAAAGCAAAAAAAACTCAGCTCATCTTCCGTGTAAAAGGAAACCTAAAACTCACCTGTACGCGCAGCCGCCTCCTGACCTATCAATCCAATCGCATCTCCCCCCTGCACTCGCCGCCATTAGTGTTCCCAATCTTCCTCCCCAAGCTCCACCAGATCTGGGATGCTCGCCCTCGCCCAGCACGACTCCCTAGCCATATTACTCATTTGTTAATCGATATACATGGATTTCAACACATCAAGGATTCAAGGGTTGGACAATGCACAACATGCATGGGCCGGTAACGCGATCATCGTGTCCGGGCATGTCCGGGAAGATTCGGTATTGACATCAGGGTATTTGTTTCTTTCTTTTTTCTATGAACTACTAATTTCATGGCCAATGTGTTGATGCATAATAAATAAATCTTATAGTTCAGCTTCAGATTTCATTCTATATGTATTACTCATATCGCTTTGATGTGTTCTGAAAGCATCTTGCTATATATTTCATATGGATCACAACTCTGAACTTAGTGACTAATCTGCTGATGCAGAGTTTTGTAATGTTGATTCAGTTTTGTCCCTCTTGCACGCACCTTATCCTCGCCATCGCGCAGTCCATTGATGTGTTTGCTCTTCCTCGCAGAGTTGTCGTTGTTGTTCAGATTGATCCAAAGTTCAAGACCACACCTTCAGTCCACAGAGTTATAGTCTTCCAGATCACATCATAAGCCATCTTGTACGTCCCCAGCCTCGCCTTATCTATCATCACTAATCAGTCTATGTTCTTCCTGAAGAATTATATGGACTCCCTGCATATATGGAGACGCATGACATCAATGAAGTAAAGGCGTGAAACGATGAATGTTCAGTGATGGAGCGGAGAGGAATAAGATGCGTGTATCTGACCAAAGTATAGACCATCCATCCTACAATGGCTGCACGCTGCTGGAGATGGGCACGGTTTAAATTCATTGTGAGTGTCCAGCCTCGCCTTCTCTGTCATAACTCATCAGTTTGTGTTCTTCCTGAAGAATTATATGGGCTCCCTGCATATGGAGACACATGACATCAATGAAGTAAAGGCAGGAAAAGATGAATGTTTAGTGATGGAGCGGAGAAGAATAACTGACCAAAGTACAGACCATCGATCCTAAAATGGCTGCACATTGCTGGAGATGGGCAGGGTTTAAATTCATTGTGAGTGTCTCTTTCATCAGGAAGACAGGAACTGCGAGTGTGGGAATTATTTTCGAAGATAATGTTAAAAATGTTCTGCTTGCTGCACGCAAGGTGTTACAGTCATGCAATGGTGCGCAGGAAGTAGAAGCCATGGCATGCCAAGATGACCTTAGATTAGTAGCGACCTGGCCACACGATACTTTTGTTCTTCAATCAACCTGTTGTGTAGTGGGGTGTCAGCTATTCAAAGCACGGATAGGAACCTGTCAAGACACAAGTCCATCTACAAAGATATCAAAGTTGTAGGAACGGTAATCCCCTTGGTGGATAAAAGAAAATATGCGTGAGACAGAGACCCAGAGCAGAATTCAGTGGTTCACGAATTAGCAAACTACATTAGTTAGAGATAGAGGTTCTGGTGATATGTCCGGATTTTGCATGGACAGGAGCCTATAGAAAGTGTTGTGACAAATGGTTGTAATTGTTTCCGAATTCAGCAAAGCTATATATTTGTTCCGTAAATTGAGTTGTGTTAAAGCTCTCTTTTAACCTAAAAAAATAGATTCACCAAATAGTAATACATTGTCGTGATCAAAATGGTGGTTTAGTGTGCGCTGGGTGTTCTTCCAATAAGAGAAATGACTTGCAGGTAGGAAGAATGATCATATGATCTCTACTTTCTAATATGCGCAATTCACTATCTCTTCTGTTCATTGCCTGGAGTTATCGGCAGGACACGATCTCAAAGAATCAATTTGCAGGTTTGTGTACTTTACTGTGGCAAAAACATATTTGATTGTTGCTGAAACTTCTTCGCAGAACCATCCATTGTTTCGGCGAGAAATTCTAGAAGCTGCAAATATAAGGTTATTCATATGCCAAATTTATCAAATAGTATTCCAAAGGGTAGAAAACTGAAGTGATATATAACTTATCATGTAAATGATGTTATGCTAGACTCTCTTATATGTATGATTTGGTTTTCTTTTTTTTTTTGATAAAACGCAATGGACTCTTTGCGTTTCATTTCATTGAAGAGATGAGAAAGTACAATCCTCCTAGGAGGTGGTGGTTACATGGATTAGCACCCTATCAGTGGACATCCCAGTTAGTGGGGAGGACTACCCTGAGACCCAAAGCGCCAGCTTGTGCCCAACATTTGGGTTCGGCCTTAATCCTATCTACGAGTGCGGTAACCGAGGGGCGTGCATTCTCGAAGACGCACTTGTTCCACTGTTTCCAGATCATCCAAGGAACGAGCATGGCGATGGATTGCAGGCCTTTCCGTAACGCCTGTGGGGTCTGCCCTTTCGTTCGTTGCCACCAGTCCGTGAGGCTGGGTTCATTGCTTGGCGGTTGAGAAGGTATCCTCACCCAAGCCAGCACGTCGTACCAAACCTGCCGCGTAAACGGGCATTCTAGGAGGAGGTGCCACGTCGACTCTGGGGCCTGATCATAGAGGAGGCATCGTGGATGGTGCTGTAGGCCGCGACGGGCGAGTCTATCCGCCGTCCAACACCGGTCCTGGCTAGCCAACCAGTGAAAGAAATGGACGCGTCGCGGTGCCCAGCTCTTCCAGGTAAGCTTCCAGGAGGGACATTTCATAGATCCGTGGAAGGTTGCAGCGTAGCATGACCGTGCCGTATAGGTACCACTAGCCGTCCATCTCCAGAGCATCCTGTCAGGTCGGTTTGGTAGGCTGATGTGCTGCACGGCATGCCAAAGTCTGAGATATTGGCCAATCTCATGAATCCCTATCACTCCTTGAATGTCACGAGCCCAAGCGTTGCCCGCAAGGCCTGCAGCCACCGTTCTCTACTTGCGTCGCCGTTTGGGGATGCATTGGTAGAGTGCCGGTGCGAGTTCACGCACGGACTGACCATTGAGCCATCGGTCATCCCAAAACAGTGCCGTCTGTCCATCACCAAGCTCTATGGTCGTCGATGCGAAGAACAACGCGCGCTCCTCGTGGGAAAACTGGAGGTCGAGGCCTTGCCATGCGCGATCGTCATCCGTGTGGGAGAGCCACATCCAGCGCAGGCGCAGCGCGAGGCCAGCACGCTCCAGATCCTGGACCCCAAGTCTGCCGTACTCGAGCGGGCGGCACACACGTCGCCAGTTGACGTGGCAGTGTCCGCCATTAGCAACGGCGCTCCTGGCCCACAAGAAGCCGCGCTGGATCTTTTCGAGCTGTCTCAAGGTCTTCTTGGGCAGTGCGAACGCGAGCAGTTGATGTATCGGAATCGCGGCGAGCACCGATTTGACCAAAGCCAGCCGCCCGATTTTGTTCATGAGCCCTGCTTTCCATGTGGGGAGCCGAGCATCCACCGAGTCGACGAGGGGTTGTAGTTGGGCAGCCGAGGGGTGGCGTAGCATGAGAGGGATGCCAAGATAAGTAATGGGCAGCTCCGCCTTCGTGCATCCCACCTGGTCAATTGTTGCATCCGCCTTGGGGTCGCCATTGAGGGTAGTGGCGGAGCTTTTGGCGTAGTTCACTCGGAGGCCGCTAGCTTCACTGAATATAGCCAGGATCGCGCGTACGGCCTCCACGTCGCCATGCGTGGCGTGGCAGAATAGCATCACATCGTCGGCGTACAGGGATATGGCCGGAATGTCTCGTCGGGGGTGCAGCCGCTGCAACATGCCGACGTCGTGGGCGCGGCTGATTAGGCGCCCAAGGATGTCCACGGCGAGCACGGAGAGCTGCGGAGATACGGAGTCTCCCTGGCGCAGCCTGCAGCGATGCCAAACTGGTGGTCCCGGTTCACCGTTGATCATGATCCGAATGCTCGAGGATGATAGCAAGATCGCGAGCCACTCCCTGAAGCGAGGTCCGAATCCATATTGGCCAAGAGCCTCGAAAAGGAAGGGCCATGACAGGGAGTCGAAGGCGCGCGTTAGGTCTAGCTTGAGCATCACTCTCGGAACCACAAGTTGGTGCAGTAGCTTCATCGATTGCTTGACGAGGACAAAGTTGTCGTGCAAGCTCCGTCCCGGAATGAAAGCGTTCTAGTGACGGCTAACCATGTCTCCCAGTCTGGGCGCTAGGCGGAGCGATAGCACCTTCGCGAAGATCTTCGCCACAAGGTGGACGAGGCAGATTGGCCGGTAGTCGCGGAGTTGGCACGCGTCTGCTCGCTTTGGGAGTAATGTCAAGAGGGCCTGGTTGAGCTTGCTGAATCTGCGACCGCGCAGCTCAAAGAGCTGCTAGAAGACGTCGAAGAAGTCTTGCTTGATGATGCTCCAGCAGGCCCGCAAAAATTCCGCGGTGAATCCATCCGGCCCCGTTGCTTTGCGAGCCGGGAGGCGCTTGACGGCGTCCCAAATCTCCTCCGGGCTGAATGGTGCCTCGAGGTCAGTCAGGTCATGGGGCTCGATGATCTATGATAGATCCAACGTGTGGTTGCGGGCGGCGGAGGAGCCAGGAAGCTCGTGAAAGTACGTGAAGGCCGCTTGGGCCATTCCCTCCTGATCAGTGATCACTTGTCCATTGGTCACAAGGCGGAATATGTGATTCTTCTGTCGGCGGAATGAACATTGCCGGTGGAAGAAGGCTGTGTTAGCATCGCCGTCCTTGAGCATGGTGGTCCGCGCTCGTTGCCTCGCGATTGTGCGCTCGAGAGAAGCCAGCCCCAAGTATGAGATCTTGAGCTGTTTTCGCAGCCAATCTTCCGGGGGAGAGAGCGCGCGGTCTTCCTGGGCTTTGTCAAAACGCGATATGAGCTCGCGGGAGATGGCCATCTTGTCACGAATGCAACCCTTGGACCTAGCGCTCCAACTCGTCAGTGCGCGGGCCGTGCTCTTAAGGCATAGCATGAGGTGCCGGAAAGGGTTCGGGTCGTGCACCGATCCCCAGGCCGCGGCAACCGTGTCGTGGAATCCGTCAAGCCGCACCCAGAAATCCTCAAAGTGGAACCTCCGATGCACGACGTGCGTGGGTGCGCAGTCAAGGAGGAGCGGGAAATGGTCGGACACGACGGAGGCGAGGCATCTCAAGTGGCAGCCACCATGCGCGTCCTCCCAGTCCACGGTGCAAAACACGCGGTCTAGGTGCACCAGGGTGGGCAGGGTTTGCTCGTTGGACCACGTGAATCTTCTCCCATTGAGGTATACCTCCTTGAGCGCAAGATCATTGACGAGGCGGCAGAATCTTCCCATCATGCGGCGATTCAGGTTGCCGTTATTCTTGTCTTCATCACGAAGGATCAAGTTGAAGTCACCGCAAAGCAACCAAAGCCCAGGGCAGTCCGCACGTATATCGCGAATCTCCTGCGGAAAGGCGATCCTTTCCGCGTCCTCCTGGGGGCCGTAAACGACTGACATCCACCAAGGCATGCCACTGGCCGTGGCCACTCTTGCAGTGAAGGCGTTTGTGGTGAACATGGGGTCAGTGATCGACACGACCCTGCTCTTCCACGCGAGCAGGATGCCTCCCCTCGTGCCGTTCGCCGGAAGGTATGTGTAGTCGTCAAACTACGAACCGAGGGCATTGAGGACAACGGACGAGCACATCAAGGCCATTTTAGTTTCTTGTAAGCATACAATGGAGGCTCCGGTGGTGTTGAGCAACGATCTAACGGCAAAGCGCCGGGCACGCGCATTGAGGCCGCGCACATTCCATATAGCTATCTTGATGTCGTGATCCATGGGTGCAAATGATCGACGAGGCGGACGTCGCGATATCCCTATGGCGAGCCGGCCAACCGAGCGGTGGCCGTCGCAGCAGCCGCGGTAGAGAAGTCCGCGGGTAGCTCTCGGTCTACTAGGGCAGCGATGGCCGTGAGTATCGAGAGCGGGATGGGTACCGCAAACATGTCATCGTATGCCTTCATCTCGGCCGCGGTGATCCTCTGGTTGGTCCCGACTATCCCGAGCGTGCGAAGGATCTGAACTTGCGCGCGGCGCTCGGCGGTGGGTGGCGCAGCCGACGAGACGGCAGTGGTGGCCGATCGGCCAAGTATGGGCGTGAAGTTCAGCGGGCGGCGCGGTTTCTTCCCTGGGGTTGGCAAGGCCGCGACAATGTGTTTCGTTGCTGCTGCGAGAAACTCGCCCAGAGTCCAAGTCTTCGGCGTGCAGGGGCGTGCGCGAGATCGGCGCAGCGTGATTGGCGGCGACGCGAACCTCCCCGGTGTCGGACGTGGGGAGCCATGTTGGGCCCCCATAGGCATAGGGCGACGGGGCCCACGACGTCCTCCTGCATGGTGGGCTGGGCCTGGGGCCTGTCCAGTCATGACTCGTCCATCGGGGGCGCAGGATTGGGTGGTTGCGAGTCTGTCGTGGACGGCGCGCTGGCCTCCACGTGGGGTCCGGTGGGCAGGTAGTCGCCGTCACCAGGGCCCATACCCCCAGTCGCTGGCGTGGGGGGGTTGTTGCTTTGCCCCGACCGAGCCACAGAATGGCCCATAGGCGCTAGCGGCGTATCAGAAACCGCGCAGGCGGCGTCCACATCCCGACAACGCATGGGATCGGGCGAGCCGGACATGGCCCCCACGCGATCGTCCTCGGGCGCGCCGTTCCCAGCCGGGTTCGAGTCCCGCGCTGGTTCCAGTGAGTTCGCGGCCAACGAGAGTTCGCCATCTGGGCCTGGCCCGCCACCACGCCCACCATCGGGGCCGCAGCAGCCAAAGTGTCGCCACCAACTGGCGCGGTCGTCGTGGTCCAGGGGACAACTGCGTCCCCGACAGTCTTATCCACAGGGCCCGCCTGCAAAGTGCCCCTTTGTGATCCTCTGCCTCTTCCTTTTCTTGCGCGTCGACGAGGGGGTGGGTCCCCTGCTGACCAGGCCACGATGGCATGCAACGATCCCGGCCCAATACGAACGGCGGCGCGCCCTCGCCGGCGGGAGCAGGCCAAGCATGCGACATGGCGAGTCCGTCCACGCGTCCAGGCCGGTTTTGTGCTCGCCACAGCGCGTCATCCATGGCCATGCCATCAGTGCGGCCAGGCGGCGCGGCGTCCGTACGCTGGCGCTTGCGGCCCCGGCGGCGCGCTCTTCCTTGGCCTGGTGCGCGGTTACGGTTGTCGTGGGCGCCGTCGTGCGCATCATCCCCACCCTGTCACGTGCCATGCTGGCCACGGAGAACTGGAGTGCTAGCTGGCTCGACGCGGGCCACAACAATGGCAATGGGGTAAGTGAGGATCCTGATGGTGTTGGGGAACGTTGCAGAAAACAAAAATTTTCCTACGGTTTCACCAAGATCCATCTATGAGTTCATCTAGCAACGAGTGATCGGATCCATCTACATACCTTTGTAGATCGCGAGCGGAAGCGTTCAAAGAACGGGGATGAGGGAGTCGTACTCGACGTGATCCAAATCACTGGAGATCCTAGTGCCGAACGGACGGCACCTCCGTGTTCAACACACGTGCGGTCAGCGTGACGTCTCCTTCTTGATCCAGCAAGGGGGAAGGACAGGTTGAGGAAGATGGCTCCAGCAGCAGCACAACGGCGTGGTGGTGATGGAGCTGCAGTACTCCGGCAGGGCTTCGCCAAGCTCTATGGAGGAGGAGGAGGTGTTGGAGAGGGAGAGGGAGGCACCAAAGGCAAAGGTAAGAGGTCCTCCATCCCCCCCACTATATATAGGGGGGCCTAGGGGGGCGGCGGCCAAGGGGTGGGGGCTTGCCCCCCAAGCAAGGGGGCGCCCCCCCTTTAGGGTTTCCCCCACCCTAGGCGCATGGGCCCTAGGGGAAGTGGCGCCCCAGCCCACTTTGGGCTGGATCCCTTCCCACTTCAGCCCATGGGGCCCTCCGGGATAGGTGGCCCCACCCGGCGGACCCCCGGGACCCTTCCGGTGGTCCCGGTACAATACCGGTGACCCCGAAACTTGTCCCGATGGCCGAAATAGCACTTCCTATATATAATTCTTTACCTCCGGACTAGTCCGGAACTCCTCGTGACGTCCGGGATCTCATCCGGGACTCCGAACAACATTCGGGTTACTGCATATACATATCCCTACAACCCTAGCGTCACCGAACCTTAAGTGTGTAGACCCTACGGGTTCGGGAGACATGTAGACATGACCGAGATTGCTCTCCGGTCAATAACCAACAGCGGGATCTGGATACCCATGTTGGCTCCCACATGCTCCTCGATGATCTCATCGGATGAACCACGATGTCGAGGATTCAAGCAACCCTGTATACAATTCCCTTTGTCAATCTGTATGCTACTTCCCCGAGATTCGATCGTCGGTATCCCAATACCTTGTTCAATCTCGTTACCGGCAAGTCACTTTACTCGTACCGTAATGCATGATCCCGTAACCAGACACTTGGTCACTTTGAGCTCATAATGATGATGCATTACCGAGTGGGCCTAGTGATACCACTTTGTCATACGGAGTGACAAATCCCAGTCTTAATCCGTGTCAACCCAACAGACACTTTCGGAGATACCCGTAGTATACCTTTATAGTCACCCAGTTACGTTGTGACGTTTGGTACACCCAAAGCACTCCTACGGTATCCGGGAGTTACACGATCTCATGGTCTAAGGAAAGGATACTTGACATTGGAAAAACTCTAGCAAACGAACTATACAATCTTATGCTATGTTTAGGATTGGGTCTTGTCCATCACATCATTCTCCTAATGATGTGATCTCGTTATCAATGACATCCAATGTCCATAGTCAGGAAACCATGACTATCTGTTGATCAACGAGCTAGTCAACTAGAGGCTTACTAGGGACATGTTGGTGTCTATTATTCACACATGTATTACGATTTCCGGATAACACAATTATAGCATGAATAAAGACAATTATCATGAACAAGGAAATATAATAATAATGCTTTTATTATTGCCTCTAGGGCATATTTCCAACAGTCTCCCACTTGCACTAGAGTCAATAATCTAGTTACATTGTGATGAATCGAACACCCATGGAATTCTGGTGTTGATCATGTTTTGCTCTAGGGAGAGTTTTAGTCAACGGATCTGCTACATTCAGGTCCGTATGTACTTTACAAATATCTATGTCTCCATCTTGAACATTTTCACGAATGGAGTTGAAGCGACGCTTGATGTGCCTGGTCTTCTTGTGAAACCTGGGCTCCTTGGCAAGTGCAATAGCTCCAGTGTTCTCACAGAAGAGTTTGATTGGCCCCGACGCATTGGGTATGACTCCTAGGTCGGTGATGAAGTCCTTCACCCAAATTGCTTCATGCGCTGCCTCCGAGGCTGCCATGTACTCCGCTTCACATGTAGATCCCGCCACGACGCTCTGCTTGCAACTGCACCAGCTTACTGCCCCACCATTCAAAATATACACGTATCCGGTTTGTGACTTGGAGTCATCCAGATCTGTATCGAAGCTAGCATCGACGTAACCCTTTACGACGAGCTCTTCGTCACCTCCATAAACGAGAAACATTTCCTTAGTCCTTTTCGGGTACTTCAGGATATTCTTGACCGCTGTCCAGTGTTCCTTGGAGGGATTACTCTGGTACCTTCCTACCAAACTTACGGCAAGGTTTACATCAGGTCTGGTACACAGCATGGCATACATAATAGAACCTATGGCTGAGGCATAGGGGATGACACTCATCTCTTCTATATCTTCTGCCGTGGTCGGACATTGAGCTGAGCTCAATTTCACACCTTGTAACACAGGCAAGAACCCCTTCTTAGACTGATCCATATTGAATTTCTTCAATATCTTATCAAGGTATGTGCTTTGTGAAAGACCTATGAGGCGTCTTGATCTATCTCTATAGATCTTGATGCCTAATATATATGCAGCTTCTCCAAGGTCCTTCATTGAAAAACTCTTATTCAAGTAGGCCTTAATGCTGTCCAAGAGTTCTATATCATTTCCCATCAAAAGTATGTCATCTACATATAATATGAGAAATGCTACAGAGCTCCCACTCACTTTCTTGTAAACACAGGCTTCTCCATAAGTCTGCGTAAACCCAAACGCTTTGATCATCTCATCAAAGCGAATGTTCCAACTCCAAGATGCTTGCACCAGCCCATAAATCGAGCGTTGGAGCTTGCACACCTTGTCAGCATTCTTAGGATCGACAAAACCTTCCGGCTGCATCATATACAATTCTTCCTTAAGGAAATCATTAAGGAATGCTGTTTTGACGTCCATTTGCCATATCTCATAATCATAGAATGCGGCAATTGCTAACATGATTCAGACGGACTTTAGCTTCGCTACCGGTGAGAAAGTCTCATCGTAGTCAACCCCTTGAACTTGTCGATAACCCTTAGCGACAAGCCGAGCTTTATAGATGGTCACATTACCATCCGCGTTTGTGTTCTTCTTAAATATCCATTTATTTTCTATGGCTCGCCTCTCAACGGGCAAGTCAGTCAAAGTCCATACTTCGTTTTCATACATGGATCCTATCTCGGATTTCATGGCTTCTAGCCATTTGTCGGAATCCAGGCCCGCCATCGCTTCTTCATAGTTCGAAGGTTCACCGTTGTCTAACAACATGATTTCCAAGACAGGGTTGCCATACCATTCTGGTGCAGAACGTGTCCTTGTGGACCTATGAAGTTCAGTAGCAACTTGATCTGAAGTTTCATGATCATCATCATTAACTTCCTCTCTAGTCGGTGCAGGCACCTCAGGAACATTTTCTTGAGTTGCGTCATTTTCCGGTTCAAGAGGTAATACTTCATCAAGTTCTACTTTCCTCCCACTTACTTCTTTCGAGAGAAACTCTTTCTCTAGAAAGGATCCTTTCTTGGCAACAAAGATCTTGCCTTCGGATCTGAGGTAGAAGGTATACCCAATAGTTTCTTTAGGGTATCCTATGAAGACGCATTTTTCCGACTTGGGTTCGAGCTTTTCAGGTTGAAGTTTCTTGACATAAGCATCGCATCCCCAAACTTTTAGAAACGACAGCTTAGGTTTCTTCCCAAACCATAATTCATACGGTGTCGTCTCAACGGATTTCGACGGAGCCCTATTTAAAGTGAATGCGGCAGTCTCTAAAGCATAGCCCCAAAAAGATAGCGGTAAATCGGTAAGAGACATCATAGATCGCACCATATCTAATAGAGTGCGATTACGACGTTCGGACACACCATTACGCTGAGGTGTTCCAGGCGGCGTGAGTTGTGAAACTATTCCACATTTTCTTAAGTGTGTGCCAAATTCGTGACTCAAGTATTCTCCTCCACGATCTGATCGCAAAAACTTGATTTTTCTGTCACGTAGATTCTCAACCTCACTCTGAAATTTCTTGAACTTTTCAAAGGTTTCAGACTTGTGTTTTATTAAGTAGACATACCCATATCTACTCAAGTCATCAGTGAGGGTGAGAACATAACGATAGCCACCGCGAGCCTCAACGCTCATTGGACCGCACACATCAGTATGTATGATTTTCAATAAGTTGGTTGCTCGCTCCATTGTTCCTGAGAACGGAGTCTTGGTCATTTTACCCATGAGGCATGGTTCGCACGTGTCAAATGATTCATAATCCAGAGACTCTAAAAGTCCATCTGCATGGAGCTTCTTCATGCGTTTGACACCTATATGACCAAGGCGGCAGTGCCACAAGTATGTGGGACTATCATTATCAACCTTACATCTTTTGGTATTCACACTATGAACATGTGTAGCATTACGCTCGAGATTCATTAAGAATAAACCATTCACCATCGGAGCATGACCATAAAACATATCTCTCATATAAATAGAACAACCATTATTCTCGGATTTAAATGAGTAGCCATCTCGAATTAAACGAGATCCCGATACAATGTTCATGCTCAAAGCTGGCACTAAATAACAATTCTTGAGGTTTAAAATTAATCCCGTAGGTAAATGTAGAGGTAGCGTGTCGACGGCGATCACATCGACCTTGGAACCATTCCCGACGCGCATCGTCACCTCGTCCTTCGCCAGTCTCCGCTTATTCCGCAGCTCCTGCTTTGAGTTACAAATGTGAGCAACTGCACCGGTATCAAATACCCAGGAGCTACTACGAGTACTGGTAAGGTACACATCAATTACATGTATATCACATATACCTTTTGTTTTGCCGGCCTTCTTGTCCGCTAAGTATTTGGGGCAGTTCCGCTTCCAGTGACCACTTCCCTTGCAATAAAAGCACTCAGTCTCGGGCTTGGGTCCATTCTTTGGCTTCTTCCCGGTAGCTTGCTTACCGGGCGCGGCAACTCCCTTGCCGTCCTTCTTGAAGTTCTTCTTACCCTTGCCTTTCTTGAACTTAGTGGTTTTATTCACCATCAACACTTGATGTTCCTTTTTGACTTCTACCTCTACTGATTTCAGCATTGCAAATAATTCAGGAATGGTCTTTTCCATCCCCTGCATATTGAAGTTCATCACAAAGCTCTTGTAGCTTGGTTTAAGCGACTGAAGGATTCTGTCAATGACTGCGTCATCCGGGAGATTAACTCCCAGCTGAGTCAAGCGGTTATGTAACCCAGACATTGTGAGTATGTGCTCACTGACAGAACTATTTTCCTCCATCTTACAGCTGAAAAACTTGTCGGAGACTTCATATCTCTCGACCCGGGCATGAACTTGGAAAACCATTTTCAGCTCTTCGAACATCTCATATGCTCCGAGTCTCTCAAAACGTTTTTGGAGCCCCGGTTCTAAGATGTAAAGCATGCCGCACTGAACAAGGGAGTAATCATCAGCACGTGTCTGCCAAGCGTTCATAACGTCTTGGTTCTGTGGGACGGGTGCGTCACCTAGCGGTGCTTGTAGGACATAATCTTTCTTGGCAGCTATGAGGATGATCCTCAGGTTCCGGACCCAGTCCGTATAGTTGCTGCCATCGTCTTTCAGCTTGGTTTTCTCTAGGAACGCGTTGAAGTTGAGGACAACATTGGCCATTTGATCTACAAGACATATTATAAAGATTTTAGACTAAGTTCATGATAATTAAGTTCATCTAATCAAATTATTCAATGAACTCCCACTCAGATAGACATCCCTCCAGTCATCTAAGTATAACATGATCCGAGTTAACTAGGTCGTGTCCGATCATCACGTGAGACGAACTAGTCAACGTCGGTGAACATCTTCATGTTGATCGTATCTTCTATACAACTCATGCTCGACCTTTCGGTCTTCTGTGTTCTGAGGCCATGTCTGTACATGCTAGGCTCGTCAAGTCAACCTAAGTGTTTGCATGTGTAAATCTGTCTTACACCCGTTGTATGTGAACGTTGGAATCTATCACACCCGATCATCACGTGGTGCTTCGAAACAACAAACTATCGCAACGGTGCACAGTTAGGGGGAACACTTTCTTGAAATTATTATGAGGGATCATCTTATTTACTACCGTCATTCTAAGTAAACAGGATGTACAAAACATGATAAACATCACATGCAATCAAATAATAATAGTGACATGATATGGCCAATATCACATAGCTCCTTTGATCTCCATCTTGGGGCTCCATGATCATCTTGTCACCGGCATGACACCATGATCTCCATCATCATGATCTCCATCATCATGTCTCTAAGAAGTTGCTCGCCAACTATTACTTCTACTACTATGGCTAACACGTTTAGCAATAAAGTAAAGTAATTTACATGGCGTTTCTCAATGACAGGCAGGTCATACAAAAATAAAGACAACTCCTATGGCTCCTGCCGGTTGTCATACTCATCGACATGCAAGTCGTGATTCCTATTACAAGAGCATGATCTCATACATCACATATATATCATTCATCATTCATCACAACTTTGGCCATATCACATCACATAACACTTGCTGCAAAAACAAGTTAGACGTCCTCTAATTGTTGTTGCAAGTTTTACGTGGCTGCAATAGGGTTCTAGCAAGAACGTTTTCTTACCTACGTGAAAGCCACAACGTGATTTGTCAACTTCTATTTACCCTTCATAAGGACCCTTTTCATCGAATCCGCTCCAACTAAAGTGGGAGAGACAGACACCCGCCAGCCACCTTATGCAACTAGTGCATGTTGGTCGGTGGAACCGGTCTCACGTAAGCGTACATGTAAGGTTGGTCCGGGCCGCTTCATCCCACAATACCGCTGAAGCAAGATAAGATTAGTAGCGGCAAGAAAGTTCACAACATCTACGCCCACAACAAATTGTGTTCTACTCGTGCAAAGAGAACTACGCATAGACCTAGCTCATGATGCCACTGTTGGGGAACGTTGCAAAAAACAAAAAAATTCCTACGGTTTCACCAAGATCCATCTATGAGTTCATCTAGCAACGAGTGATCGGATCCATCTACATACCTTTCTAGATCGCGAGCGGAAGCGTTCAAAGAACAGGGATGAGGGAGTCGTACTCGACGTGATCCAAATCACCAGAGATCCTAGCGCCGAACGGACGGCACCTCCGCGTTCAACACACGTACGGTCAGCGTGACGTCTCCTTCTTCTTGATCCAGCAAGGGGGAACGAGAGGTTGAGGAAGATGGCTCCAGCAGCAGCACGACGGCGTGGTGGTGATGGAGCTGTAGTACTCCGGCAGGGCTTCGCCAAGCTCTATGGAGGAGGAGGAGGTGTTGGAGAGGGAGAGGGAGGCACCAAAGGCAAAGGTAAGAGGTCCTCCATCCCCCCCACTATATATAGGGGGGCCTAGGGGGGGCGCCGGCCCTAGGAGATGCAATCTCCTAGGGGGGCGGCGGCCAAGGGGTGGGGGGCTTGCCCCCCAAGCAAGGGGGCGCCCCCCTTTATGGTTTCCCCCACCCTAGGCGCATGGGCCCCAGGGGAAGTGGCGCCCCAGCCCCCTTTGGGCTGGATCCCTTCCCACATCAGCCCATGGGGCCCTCCGGGATAGGTGGCCCCACCCGGTGGACCCCTGGGACCCTTCCGGTGGTCCCGGTACAATACCGGTGACCCCGAGACTTGTCCCGATGGCCGGAATAGCACTTCCTATATATAATTCTTAACCTCCAGACCATTCTGGAACTCCTCGTGACGTCCGGGATCTCATCCGGGACTCCGAACAACATTCGAGTTACTGCATATACATATCCCTACAACCCTAGCGTCACCGAACCTTAAGTGTGTAGACCCTACGGGTTCGGGAGACATGTAGACATGACCGAGATTGCTCTCCGGTCAATAACCAACAGCGGGATCTGGATACCCATGTTGGCTCCCACATGCTCCTCGATGATCTCATCGGATGAACCACGATGTCGAGGATTCAAGCAACCCCATATACAATTCCCTTTGTCAATCGGTATGCTACTTGCCCGAGATTCGATCGTCGGTATCCCAATACCTTGTTCAATCTCGTTACCGGCAAGTCACATTGCTCGTACCGTAATGCATGGTCCCGTAACCAGACACTTGGTCACTTTGAGCTCATAATGATGAAGCATTACCGAGTGGGCCCAGTGATACCTCTCCGTCATACGGAGTGACAAATCCCAGTCTTGATCCGTGTCAACCCAACAGATACTTTCGGAGATACCCGTAGTATACCTTTATAGTCACCCAGTTACGTTGTGACGTTTGGTACACCCAAAGCACTCCTACGGTATCCGGGAGTTACACGATCTCATGGTCTAAGGAAAGGATACTTGACATTGGAAAAACTCTAGCAAACGAACTATACGATCTTATGCTATGTTTAGGATTGGGTCTTGTCCATCACATCATTCTCCTAATGATGTGATCTCGTTATCAATGACATCCAATGTCCATAGTCAGGAAACCATGACTATCTGTTGATCAACGAGCTAGTCAACTAGAGGCTTACTAGGGACATGTTGGTGTCTATTATTCACACATGTATTACGATTTCCGGATAACACAATTATAGCATGAATAAAGACAATTATCATGAACAAGGAAATATAATAATAATGCTTTTATTATTGCCTCTAGGGCATATTTCCAACAGATGGTGGGCTTGTCGGAACTCAGGCCCGCAGGGGTCTGCTCGACGATCTCCAGAACAGCGGCGCGGCGGATGCGGTCGGGGTGGTCAGTGTGCGCGGCCAACTTGAACGTCGCAAGGTTGGCCCTGGAGCGTGTCTTGGGGTGAAGGCGCTCGACCCAGCAGGTCGTTCCCAGGACGTGCTCTGAAGTGAACAGGTGCCAAGCCTGCGCCGGAACACCGCGGAGCTCTAGTTCGACGCAGTACTCGAACTCGCCGGAACCAGCGTGTGCTAGTTTGCTCCATGGCCTGAGGGAGAGCGAGAACCGCGGCATGTTGATGAAGTGCTCTTCGTCGAGACGGCGCTTGGTGGTGTGTGAGCCGAAGAGGATCAAGAAGTCCTCGGGGTAGTGCTCATGCACAGTGAAGTCGCCGTCGGCTAGCTCGAACATGTCGATGAGCACAGCGGAGACCTCAGCGCCGGACACAGGTGGTCGGTTGCCGGTGATGGAGGTGACCAAGGCGCGGCTGAGGACGTCCTCCGCCTCCTCCATCTCGACGGAGTGGGCCATGATTACCCGCACTGGCTCGGGCTCCGGCGTGCGGGGGGAAGCCACCACGACCAGGGCGGCCGTCTGCGGCAGGGGTGGCAGCGGAGGCGCGGCTCGGCGCGGCGGGGGGGGGGGGGGTGCCATGGCGCGTGGCCGCATCCACGGCAGAGGGGGCGGAGGTGTGGGCTCGTCCGGCGGCATCGCGACGCCTGTTGTCGCAGGAGCACGAGTCGTGGCCGTACTCGAGGCATCGACGGCAGCGTATGTCGTTGGTGCAGTCACGGACCCGGTGGCGATGGTCGAGGCAGCGGAACCAGAGCCCCGCGACCTCCTCCGGCGATGGGCCGCGACGGCGCAGCGGCGGGGGGCTCGGCCCGGCCGGGGAGCGCGGGCGGTTGCCGCGGTGCCTGTGCCGCGGCTGCTGGAAGCCGTCCGCATCAGCTTGAACTCCGCCGGAGATGCGGTGCACCTTAGAGCGGGGGCCGAGGCGTGTTGCAGCGGGCTGTCAGGGGAGGGGGGGGCTCCGGCGGGGTCCGGGCGACGTCGCTGTAGGAACGCAGTGAGGACTCGCTCTCCGAGTCGAACACGCTGCCACCAGAGGACACGCGGTCACCGTCGGAGAGGGTCGCTCGGCGCCCAGCAGGGTCAGCACCGGAGGGGCTGGGAGAGGCTCGCGGTTGGGAGGAGGGCCGCCGGCGGGGATTCGACGGCAGCTAGCTAGAGGTGGGAGAGGGCTAGGAAGGGGTGCTTTATTAGATTAGGTTGTAGTATTTCACACAAGTGCAGATATACGTAAAGCTCCGGATGTGGCTGCAGTAGTTATCTTTCCATTATGTATTAGTTGTTTATTGTACGTCGAATGTTTTCACAAGGCTACACAATTTTCATCCTTTGGTTCTCTTTCTTAGATATATAGCGCATTTATCTGACATGATAGATGCTATGGATTGTACAGCTATTTACGCGGCTAAAGTATATGCATTGCATCCCCATGGCAGGATATAAGGTACATATTTAGTTAACTGCATGTTTTCTACGGTACTCAGTTTAAAGAATCCGTTTGTCTGATTGAGTTATTAGCATGGGCATGAGACACACTCATATATAGTGAGGATAACAGAATATATCACTTGAACATTTAGTTTTACATTTTCCCCACCAAACCGCACGATCACGTCACTCTTTGGGCGTTGTTGTCGCTGCCGATTGTCAGCGTCAAATTCATATTTGATTATCATAGTGGAAAGCATATATAAGTTGTTCGAGATATTCGTACATGACTCCAGCAACTATATCTCTTGTACGAGGTATAATGTACTTATTTGAAGGGAAGCAATTTGTGCATGCATGCTAGAAATGCTCCTAATCTGATTTTTTTACACATTACTCCTAATCAGTTCTATGCCACCTAGATTAAATTCTATATATCTGACCTGAAATCTCTGAAATTATGTACGTTCAGATGTAGAAATTACTATATCCTATGGCTTAGTACTTTTTTATGTGGAGGTGAGCACAATACGAATGTGTGTGCTCACATAATCATCTAACCATTAGGTTGTCGTGGTCAGCAACTGAGATAATAGTTCTTGGCACACAAACAAGCATCTTCATGACTTCATCATAAGATGGAAGAACTAATCTAGAATGCGTCGACTAAGCTTGGCCGAGCTAATTAACTTTAGCTTTGACCAGGCACTAATGGCATGATTCCACATTTACGATACTAAGAGAACTTATCTGCAATCTGATTGTTGTGCCATAGCTTCATTTCTTCCATGTAGTGACAATCTTGCAAATATTCTGTTTTCGATACAGACAACAAATTTAGATTCAGTTTTGTATTTCGAAAATCGGCAATTTTAAGAACTTTTTCAAGTCAGATTTGATATAGGGTTTGAAAGCTTTCTATTCTATATGAATAGAGCCGAGCAGACTATAGATTCTGAACATGGTGTAGTGTCAAGGGATATATATCTGTCTATCTGTGTGTGTGTCTATATATATATTTGTGTTGCTATCATCTAATACTACTAAATCAGTTTATCCCGGCGGTTACTATTTATTCTTTCATAAGTTAGTACAGCTATATTTGTGTTGAAATTTCCCTTTTAGTTTAATCTACAAAAACATAACAAATTTCTCTAAAAGAATTCTCAGTGTATTTAATCCATTCACTCTAAATCAGTTTCCCATTACTCTAACAAAAATAAATCGCAAAAAAATATAACTACCACTCATAAAAATCATTACATATTGCTAGAGTTTTATCTTAAACAAAAAACAAATGCAAACAAGAATTTAAAATATAATTAAAATTGTACATAATTATATTAATTACATCTTTTCATAAAATATAATGAAAATTTGTCATCTTCAACAATATAATCATATATTCATAGTAATAGGTATTAAAATTTCACCTTTAGAAAATAACAATGTCTAAAATATGTATTATACAATGAAGAGTGTAATTAGGAGTAAAAACATGTCTACATAAAATTGAATTAAATATTTATAATATTTTTAGCAAATTAAAGATGATGCCTTCGCAAAATAAAAAATTGGTAAAAGGAATAATTGTATCATCTAACCTTTGTAAGTAATAGACTTTTCCTAAAGCATGATATATGCAATTTCTTTGACGACAATGTTCACTCATATATACAAAAATGCTAAATAAATTTATAGCATTATAAATTACTATTAAAAATTTAAACCTATAAGGACGCGACCAATTTTTCTTTACGCAATGTGAATAATATGTGCCATTTTTCAACTGTCTAACGTTCTAGGCCGCGCATCGAGCGGGCCACTTTGCTAGTTCCTCAAAAAATAGTATGTTTTTTAGTCTAAACACATTTTATTCATTAATCATCAGCCAAATACATTGGGATACAATTTAGTTCCGGACGATCGAGAAGCCACAGATGGCGTCCTAAAGAAAGGCCTAATGTGTCCTTAGCCTGGCTATGAGCCATAATATTAGTTTCACGTCCCTCAAAGATGAGAGGAAATGCCGTGAACTGTGCCGAGGTAGCTTTAATCTCCTTGACGATGCTCCCATTTAAGCCTCCTGCATTGATTTTGATATTTGTAACAACCTCTTTGCAATCAGAAGGTATTATCACATGTGTGAGTCGAGATCCTGGGCTAGAGAAAGAGCTTCTCGACAAGCTAGCATTTACAAAGTAGTCGGGTCTATGATGCCATCACACTTTATCACTGAAGCACCCAGGTATTTGACTGCTCCATCTGTACACACGGTACTGAAAGATCAAGTACTTTAGTTCCTCGCCATTGCCCCATCTACCTTGATCTTAGCAAAACCTGCCGCTGCGCGGGCGAGGTGCCCTCGCTATCAGCAATGGGTGTGTCCTGGCTGGTTCACTCACCGAGCTCCTGGATGTAGTTGTTATGAAGTGATGATTTGCATGGGGGGTCTGAAATTGTTGCTCTTGGAGAGCTTTTCTACGTGCATACCAGATAGCCCATAGTGTAACCACCACTTTAACAAAATCGTCATGTTGCAAGCTATCAATTAGTGTGAATATCCACATTCTTGCTTCCGGTTCCTTATTGTTCTCAACAACTTCAACTAGGTCTGGGTCATGCAAAGCCCACACGCATCTTGCCATGTTACAATGTAGGAGCGTGTGCTGCCAAGGATCATCCCGTCCACAAAGACTACATTAAGGAATTGTCAACATGTTCCTACTCTTTAAGAGGTCAGTTGTGGGTAGTGATTGCTGAGCTAACCTCCATAGGAAAGTTTTAACATTTAAGGGAACGTTTGTTTTCCACATGCTTGTCCAGTCATTCGGACCCCTCTCTGAGTTTGAAGATTCCGCTCTGCCCTCGAGCCATGCTTCGCGGCGTAACTTCGTAGAGACTAATATTCTATAGACCGAGCGAAATGGAAAAAAACCCGCTCTTCACATGGGTCCAAGACCAGAAATCGTCCACCTGACATGTGCATAGGGGAATATAAGCAATAGCTTGTACATATGTAGGCAGGAAAGTTTGAGCTAGCTTGTCCATGTCCCACGATGCATCCACTGTGATCAGTTCGGCCACCACTTGGGGCGGGTCCAGTACATTACTTACAATGGGCCACATATTAATGTCCCGGGGAATCCAGTTATGCTGCCAGATCGGCGTGGATGTCCTGTCCTCTACTCTGCTAGTAAGGCCCTGTTTCATGGTGCCCCTACCATCCAATATCTATCGCCAGATTTGCGAAGGGGAATTCCCAAGCTCAGCATCAAGAAAATCTGAAGTAGGAAAGTATTTAGCCTTTAGTGTTCTCGCGCTTCGAAAAGCTGGGTCCATCAATATGCGCCAAGCCTAGCGGCCTAGCAGGGCAAGTTTAAAGAGTTCAATATCTCGAAAGCCGAGACCTCGACAAGATTTTGGCCTTGTCATAACACTCTAGGATACCTAGTATGGCTTTCTCCTACCTTCTGTACTACCCCACCAAAACTTCCGAATAAGAGTATTAATATGCTCGGAAAGGTCACGCAGGAGCTTAAAACAAGACATAGAGTAAACATGTACTGCCTGAGCAATCGAGTTGATAAGAACTTCCTTACCACCAACTGACAGGATCTTCTCCATCCATCCCTTCACTTTTTCCCACACTCTATCTTTCAAGAACTTGAAGACACCATTCATAGAATTTCCAACATCAGTCGGCATTCCTAGATATCTCTTAGACAAAGACTCTTTTGGGACATACAAGGCCTCCTTAATTTCAAGCTTTAAACTTTCAGGACAACTTTAGGGAAGAAAATAGAATACTTTGATAGATATTCCTTTTGATGGGACGCGTTACAATAGGACTCCAAAAGAGAGGACAACTCATTAGCTCCTTGACTACATGACTTGACAAATAGTAGGCTGTCATCTGCGAATAGCAAGTGGTCGACCGGCGGTGCCGACGATGCCACTTTAATGCCACATAGGTGGGATGACTTATTCTTCTTTTGGAAGAGGCACGAAAGGACCTCTGCTGCAAACAAAAATAGGTAAGGAGATATTGGGTCCCCCTGTCGGATCCCCATCGTTGTCTTAAGTTCTTCTATTTTTTCTCCATTAAACATTACGGAGAACTTCACTGAACTAACAATCTTCATTACAAGAGATTCCCAAGTTACTGCAAACCCCAACTTTGACATGATATCCTCAAGATAAATTCCCTCGACCCGATCATAGGCTTTCATCATATCCAATTTAACAGCACAAAATCTATTTTTCTTTGCATTATTGCTCTACATCAATTGTAAACACTTGTATGTTGTGATAATATTATTAGTAATGAGACGTTCATTGTTCTTCTGAGATGATATCGGAAAGAATTTGCTTCAGATGATTAGAGACCACTTTTGAGGCAATTTTGTAAAGGACATTGCAAAGGCTAATAGGATGAAATTGAGTGAGTTGGGTGAGGTGTTTTACCTGATGGATAAGAAAAAAGATTGTCTCATTTCTTACCTCTGGGCTCTCTTCACCTTGCAAAATTATCCGAAACGTGTTGGTGACCTCAACCCCACAGATCTCCCAATGACACGGAATGAAGTGTGCGGGGAAGCCATGTGTTTTGGGCGCCTTTGTTGGAAATATTTGAAAAAGAGCAGTCTTCATTTCCTCATTAGTGTATGGAGCAGTCAACATAGAACTCATCTCGTGAGTAACCTTGACCAGAACGCTATCAAGAACATCTTGCACACCCGGAAGACCTTCTGCTGTGAAAGGTTTTGGTTAAAAGAATTCACCATAGATGCCATCTCCGTGGGTCTTGTGCTAGCGAGCCGTCTTCCCTCTCTAAGTGTTTTATTTTGTTTTTTCTATGTCGCATGCTCGCTGGCCTCTCGAAGTAATTGGTATTTTTGTCCCCCTCACGCAACCAGTCCGCCCATGAACGTTGTCTTTACAGTATCTCCTCCATATGATAAAGCTTGACCAGGCGATGGGAAATTTTTATCTCTGCATGTAACGGGTCAGAACGTTGGGTGTCTTCTTGCAAATTGCTAGTGCATTTTTTAGTTTCTTAATCTCTGTGCACATGTTACCAATATTGGCACCGCTCCGTTGAGCCGGGCATGTTGACAAGTCAGGCAAGGTTTTTGCGGAGTGCAACTACAGACTGAGCTACATGCAAATTCGCCCATTAAGCCAATAGTGCATCTGGGAAATTATCATACCTCTTTATGAGAAAAGTTTGTAGATAAAGAATGTTATTGTTTTATTTGCTCCGGCCACTGGTTCCAACTGCAGACGAATATGACAATGGCCGGATGTTGCTCCCGTCTCGTGGGGCGGAGTGGCCAATTGAAATAAAGCTTTCCACTTGTCAGTGTGATAGTTCATCTTCTTCTAAGATGAATATCTCATCGTGAAATTTCAGAAAATTCAACGATTTTCCTGATTTGCATAATCCTGTTACAAGTTTTAGGGTTTCTATATCCATAACTTACGGTTTATTTTGGAGACAATCTAACAGAACAACTTCCGATTTGTTAATCCTACTTATTACCACTAGAGATTCAATAATCCTTTCCAATTTCTAGTATCCTCCCACTCATTTCTTTGACAAGAAAACACTTTCTTGAAAAAATATTCATCCGTGACAAACACTTTGCCTTTTGAACATTTCGATGGAAGGAATTCAGGTCATCTTTCTGAGATATCGTACAATTCAACATTTATCTGGTTTATAAACTCCAGAAGTTATATGGTTTCTATTAGCAAGGCTAATATGCGGTGCTTTGTTTAGTGTATATCTTATTGTTTCAATTATACCCCAAATTTTATAAAAGCATATTGGTAATAAAATAATTCCACAATTATTCGAGTGTTTTCCTAAACTTATGACTCAGATAATTTTCTTCAATACTGAAGAATCACTTTATCTTTTGTCATAATGATGCTTATCTTCACTAAAAAAATATTTGAACTCTTCAAATAATATATTCTTAAATTCCTTTGAACTATTCAAATACTTCAGATTTTATGCTAAGTAAATAATATTTTCCTAATCTTTAATGAAGCATAATTATCCACCGCTCCCTCGGTTTTTCATCGAACCTTATATATCACTATGTATTCTTTTATTTGATTTCTCAATCAAGATAATTCAGTAATGTTCAATGAGACTTTGTCGTAATTTTGTACTTATCATATATAAAAATATGGCACCAATATATACGTACAAGCATGTATACATAACATTGGACAATACGTGGATTTTTCATCAGAGGGTCATCAAGATGGGTGGAGCATTATTTAATTATGTCTACACATGCATCATCTAATGAGCCTCACTTAACGAGCAAGTGGATGTACGTGTACATGCAAAGAGCTATGCATGGACATAGCTCACGTACATGCTATGATAGAAATCCCATGCGTGCATGGGGTTACTAGCTAGCTAGCTAAATTGACGGCTATTTGGCTTGACTACCCGTGCAAGATGATCAGGACAGGCCGAACGTGCAAGCCGTGACCATGTGCAGGTCTAGCTGCTGCACCGCACATACAAGGGATAAGTCTCAAAGAGATAACATGCTTATCATTGCCGGGAGAATAACACCTGCCGAATAAAGTCTTCCACAGAGTACGTGCATCTCATACTTATCCATTCCTGCGGCGCTTGCGTCCACGGCCACGGCACGTATGGCTGGCGTCGGTGCAAGGACAAATGCGAGAAGACCAGCGAGAGGATGCGGCGGCGGCGGCAGAGACACCCGTTGGGGCGGGACGATGGCGACGGCAACACACACGAGGCTGTTGTGTGTCAAGTCAAGCAAGGTACAAACAAAACAAGAAAGGCAAAGGAAAATCTCTTTTTTGGAACCTAGCTAAACCTGAGAATCTCCTCCACAAGAAGAAAATAAAAATCACTAATCCAGCACACAAGATTAGAGGAGAAGAAACTCATCAAGCAGCACACGAACAAGCTGTACACATAATCGTGAGGAGAATCCAAACGAACAGAGAGAAAAGAGGTTCAACCTCCAGGTCCATCTACATAGCAGTCGCAGGAACGCCACCGGCACCAAGAGAACGAGTAGAGATCCGAGAGATAGCAACCACCCTGCGTAAAAAATTAAAGGCAAAATAAAAATCAATCTAAGCATGGAGAACGTAGGACAGTGGAAGAACGGATGTACAACAAGATCACCTTAACAGGCATCACGCCGCGCAGGAGCCATTGGAGCCCGATTCAATCTCCAGATCCGTTTGCGGCCTCGCTCTTCCTCCTGCCGAGCAGACGGCGGGGGCATGGCGGCCGTAGCGCTATGGTTAGCCTGGGCCGAGGGGGCGTCGGGGAAATGGTCGCATTCCACCTCGTGCGGTGCGGCGGGGCCGACTGGGCGAAGGAGATGACGGCGGCGGGGCAGGGAGGTGCGTGCTGCTCCTGTGATTGGAGGGATAAAGAGACAGAGGGGCGAGGCGGGATGGAGAGAGGGCCACACTAGTGCTGGAGGAGGCGTCTTAGGTCTTCACAAGGGAAGTTGTTGCCCTTTTATACGCCTATGCGTGAAATGACAAAAATTCCATTGGTGGTGCACTGTAATTGCACGCGGTGGCACACCAGGAGTGAAACTATTCATTGCAATAGTGCTCATGTTCGGTCCGATGGGCTAGGCCTTCCAAGCGCGCGATCCAACGGCCGAAAGTGCATCAAGGAATCGAGATGGACGGCCGGATGTCTCTAATAGTTGTGAGAGCTTGAAGCTTGCCTAGGTTCTTGTTTCTCGATAAACTGATGACCGTGAGAGTGGATATTAAGATAAATGGAGCCTAACTCTCACGCGTCTTGATTTCGCCGTTCTTCGGTATTCTCAATTATTGAAGTATCAAAAAAGCTCTCTATTATTTTAATAAAAAAGGACTATCTACAAAGCAATTAAGTCCTGTAGCTCAGCTGGTTAGAGCGCTGGTCCGATGTACCAGAAGTCACGGGTTCAAGCCCCGTCGGGACTAATTCTTTTTCTTAATTGCGATTATGCTTTCCTTTCTTGTATATATACTATATATATATAGCCCTTACGGCCCAAAACGGATAGCCCAGCAAACGATCCATGAAGGAGCACCTCCGCGTAGCCACTAGCCACGATCGGTTAGTACGTTTCTTCAAGCGACACCATCTGTTTTTTTAGTATCTACTAGTAAAAATGCCCGTGCGTTGCACCGGGAGAGAAAAACATCACACCCCGAAGCATAGCCTATTACATGAGTAATTGTTTGATTTATGACCCACATTAACTATGAACTATTGTGACCAGCTTGCTTACAAAATAAAAAAAATATTGTGACCAGCTTATTAACCAAGAACCGAAAATATGGATAGTTAATTTCCTAAACTTGGGACATTTTTCTCATGGATCTGTAACAATCTTCTCAAAATCTAGAACAATTTTATCCTAAACCTAAAAATTTCTCCATTTCATATGTTGTTGCCAAAAGAAACATAATTTCCATGCCATATACTTCTAAAAGGCTGAAACATCAACTACATGTGAACAGAAACGCAGAGGCAAACTCTTTAGGACTACTATAATCATAGTGATCAGCGACCACTCTTGGCATATATTCTTTTGAAGTGTCCATGTTAAAACGATATGGCACACCATTTATATACAAACTGCTTGTGCGATTCTGAAGTCTGAATGCTTGTATGGCATCTTGGTGCCAAGAAAAAGAGATGACCACTTTTTCTTCTGTTGCTTGATGTATTGTTCGTTTAGATGTAAATTCCAACTTATGACTAATGGCGCTGAGAATTGCTTGAACTGATTGCTGACCAAAATGTGATAGTGGCTCGATGACAAAAGGGTAGTGCCATACGGTGCACATTCTTGTGGATCCCTGTATATCTCCCATGAATATTTCTTTGCTTGACTGATTGTTGATATCCATGGCTGTGCCAAAAAAGGAAAATTTTAAATTAAGAAATGTGAAAATCATATACTCTATCGTGTTATATATGTGCCAAAGAAGCACAAATCTTTTGCTGATCAGGCATGATAACTTTGTACTCCATAAGTTTGACAGAGAAAGGAGTTTATTACTGTTTTATCTGTGACCATGAATACTGTGAGCGAAATGCGATGCTAAAATAAGCAGATAATATTTGTTTTCCGTTCTAGTGAGCATAGAGCAGGAGTGGATCTTACTAAAAGAGCATGAGCGATTTATGCTATGGTAGAAAGTAGCTGAAAGAAATACTACTAACGGAAGAATCAAAATTCAAGGAAATGGAGAGATTATACCTGCGAGAAAAAGTGGCAAATTCAAAGAATGTACTTTCATTTAGCCAACAGATAAAATGTTTCTGTTCTCATGAGCAAACGGCTAGAATGAACCTCATTAAAATAGCATGAGTGATTTATCCAAGGGAAAATAGTAGCTAAAAGAAATACTACTGACGGAAGAACAAAAAATAACGAAATGGAGATATTATACTTGTGAGTGCACGAAAGATTATTCCAAAGGAAGTACTTTCTTTTAGCCAATTGCTCAAAGCAAAAGATTAGTGCAATGGGTAAAAAGTACACACCTTGACAGAAAATCTTATTCTTGTAAATCATGTGCTCTACAAATTTCCGAAATCTGCTACTGTAATTGTACAAAAATCTTGCCGCTGAAATCTGCTAGACTGTCCACATAAGTTCTTCACTTCGGTCATAACCCAATTGATAAAAATAAGAAACTCTGCTAGTTGCATATCTTTTAAAGCAAGAAATTAATTCATAATTTCACCTCTCTGTAGTCGGTAATTTCATCCGATTGGGTTTCTACACCACTGTCTACTCATTCACAATATACAGACAAATTTAGATGGCAAAACATTGTAGATCAGAAGAAAAATTTCAGTGTAAAATCCATGTCAACAAAAAGAACAGACATAGAGCCATCATGAGATTTGGGGCCATGCATATATTACCCACATCTTATTCTTCGACCAAAAGAAGGTAACAAACTCCTATAAGTATAGATGAAAAATATGTTATGAGCACCATAAAGATAAAAATTATCAAATGACAAGGGAAGCGTAGTTTTGCACAAGTTACCATTCATGCACCTGAAAGATCCACACAAAATAGAGCTAATAAAGGATGAGTCAGTAATATCACTATCATCTCAAGGTTCTTCCACTATCTTCATCCTTCTCACCTCCTCGCGAGCAAACCCACTGCCCCGCCCAAATCCATCGCATGTCTTCATCGACCTCACAACCAAAGTACCAATCATCAAAAATCGAATCACCACTCTGGCTGGATGCTATAAATCTCGTTTTCCATTTCAACTGAGCTTTACAATGCTGAGATTTCTAAATTCACGTGCTTTCTTTTTTCTGCATTTCCACTGTCTTCGTGAAAGTGAAACTGACTTTGTGAAACCAGACATGTCCTGCACAAACCCAAGGAAGCTCCAAGTATGTTGGTGACCTATTTATCATTCAACTTCTTAGAGTACCTTTGCCCTTCAACAATGTTGCACGCCTGCAGTCAATTTGTAGAATACACTGAACATCCGATGTCTAATTAAAATATGGGCATCCGATGTCTATTTTTTAGTACACAGCGAGCATGGATACTGTGCCTCCGTAGGCAAATATACAGGCCGTGAATCACCTCTAGACTGCAGGCGAGAAGTAGTACTGTAGATTGTAGTAGTATCTTTGCATGAAGAACTGAACAACCGACATTCTGTTCTTATCTCATCAACATGAAATCTAACAACCAACAAAATAACAGACGAAAAATGAAATTAGAAAGAGAATAATAATCATGAATTGATACTAAAAGGGACTCTGTGGTATGACATTCATAGCAAAAATGTGAACAGGAGCAGACATATATCTTTGCAATGTTACAGAAATCAAATGCATAGGACCCAGAAGAATGTTCTACACAAATTATTCATCTAACAGATTCCTGTCACACAAACATCAATCAGACAATGAAGAAGAACAAGCCAAAATTCAATAGGAAAATCTTTCTAATATTCCACAACACTGATTAGTCGCTCCAGAACATAGTGATAAATCTGAACAAACCAAACAACACCCAAATCAAAGCATGAGATGCAAGGAAGAGAGAGAAATGTCACCCATCCTAGCAGGTCACCACATCGTGAAGCTTGATAAACTCAGAGGATATGGTAGGATCAAGTACTCTACCAGGTCTAGGGCGTAGGTGGTAAGGGAAGGATGGAGGGAGACGTGGCGAGGATCGGGCGCGCCGGCGGCAGGGCGCCGTCGCGGCTAGGAGAAGGGCGGCGGCTAGGGCTATTGGCGGCTAGGGTTCCGGCTCCTCAGGGAGCCGGGCAATAGGAGATAATATTCTTCTTATTGCTTGCCTTCAAAAAGAGTCTTAGAACCTATATTTATATCCTAGATAACTTGTAGAAGAATCAACCTAAGATAACTTGCCTAAGATAACTTGCCTAATCTGAAAATAAAAACTAAGATAACTTGCGGGCCTAAGCCGGCCGGCCATAACACTTCTCCCCGCCTGCACAAACAGCTCGTCCTCGAGCTGCAAGGTGGGGAAGCGCTTGCTTGAACTCTTCGAGGTAATCAACCAGCGTCAAACACCTTCTCGACATCTGGGGTGGCCAGGTCAGCGGCGACGACGTCCTCCGGAATGTAGTCTGCCACCTCCAGGTAGAAGAGTCGCGGGCAGGCGTGGCCGGGCTTGTAGGGTTCGTCGCAGTTGAAGCACAACCCTTGGCGGCGACGCTCGAGTATCTCAGCTGGGGTGAGCCGGCGGAACGGGCGCCCCGCGGTCGCGGTGAGGGGTGTCGCAGAAGCCTGCACAGGCCGACCCTGCGCGGAATCCGGTCCGGGTAGCGACCCAGTAGTCTGGGACGGTGATTCCTGCTGGATGGGCACCGCGCGGCACTCGAACGCGCGGGCGTAATACATGGCCGACTGGAGATCCTGGGGTCCCCGAAGCTCCACGTCCATGCGGATATGGTCCGGTAGACCGCCCACAAATTACTCGGCGCGCTGAGTGGCGGAGACGCCCGGCGCGTGGCACGCCAGGGCCTGGAAGCGGTCGGCGTAGTCTTGCACCGTGGATGTGAAAGGTAAGCGGCCGAGGGCCGCCAGTCGGCTCCCGCGGATAGGAGGCCCGAACCGGAGGAGATAGAGCTCCCGGAAGCGCTCCCATGGTGGCATGCCGCCCTCGTCCTGCTCGAGGGCGTAGTACCAGGTCTGCGCTGCGCCTCGAAGATGATAGGACGCGAGCTAGGTGCGATCCGAAGCGAGCGTCCGCTGCCCTCGAAAGAACTGCTCGCACTGGTTGAGCCAGTTGAGGGGGTCCTCCGTGCCCTCGTAGGTGGCGAAGTCCAGTTTGGCGAAGCGAGGGGGTGTCGGCCCGCCGTGCCCGGGGGCGGCCGTAGTTGCCGCCGGCGCGTATGCTGGGTCGGGAAGCGCCGGGGCGTAGTTCGCCGAGCTGGAGGGGTGATCAAATCGCAGGGAGGGCATCGGGTGTTCCGGCGCCGTGGAGTAGACCGGCCCCGAAGATGAGTCGGTCGCCCAAGCGGGGATCGGCGATGGTGACGGTGGAAACTGCACCTGGTGCAGGCGCCGACCCGTAGCCCTAGGCGCGGGTGGTGGTACTGTCGATGGTGGCGGCGCCTGGTGGAGCTGCACCGGCGCCTGCGGCGTGGGGGCCGGCGGTGACGCCGGAAGAAGCTGTTGTGTCTGGCCCTGCTCCGAGGCGCCGGTGCCCAGGTTAGGGCTGGGCGGGGCTGGTGGAGGACCCTGCTCCGAGGCCGCTGGAAGGTAGGGCGCGACGGAGGACGGCGCGGCCAGCGCGGTCCAGGTGGGCCACTGCGGCCCCGTGGTGGCGAGAAGTGGCGGGGCTGCTGGCGCGATCTGCGGTGGCCACTGCGCCCAAGGCGGCGGTGCGGCCACTGGGGCGCGGAGCGCCGGGTAGCCTCCGGTGACGGCCCCCGGTGCCGAGTACCACGGAAGCGCCTGCTGACCCGCGGCCATGGCTGGATGGAGTCCGGTGATGGCCCCCGGTGCCGAGTACCACGGAAGCGCCTGCTGACCCGCGGCCATGGCTGGATGGAGTGGTGGGGGCGGCCCGTACGGACCTGCCAGGTAGAGGCGGATCCCTTGAACCGCGGTGACGAGGTCGTTGAGGACGCCCGCCATGGCCTTCGGCATGAACTGTTGCGGCTGCGGGGGAGGTGATGGCGGCAGCGAGTGTTGGACGGGGGCCTGTGGCTGCCCTTGGCCCGGCGTGGTGCCGGGTGCCGTTAGGACCGGCGCTGAGAGCGACGCAGTGGGGCCCGCCGAGAGTGAGGCCGTGACGCCCGGCGCAAAGGCGGCGGTGGTGGAGGAGTTGGCGGGCAGCGGTGGTGGTGGCGGTGGAATTGGCGGAGACATGGTCGAAACCCGGTTACCTGATACCAAATTGGTAGGATCAAGTACTCTACCAGGTCTAGGGCATAGGTGGTAAGGGAAGGATGGAGGGAGACGTGGCGAGGATCGGGCGCGCCGGCGACAGGGCGCCGTCGCGGCTAGGAGAAGGGCGACGGCTAGGGCTGTTGGCGGCTAGGGTTCCGGCTCCTCAGGGAGCCGGGCAATAGGAGATAATATTCTTCTTATTGCTTGCCTTCAAAAAGAGTCTTACAACCTATATTTATATCCTAGATAACTTGTAAAAGAATCAACCTAAGATAACTTGCCTAAGATAACTTGCCTAATCTGAAAATAAAAACTAACATAACTTGCGGGCCTAAGCCGGCCGGCCATAACAGATATCTTATACTGGAAAGATTTAAAATTGGTACAATAATACAAGTCTCTTATGCTGCCAACACACAACCTGATACATGCTACTTCTACTACATACTAAGCAGCTAAAATTCCAATAGATGATAGTGGTTGAACTGAACGAAGAGTAAATAGATGAGCTCGCAGTCAGAGTGTCAGACTTCTCCTCCATATAAAAAAATCCGGCCATGAGCACACATATCCAACATAAGTTGTTTGTAGTACACACTGAGATAACTATTCATGTGTATGCCACTGCAAAGCTAATTGATAACTGAAGAAATAGCAGAATCGCTGATGGAGCCGAGGGATAGAAACAATAACTAAAACAGGGGATTCCATCGGGTGTTTAGCATTCAAGGGGATAGAAACAACACTTCTGCTTCGGTACACCCTCCTTAAACACATCAAGGGCTGAGATCTGTCGATACCCCTTCGCTGCCAAGGGCATGATCGTCTTATGTAAAAAATCCCCCCCCCCCCCCCGCGCGTCCACCCCGATACCCCCCGCGCGCCTGTGTATACGGGGCTGCCGCACGAGCCGAGCCGCATGGCAGCCGTGAGGACGCGAGCCGAGCCGAGCCGTTAGCATCCATGGGCCCACAAAGTCAGATGCAGTCGGTGGGGGCGTACGTGTGGTCGTGGCACGGTCGTGCAGTTAGCTGCGCAGTAATTGCGGCGCTGACTGCTCGCAGCCGATCTCCTGCCGCCAGCCTTCTGGCGTCGTCGTCCGTGCCCTCCATCGCCGCGTGTGCGGCGACCGGGCGCCTTCCGCCTTGGGCCGGCAGTTGACGCGACCGGTCGGCTGCCGCCGCTGCGGCGACCGCCCGCCCGCCTTCAGACGCCACCAGCGCTTCGACTGCCACGCGTGCCGTCCCTGCGCCTTCCCATGCCACCGATGCCTCGCCTGCCGCGTCGCGCCGCCTTCCCATGCCAGCGATGCCTCGGCTGCCGCGTCGCGCCTTCACACGCCGCCGCTGCCTCACTTTCACACGCCACCGCTGCCGCGCGTGCCGCCAACCGCCCGCCTCTCCCTCGGGGCGCGCGCCACCGACGGCTCGGCCGCCCACCACCCTCCCCCCGCCGTCTATAAAAGGCAGCGCCAGCCCTGAGCAGGCCGTGCCATCTCCCTCGCCCCGCCCATCTCTCTTCCTCTCCTCGCACGCCCATCTCCCTCTCCTCGCCGGCGATGTCTTCTAGTGACTCCGACGAGGGTGCGTAGCCGACCGGCGTTTGGCCGCTGAGCCTCACCGTCGGTGACACAGAGGATCTGGCCCGGTACGGCCTAGTGGTGCCGCCGGCAGCCAAAGTGCCGCGGCCGTGGCGGATCGCGGCGGACGGCATCCCCACCATGGGACCGCCGCCGACGAGGCAGCAGCTCCACGCATTCCCTGGCGGCCGCTACAACCGCAGGGCCCGGCGCAGGTTCTGGCGGGGGAAGAACTTCGACGTCGTCCTCGGTGCGTTTAGGGACGCGGCGGCCGGCCGCGCCGTCGGAGACATTACCGGCGAGGCCGGCACTTCCCGTGGTCGATGCCGCCACGGCCCACCTCCAGCCGCCCCCATTTCCCCGGCACAGCAGGCGCCCCCTGACCCGGCGCTGGTCGAGATCCCGCCGGCGCAGGCCGCCCTCGCGCAAGACGGAGACCCCGACGACACGCCGGGGCTACTTGTGGTGCTAGCCCAGTCGGCAGAGGAGGCGGCGGCGGCGGCTACTCGCGAGGAACGAGAGCGGCTGGCGGCCATAGCAGCGGTGCAGGAGCAGAAGGCGTGGGAGGACAACTGGTGGGATTTCAGCGATGACGACGACGACGGTGGCGACGATGGCGGCGACGGCGGCGAAGGAGAGGCCGGCGGTATAGCGCCGGTCGTCGACCTCACCGGCGCCAGCGACGAGGAGTAGTCTACTTTTAGGGTTTTTATTCAAATTTCGGTCTAAGTTATGTAAGAGCAGTGCTCGGTTATGTTTAGTGGTATGTAAGGTAGTTTGAATTATGAATGAACTCGAAATGGCTTATCTGGAAAAAAAATGTATGTTTAATTTGATGTTAGTCGTGCAACTTCAAAAAATAAACGGAAACATGCATTTCAACGTTACGAGGAAAATCAATGCTCGGTTACGCATGCATGAGGCTTTCACTCATACTCGAACGGTCTCTGGAGAACTTATCATGCATGCACACCAAAAACATATTGCGTCACGTCCGGGGTGTGGTATGTGGTGTTATCACCAAAAAATTATAAGAAAATTTTATAAAAAGAAAAAAAAAGAATGATAAAAAAATTGCCTCATGTGCTTGCAGGCCACAACTGCGCGTAATCGGTCCGGCTCGATCAAGCCGGGCGGCGAAAGGGCCAGCCTTTCGGCCCAGCTACGGCCTGCAGCACAGTCAATCAGGGCAGTGGCGGGTCGGGGCGGGAGTCAGAGGAGTTCAAATGGGAGGTGGGAGGCATGTATATAAGGCGGTCGCGGCGTCGTTCGGCGGGCGAGGTGGGACTAAACTTTAGTACTCACCCCCGCCGATCCTGCCCCCGCACCGCGCTCAGAGTCAATGGGCCGGCCCACGCGCGCCGTCGCGCACTGTCACTGATTACGCGCAGTTGCGGCCTGCAACCACGGTTGGGCTGTTTTTTTTGCATCACTATTTTTTTATCCTTTTATGAGTCACGGCGCAAGGGGAGGTGGGAGGGGCGCTTTTTTAGTCCCACCTCGCTCGCCGAGGGACGCCACGACCGACTTATATAGCCGCGTTCTAGCTCTTTGCTAGATATAAAATAGCTAATACTAAAGAGATTTGACGTTACATACCTGCCCGGACACCGCCGCCCGGGCAGCTATGTAACGTCAAATCACTTTAGTAACTAGCTATCTTTTTTTTGTCTCTCCGTGCACTTTAACATTACGAGAAACATGTTGCGTCACGTCCGGGGGTGTGGTATGTGGTGTTTTCACCGAAAAAATTATTAAAAATTCATAAAGTAAAAAAAACCAAAAAACTTGCCATGCATCTTAGTGATGATGGTGGAACACTATGGAAAAAATTTGAGTTCATTTCAAGGTTGCTGAAAAAAAAACTCCTTTCGGACGGGTCCTTCAGTCCTGCCCGAACGGTATCCAGATAAGGAGGTCAATTTTCCGACATATTCGGAATGACCTCAACTTTTGCAAGTGAGTTGATATGGTCATCCTGACATTCAATCCAAGAATTGAACGTATTTGAACACCAAAAATATGTTGTGTCATGTTCGGGGTGTGCTCTGTGCTGTTTGCACCAAAAAATTTATAGAACAATCATGAAGCGTTAAAAAATATAGCAAACTTGGCATGCATTGTGGATAGTACTAATGTGGTAAAAAAAATATTTTGGCGGATGTTAAAAATATATTGTAGATAGTACTAATGAAATTTGCATACTGTGGCAAATTAAAAAAATAAGACAGATAGTAATGATATGATTTGAGTTTAGACTGCTTGCAGTACAGACGCACTGTCCGGACAGAGTAATGAGAGATCACTCTGTCCGGGCAGTGCGGCCGTGCCGCCCCTAGCATTGCAAAGTCAAACCAAATTAGTACTAACTGTCTGATATAGCAATATGCACGAACACGGGTCTATAAGCCGATCGTGACGTCCCTCGGCGCGCGAGGTGGGACTAAAAAAGCGCCGCTTCCACCTCCCCCCGCGCCGGAACTCATAGAAGGAAAAAAAAGTGATGAAAAAAAATTGTCGGGCATGTGCTCGCAGGCTACAACTGAGCTTAATCGGTCTGGCCCGATCAAGCCGGGCGGCGAAAGGGCCGACCATTCGGCCCAGCTACGGCCTGCAGCACAGGCAAACGGGGCAGTGGCTGGACGAGGCGGGAATCAGAGGACTTCGAGTATGCTGTGGGAGGCAGCTATTTAAGGCGGTCCCGGCGTCGCTCGGCGGGCGAGGTGGGACTAAACTTTAGTCCTCACCCCCGCCGACCCTGCCCCCCCCCCCCCGCACCGTGCCCACAGTGTCACGCACAGCCCACGCGCGGCCCACGTGAGGCGTCGCGCACAGTACCTGGGCCGTCGCGCACAGTCAACACTATTGTTTTTTTAAATAGTATTAAGTTGTTTTAGTTATTTATGTCATTCGTTAACTAGATTTATTATAATAATAATTACTTCATTATTATACTTTATAGAAAAAAATAATTAGTTTTTTATAATTAATTACTAAAACAATACTGATTTTTTTGATAATTAATTGATAATGAGTACTTTTATAATGAATATTATGTTCAGTTATTTATGTAAATTAGTAATTACATTTTTAATATGTATGTAATGTTAATTAATGTCTAAAAAATACTTAAAATATGTGCAAAGGTTAGTACTGTAATTATTTTTTCATAATAAGAATGAGTGCACGAAACGTTATTTTGGGATGACATCGGCCATATCAGATCAGTGCCGGTTGTGTTGGTGGTACGAGGTGGCATGAACGAAATGTGACCCAATTTTGGGAGGCAGTGGGCATGCCCATCTTAGGGCCCCACGCAAGAGTTGAACGAATTCCGACACCATACGCACGTTGCGTCACGCCCGGCCAGTGTTTTCGGTGCGTTTCACGAAGAAAACCATAGGAAATTCATACGGTGCCGGAAAATTATGAAAACATGCACGCACGATGGACCTGGCGATGGGTGCGTGTCCAAAAAGTTTGGAGTCCACCGGCTGAGTCAGAAAAGAGAACGCAGTACGGGGCTAACATCGGCCATATCAGATCAGTGCCGGTTGTGTTGGTGGTATGAGGTGGCATGAACAAAACGTGACCCAATTTTGGGAGGCAGTGGGCATGCCCATCTTAGGGCCCCACGCAAGATTTGAACGAATTCCGACACCATACGCACGTTGCGTCACGCCCGGCCAGTGTTTTCGGTGCGTTTCACGAAGAAAACCATAGGAAATTCATACGGTGCCGGAAAATTATGAAAACTTGCACGCACGATGGACCTGGCGATGGGTGCGTGTCCAAAAAGTTTGGAGTCCACCGGCTGAGTCAGAAAAGAGAACGCAGTACGGGGCTGACATCAGCCATATCAGATCAGTGCCGGTTGTGTTGGTGGTACGAGGTGGCATGAACGAAACGTGACCCAATTTTGGGAGGCAGTGGGCATGCCCACCTTAGGGCCCCACGCAAGAGTTGAACGAATTCCGACACCATACGCACGTTGCGTCACGCCCGGCCAGTGTTTTCGGTGCGTTTCACAAAGAAAACCATAGGAAATTCATATGGTGCCGAAAAATTATGAAAACTTGCACGCACGATGGACCTGGCGATGGGTGCGTGTCCAAAAAGTTTGGGGTCCACCGGCTGAGTCAGAAAAGAGAACGCAGTACGGGGCTGACATCGGCCATATCAGATCAGTGCTGGTTGTGTTGGTGGTACGAGGTGGCATGAATGAAACGTGACCCAATTTTGGGAGGCAGTGGGCATGCCCACCTTAGGGCCCCACGCAAGAGTTAAACGAATTCCGACACCATACGCACGTTGCGTCATGCCCGGCCAGTGTTTTCGGTGCGTTTCACGAAGAAAACCATAGGAAATTCATACGGTGCCGGAAAATTATGAAAACTTGCACGCACAATGGACCTGGCGATGGGTGCATGTCCAAAAAGTTTGGGGTCCACCGGCTGATTCAGAAAAGAGAACGCAGTACGGGGCTGACATCGGCCATATCAGATCAGTGCCGGTTGTGTTGGTGGTACGAGGTGGCATGAACGAAACTTGACCCAATTTTGGGAGGCAGTGGGAATGCCCATCTTAGGGCCCCACGCAAGAGTTGAACGAATTCCGACACCATACGCACGTTGCGTCATGCCCGGCCAGTGTTTTCGGTGCGTCATGCCCGGCTTACGTTAAAATAGTTGCATTAAGAAAATGCATTAATAATTTCTGACGTTAAAAAACATCGAAGATAATGGCTCTCTTTTTGAAGAATATGCATGATCAATGTGAACCTTCACAAGCTCTTAGCAGGTGAAGACTCACATCGATCCTGCATATCCTCCAAATAGAGTCCCACAAACTGAGATGTTTATTCATTGACCGACAGAAAATTATATAAAGGAGTCAACGGCACGCCGGCTTAGCGATGTGGTATTAAACTACAATGCATGTTTTTAATAAATGCATCGTGGGCCAGCCGGCGGTAGTTTTACGGGACGGGCCAAGTGGCCCACTATGGCGTGACCACGTCTATGACGCCGTACGTGCGTGCATGGCATGGAAACGAAGCCGCCATTACCTCGCCCCAAGACCGCCTAGCCCCGCCGCCTCCACGCACCTCCTCACCCGTCCCCGATCCGACGGTCGCACCGCCGTGGCCGTCCAAACTCCCTCCCGTCATCTGCGCGCGCGACTTGGATCTCAGGCCCGGCCGTGCCGTCTCGGCAAATTCGCCGGCACCCTAAACCCTAGGACGGGCCGTCGGCCAGCGCGCTCGTGTGGGCAGAGGGCGCGCGGCTGCCACGACTAACCCACACCGGGTGGGGTTTGGCAACGGTGGCTGCCGGTGCTCGTCGAGACGCCGGAAGGTATGGTATTGAACCGTACATAATCTTTTTTGAATCTCGTAACTAGTTAGCTAACTGGCATCTTATTTAGAATGCAAGAATTAGGAGATGTGTACTGCTCGGTTGAGAAGTGGTGCGAATTGGTGGGAAAATTCACACCCAGACAGCGCATGATGCTACGTGGCACAAAATTGGACTGTATGTTGAGAATTCCTTCTGTGAAAATGAGGAAAAATTTATTGGAATTTATGATTACAACGTATGACAGTACTAGAAAGCGATTTATTATTCGGCCAAATACTGACGGCCTCAGTGTGCTTAATGAAGATGTTTACGACATATTTGGGCTACGTAACGAGGGTGATGATGTCAGTAGCATGATAGCAACAGTACAACTAGATGCCAAAAAAATTGTTCCGAATCGGTTTCTAGACAAAAGAACAGGCCTAATCCTCATCGATGAGTTGATAAAAAATATTGTTGATACTCAGTCATATGATGATGATTTTGTGAGAAGGGCCATACTGGTTCTTATGGGTACAGTCTTAGCACCACAATCCACCAAGTTTGTTCCTTATCGTTATTACAAAATGGTGGAGGACGTGAACGCTATCAAGTCATACAATTGGAACAATTTCACGTTGGAGGTGTGCATGGATGCTATTAAAAAATCGGTCGAAGATCTTGAAAAATTCAAGTGGTCTATCGGGAACTTGGCTCTTCTTCAGGTACAAGTCATTTCGTAATAGTTGTATGTATATATAATTTTATGTGATCTATGTGTCTGACTAGTTGTGTTTACTATCATGCAGTATATATACTGGGAAAAAGTTGAGCCAATTGGTGTGGATACATTTGATCCTTTGTCTCGTGAATACCCACTAATGGTTAACTGGCCAGAAACGGAAGGGAAAAAGAGAGACGACTATGACAACATGCATGGGCGTGGCACCGGCAATGTAAGTCAATGAGTATAGTCCTTATTGGTTGCACATAGTAATTAACTATAGTTGTTATTTTTTTTGTTGTACAGCTTGAAAACTGCGTTAGCGAAGAGCACAGACATGCTAAGATAGCACGTGAAGGGACTGTCCCAGATGCTGAAACGAAGAAACCTAAACGGAAAGGTGGTGGCAGGAGTAGAAAGCCAAGCACGTCATCAAACACGACTAACAGTATGGACCGTGTGATGACATACATAAAGCTGCTTCACAAGGAGGTTCTCAATATACCCGAAAGATATGCACATGTAATTTAAATTTTATATTAAACATGTTTTAGTTGTTCAAGTACTTATCGTGTTTCATTTGTGTTTGTAGATGGTAATGGAAAAGTTGAACACGGAAGGTGTGCTGTACAAACCCAATAAGAGGGACACCAATGATGAATTTGATAATGTAGGTGAAGAAGTTGGGATGGAGAATGGCAAGTACAAGTCATCAAAATATTGGCCAGATATTGATTCACCTACCGACGTGGAGCTAGTAACATCTTTCACGGGTTTCAATGATACCTACGTGCCCGTTGATGACACGGGTGCTCCGGCGACGGCACCGGGTAAAGGTGACGCTACTGATCCTTTCATTATAGAGGATAATGGAAAGTCTCCATGTTCGTCATCAACTGTACGTACAAAAGACTTTCCGTCTATGTCCCGAACCCCGCAGAATGCTGATATTTCTGGTGAGTCTATGGGTGGTTTGTCGCCAACAAAGTCTGAAGACATGTCTGAGAGTTTCCCGGCAAAGAGCAACATAGGTAATGGTGAAGGCAGCGAGGACAATGAAGGTAAACGCAAACGAAATCCGTCGAAATATTGTCTATCCCCGTACGACCTTCTCATTACCCGGAACAAACGTGTTAAAAAAGTAAGTCAAGTACTACTTTATAATTCGTTCACGCGTTATGTAAATTTTTTATTATTTTTAACGAATGTAGCTGCATTGTTTTAGATCTGTTTTCATCGTCACCACATTCAATTCTGGCAAGTTCCCTTAATATGACTCCGGATCACATAGAGGCAGCCAGAGTTTTTGTTGAAACTCTCGCATCGACAAAGAAGCATGCACACCGAACCGTGGTCGATATGCCGCCACCAGATGGGGACATATGCACGCCAGCTATGCTTCACGATGTCCTGACTTTTAAATGGTTGAATGGCGCTGT
Organism: Triticum urartu; assembly: GCF_056163025.1. Classification (NCBI taxonomy): domain Eukaryota; kingdom Viridiplantae; phylum Streptophyta; class Magnoliopsida; order Poales; family Poaceae; genus Triticum; species Triticum urartu. The sequence continues at coordinate 23,057,406 of NC_141878.1, read as the reverse complement.
AAGTATGAGTTTGGTTTTAACAAAACTCTCATTTATACTTCACAAGTTGATAGTAATTTTTTGTTTATGTATGCAGATAATCAATGCATATTGTAAACACTTACAACACCGTGATTTCTCTGATCGTTTCATATCAACAACGTGGTTCCCCAAATTTATGTTGGGTAGGGCTAGGGGAAAGACCAAGTCAATTAATGATTTAGATTTTGAACATGTTAGAAAGAAAGCAAAAGTCCTCGCAAGAGTAATGGATGAGTATTTCAGACGGGACAAGGTATTCCTTTCATATTTATTTGTTTTTGTTAGTTATTATTATTTAATTGCACTAACATCATTTGCTTACTATATAGGCATATTTTCCTATGCACGTTAATGATAATCATTGGATAACCATAGTGATGCACACCGTCAAGGAGGAGTTTCAAGTTCTTGAATCAAATTCTAAAGACGCAATAAGCAAAAGAATTCGCAATATGATTGCCACCCTGGTACGCTATAATTGTCACACTCCCATTCAGAACATTATTGAGTCATACATTAAATTCTGGTTTGTTAATTTGTTTCCGAGAGCTGAAATTTCTAAGGATATTATGGAGGCCAACTCTACTCTTGAATCAAAAAAAATTCCAGATGTCTCATCGTGGCCAATTAATGAGTATAAAATGCCGAGACAACATGATGGGTAAGTTAAATGAATACAAGAAAGTGCATGCTATATCCTAAGCTGATCACACACATGTTTATTGTAGAGTGTCTTGTGGACTTTTTGTGATGTGATGCATAAAATACTGGGACGGAGATCGCTGGACACATGAATTTGACCAGCAAGAGATTAATGAGTCAAGGCCGCGTATTGTCACGGAAATCATTTTTTCTGAGGTCAACAGATTAGAGAAAGTGAAGATGAAAATTGTTAAAATCATGGAGAAGGAGTAGGTAGGGTTTTAGTCCCGTAGAAGGTTTCCCTACCGTTGTTGGATACTTTGATCGATTGTAATGCGACATGGCACTGGGATAGATTTCGATCATTTTTCACGTTTTATTTATTGCTTTCGTGAGACACTAAAGATTTAAATGCGTGTGGGCAAGTAATATTTTTTCTATCCTAAAATGTATCAGTTTGCCTCTGCGATATTACATGTATTGTTGTTGTTGTTCCTACTCGCGGTGGTCATTTTTTTATTAAAAAATATGCCCGCCGTCCTGAGTTGGTGCGATGTGGATAAAAGCTGCACAATTTCTCACGTCGATTCTGGTGGCAGCAGCGGCGATCGGTCCGACGAATATTCCAGCCCGTGCGGTGGCCGACAGCCGAGCCAGTGGCGGGCCCGCGCAGTGCAGCTAGTGCGGGCTGGCGCGATTCGTCCTGCGCCACGGGGCGGGTCTGCTGGCCCAGCAGCCGGCCGACCGACCAGCCGCGCGCCGGGTGGCACACGTCTCGTCCCGCCCCAGCCAGCGGCACACATGCAACGATCCCGAGGGGGAATATGGCGATCTGTCGGCCCATAAACGACGCGCGTCGGGCGCGTGGGCCGATCCTCTTCGTGTGCGGATACGGACGCTGGTGCTTTGTGCCGAGTAGGTTTAGTCCCACCTCGCCCGCGGAGAGACGCGCCAACCGGTTTACATACCCGCGTCTTCGCCTTCTCACAAGCTCGCTACAGAACATTACTGGATGCCCTGCTGTGCGCCGTGGCCTCCCCGCTCGGCGGCCGAAAGGCCTCGCCAGAAGGCGTAGTAGTTTATTGTCCCCGCGCGCGCGCCCGGCCACGGCTGGGGCTTTTTTTTTACAAAACAATTGTCACATACATTACATTTTAAAGATGTTCATAAGTTTACTATGTCATTACAGCAGTAACACATTCATACAAATATAATATGTTTCACACATAATAATATAAATCGCATGTCTCATAACATTGAACAAGGTGGCATAAACTTTAACTCAAAGTGCCATGTCTATTATTCTTAAACAAATAAACTGAAAGTGCTAATGACTTTCATCAAACAAGGTGGTTTAAAGAATAAACTCAAAGTGCCATGTCTCTTATTCTTAAACAAATAAATTGAAATTGCCAGTGCCTTCAACTGATTATGAGTACTTCATCTTTATGCCTGGTTCCTACATAACAAATTGTAAACAACTCATCAGACAATTGTGAAGACAAAACCAAAAAATAGTTGAAAAAATGAAAAACTTACTTTTCATTCTCAGGGCACGTTTGCCGTCTATGGCCCTCTTTCTTACAAATGCCACAAAGAGAACTGGGTTTTTTCTCAGAAAATGATTTTGGTCTTCCATTCTTTGCAACATTTGGATCTTTCTTTGCTCGCCCTGTCCTGCTCTGTTTAGGGGCGCCCTTCATGGAAACTTTCACGGGATCACCTATGACATCAACATGTTGTTCCGGCTGACGTGGATCCTCATGCACATTTCTTGTACTACCAACAACATCATCATCAGGGACCTTTTTCTTTGCTATTATATTCTGCAGACACTGCATCAACTCATCATAGACGAATGGATCATTTGAAGCAACATGAAAATCTTCAGCTCCTGTTATACTAAGTTGACTATAGCGAGCACGCTGCTCTGCCCCTGTCCAACCCCAGCCAAACAAGTCACTCTTTCGCTGTGCAGGCAGCCCACCTCTCGCAACTTTCTACATCCTCTTGAGGATGCAACACTTAGGTATTTTAGATTTTTTAAGATGAACCAACACATACAGAATGTGTTTGCAAGGCAATCCTTTCCGAAGCATTCGTCCACAATTGCAGTCTATCGTATTCTCAGAGTTTTCAGCTCGATAATTCACGCTGAACTGAAATTTCCGGTTATTTCTCCATGTCACGATGAAGGTGTGGCAGTCAACTCCCACTAGCGTCTCAAAAATCTCAAGCTCTCCCATCTTCTTCAGATCTTGTTGAAGAATATAAAAATTGGAATGAGTGAATACTTCGGCGGCATGCTTCTCAATATCCTTATATTCTGTGACTGATGGTGGCAATGACTGATTTGAAACACAGTCATCATGCGCCTCGTTCTCACGTAATCGGACTATGCAATTCTCATAATGCACAACTAGGTCAACAATAGTCATACCGCCGTCCAAGTGCAAGTGAAGACAAGAGTTAAGACTTTCACTCCTTTGATTACTGCGCATACCCAGAAAAAAACCATCTGACAGATATGATGCTGCCCACAGACTCCTCTTCCTGTACATCCTACTCAGCCACTCTTCTGTTTTATCAGTCTTCCATTTACGGACGAAAGCGTGCCATCTCGCCTCAAAGTTGGCTGGAGAGGTGGAGTAGTACAAGAGTGCCCTGAACTCACTTAGCGGTTTGTAATTAAGGTGCTTCTGCATGTTTTTTTCCACGTGCCATGAGCAGAGACGGTGCAACACATCAACCAAAACCAACCGAATAGCTCGTATCAATGCAGCGTCTCCATCTGTGATGATTGACCTTGGCTTTTTCTGACAATCGGCCTTCAGGAATGTCTGAAGCAGCCACACGTACGTCGCTTCGGTCTCGTCGGACACAATGGCACAACCAAAAACTGTGGTGCGACGGTGATTGTTTACACCAACAAAGGGGATGAACGGCATACCATATCTGTTCATCTTATATGTGCTGTCGAACACCATCACATCTCCATACAATTGATAGTCCCGCCGCGACTGTGCATCGCACCAGAACATGCTCTTCAAACGGCCCTCCTTATCGAGCACGTACTCAAAGAAAAACTCTGGATCCTTCTCCTTTCTGCTCCTCATAATCCCGATTGCCGTGTTAGCATCACCCTTCGCAATCAACTTCATTTTTTCTCGGCAACATAGATTGTACACGTCTCGTCTCAGAAACCCACACTTATCATACGAGCCATACCTGCTAATGAAGTTGTCAACGATGATATGCTTTCTGATCCCAGCTCCTTCCATCGCCAAGATCTCAGCTATTTGGTGATCTCCCATCACTCGATGTGACCGCAGAAATACCAACTCATCTGGTCTAGCCAACAAATGGTTGTGATCATCCATAAAAGCTGCCACGAACCAAACTCCACGTCCTTTGTCCAACTTCACGACTAAATGTGCGCCACACTCGCAATGAGTCTCTGGTCTTAGCCTGCGTGTACGGCCCTCCGGGTTTAAAAATTTACCGAGACGTTTTCCTGCCCTCGAGCAAACGTATCTCCTATACCGAACAGTGGTTGAAAGTCCTTTTCCTCATTTCACCTTATCTTTTCTGATACTTAATCCACGGTCTTTGGCGTAGTTATTATAGAACATGTGAGCCTCCCATTGTGATGCAAATGTCGTACCCATAACCTTCAACTGTGTCTCCAGCGCACGTTGCTGGATTTCAGCTTCCTCAATGTCCATATTAGCTCCATCCTCATGCTCATATCCATCTTCACCACTCCAATCATCAAAGTTAGCCTACAATATTCCACATAAGCAAGTGTAAGTTGTCATAACCATTTTTTTATTATTCAATGACATCTTAAATTTTGGACCGAACCTGGCTTATGTTATCCCCGAAAGATTGAACACCATGATTTTCCTCGTTCTAAACGTCAATGTCCTCCTGCACATAAAAAAATCATATGCACGTGTAAGTACCATATGGTTCTTCATCCGACGAAAAGAATGTACACGACACTTACGTTTTCACTACAAGCACCCTCCTCCTTCTTTTGAAAATCATCTTCAAGTAAATTATCGTACGACGACCAGGATTCATTGTCGTTGCCATCATCATCATCTTTACTATCATTACCATTCGTACGATCAACACTATCGCTACCATCCCAACTCATGTCCAAAAACAGATCCGTAAATCCAGTTTCTTTATCCATTAAATGATCTCTCAACCAACACTGCAATATTATAATAAAAAATTGATCTATCAATTTTAAATGAAATTAAATGTACTACGATCATACAGATGAGAAATTCTTATCTAACAAGTGATTGCACATAATTATTTACAGATTCAATTTTTTTGACGAACTAGACGGCTTACATGGCATGCACGTGCACTTCGGCCGGCCTGGCGTGGCTGCGGACGGCGAGGACGTTCCCGGAGAGGTTGATCACGGAGTTGCGGGCGGCGACGGCGTCCACATAGGCCACGTCACCGTGACGACCTGCACGGAGGCGACATCACGTACGGCGGGCGACTCCAAGATCTGTCCGCGCCAGCCAGATCCTGGGTGAAGACGGGGAGAAGGCGGCGATCGGCCGAACGGGAAGACGTTGGAATTGGTAGCCTGATCACGTCTAGATCGGCAGGGAAAGGCGGCTATCGGCGGGTAAGGGCGGCGATCGGCGGGGCGGGGCGACATTGGAATGGGCCGCGTGATCAGCGCAGGTCGTGTTTTTTTTTTGCGCGAAGGGGAGAGGGTAGTTGCGAGCCGGCCGTATCGGCTCGAGCCGTGCGCTCAGCTCTACCTGTATGGCCACGCCGCATACGGCGCGGGATACGTTAAGCAACGTATGCCCAAAATGCCCTTATACGTTAAGCGGGGGGTTGTACCGAAGCAGACCTCTAGAAACAATACCTCTCCTGTAGCCGCTGCAGATGACATTGGACCACTCGACGGATGTTCTTGTTCCTCCGGCGTACTTGGCGGCGACCTTGGACGCTTCGTGAAATTTTTGACAGAATTTGATGGAGACTATGGTCCAAGGACGCACCTGATGGAGATTCAGTCCCAGGATGCTTCCATCTTATAGCAGTCAAGTCAAATCCGGGTCGGGCATTACATTAATCTGTGTTGGACAAGGACAAATTCAGCATTCTTCAATCCTAATCAGAAATGGTAGTAGGACACCGTCGGGGCAATTGGAGCCGTCGGCAGGCGGCGGCGGCACCCCGGCGCCCATGGAGACCCCGCATAGCAGCCGCAGCACGTGCCGCTCGTCGTTGGACAGGAGTGGTTACCGCGCGCTGCCGGTGTCGCTCTCCAGCGCTAGCTTCAAGGTCCCGTGGTCATCCCCCCTGTGCAGCCCGGCCGCGAGCATGAGCAGCTCGATGAGGAATGCCGGTGGCGCCCGCGTGTCCTCATAGATGGCCAGGCTCAGCCGGCCGCGGGGGTGCCCAAAGAGCGTCACCGCCGCCGCGTGGTCCGCAAGAATGGCCCTACTGTCGAGGAAATGCGGGTGAGCGGCCGGGGCGCTTACCGTCTTGCGGAGGACGCGGTCGTCGTGCGAGTACGGGCGCACGAGGGCGAGGACCGCCGCGCCACTGCCAGCGCCCGTGGCGAGCGCGCACTTTAGGAGGAGGTGGAGGACGAAGGCGGAGCTGGTGCTCGCACGGGCGCACGAGGGCGAGGACCGCCGCGCCACTGCCAGCGCCCGCGGCGAGCGCGCACTTTAGGAGGAGGTGGAGGACGAAGGCGGAGCTAGTGCACAGCATACTCACCCTGCCTCCTTGCCTTCCGGTCCTCTCCTGCTCCACATCTGCAGAAGCCGTCTCCGCCGCACACGCCCCGGCGAGCATCGTCCATCCTCCCCGCGCGACGCACGACGGCCGGACAACCACCGCCACTGCCTCGCCTTGCCGCTCCGTCTCCGCCGCACACGCCTCGGCGAACGTCCTCTATCCTGCCGGCGAGCACCCTCCATCCTCCCGTGCGAGGCACGGTAGCCGCCGGCGCACGACGGAATGGGCGTAGCCGCCGGCGCAGAGTGGATAAGAGGAAGGGGGGAATGCGGACTGAATTGACATTTCTATAGGGTTTTTTTGTAAAAGTGAAACGTTTTCTCTGGGTGCCACTAAAACAGGGAGTGCGGGTTGATTTCCTGTAAACTGAGGGGCTTTTTCGCAAAACAACCACGACGGACGATCAGGAGCAATAGCTGGTTTATTAGTAGGTAAAGACTACCTCTGTCTCATAATATAAGAACGTTTTTTAAGCTAATATAGTTTGAGAAATGTTCTTATATTATTGGACAGAGGGAGTATCTATTAGCTAACCAGAAAAAGGAAATAAGCTAGAAAATCTCACAAAAATTAGAAACATCCAATCGTTAATTTAACACGTCATAAAATTACAGCCCTTTGATCTTCCCAATATCATTTGGACATAAAACTTGATAAAAATTACCCACCAATGCCAAGTAGTCCATACTAATCCTGTTTGTGAAAAAAAAAATCTAGACTAACCCTCAACTCACCTCACGTCAAAGCAAAAAAAACTCAGCTCATCTTCCGTGTAAAAGGAAACCTAAACTCACCTGTACGCGTAGCCGCCTCCTGACCTATCAATCCAATCGCATCTCCCCCCTGCACTCGCCGCCATTAGTGTTCCCAATCTTCCTCCCCAAGCTCCACCAGATCTGGGATACTCGCCCTCGCCCAGCACGACTCCCTAGCCATATTACTCATGTGTTAATCGATATACATGGATTTCAACACATCAAGGATTCAAGGGTTGGACAATGCACAACATGCATGGGCCGGTAACGCGATCATCGTGTCCGGGCGTGTCCGGGAAGATTCGGTATTGACATCAGGGTATTTGTTTCTTTCTTTTTTCTAAGAACTACTAATTTCATGGCCAATGTCACTAGTAGAAAAAGGGCCTTTAGTCCCGGTTCTGAAACCGGGACTAAAATGTCGGTACTAATGCCTTTCCCTTTAGTCCCGGTTCAATCCAGAACCCGGACTAAAGGGCGCGGCCACGTGGAGCTCCACCTTTAGTCCCGGTTGGTAACACCAACCGGGACTAAAGGAAATTTTATGAAATTTTTTTTGAAATTTTTTTGAAATTTTTTTATTTTCAAATTTATGAATTATTTTAACCTCTAGTCTGTAATCACCATCCCTTATCACTTCTCAATTTATCCTCTAATCACCCCTCATCATTCCAAATCATCTAACTTCCCGAACGGTCACCCATCCTCCCACTCCCCCAGCCTGAGCACGCTTAACTTTCGGGTTCTATTCTCCCTCGTTCCAAGTCTGCACTTGTTGTTTTCCTGACAATACTAAGATGTCAATCCTATTAACCTTTAGGAATTTTGCTTGAGCATGAAGTGACACATTTCATAGTTTTATTTTGAAACTATTGTTTTAAAAAACAATAATTATTTAGTAACACTAATATTTCTTGAATAATTAGTTTGACCACAGTTTGACCAGATTTGACCAAAATTGAAATAACTGAAATAATTATTTAGTAACACTAATATTCTAGAATAATTAGTTTGACCATTGTTTGACCACAGTTTGCCCACTGTTTGAATTTTTTTCGATTTTTTTCACTCTAGATCTTAAAAGCCCCGTAACTTTTCGAGTAGATGATTTTTCATATAAAAAACTTTTTCATCCGAGTTAGTATGCAAAAGTTATGCCCATTTTTACAAATTTCAGAGAGATTTTGCAAATAAAGTCAAAATTCACATTTGCAAATTTTCCCAACAACTAGACCACATATCACATGGGAAACTTATTTTCTTTTATTTTTTTGACATTTCCATCATGTTCTTTTATTTTTTTTAAACTGAAAAGGCAATCCACAGGGGGGGGTATAGTTTGAAAATGGGACCTTTAGTACCGGTTTGTGGCACGAACCGGGACTAAAGGTCTCATCCCCATTAGTCCCGGTTCGTGCCTCAAACCGGGACTAAAGGTCTAATCTTTAGTCCCGGTTTGAGGCACGAACCGGGACCAATGGTTGTGGGCCAGGAGCGAGGCCCATTGGTCCCGGTTCATCCCACCAACCGGGACCAAAAGGTCTAGATGAACCGGGACCAATGGCCCACGTGGCCCGGCCGGCCCCCTGGGCTCACGAACCGGGACCAATGCCCCCATTGGTCCCGGTTCTGGACTGAACCGGGACTAGTGGGGTTACCCGGCCTGGACCAAAGCCCCCTTTTCTACTAGTGTGTGTTGATGCATAATAAATAAATCTTATAGTTCAGCTTCAGATTTCATTCTATATGTACTACTCATATCGCTTTGATGTGTTCTGAAAGCATCTTGCTATATATTTCATATGGAACACAACTCTGAACTTAGTGACTAATCTGCTGATGCAGAGTTTTGTAATGTTGATTCAGTTTTGTCCATCTTGCACACACCTTATCCTCGCCATCGCGCAGTCCATTAATGTGTTTGCTCTTCCTCGCAGAGTTGTCGTTGTTGTTCAGATTGATCCAAAGTTCAAGACCACACCTTCAGTCCACAGAGTTATAGTCTTCCAGATCACATCATAAGCCATCTTGTACGTCCCCAGCCTCGCCTTCCCTATCATCACTAATCAGTCTATATTCTTCCTGAAGAATTATATGGACTCCCTACATATATGGAGACGCATGACATCAATGAAGTAAAGGCGTGAAACGATGAATGTTCAGTGATGGAGCGGAGAGGAATAAGATGCGTGTATCTGACCAAAGTACAGACCATCCATCCTACAATGGCTGCACGCTGCTGGAGATGGGCACGGTTTAAATTCATTGTGAGTGTCCAGCCTCGCCTTCTCTGTCATCACTCATCAGTTTGTGTTCTTCCTGAAGAATTATATGGGCTCCCTGCATATGGAGACACATGACATCAATGAAGTAAAGGCAGGAAAAGATGAATGTTTAGTAATTTAGCGGAGAAGAATAACTGACCAAAGTACAGACCATTGATCCTAAAATGGCTGCACGTTGCTGGAGATGGGCAGGGATTAAATTCATTGTGAGTGTCTCTTTCATCAGGAAGACAGGAACTGCGAGTGTGGGAATTATTTTCGAAGATAATGTTCAAAATGTTCTGCTTGCTGCACGCAAGGTGTTACAATCATGCAACGGTGCGCAGGAAGTAGAAGCCATGGCATGCCAAGATGGCTTTAGATTAGTAGCGACCTGGCTACACCATACTTTTGTTCTTCAATCAACCTGTTGTGTAGTGGGGTGTCAGCTATTCAAAGCACGGATAGGAACCTGTCAAGACACAAGTCCATCTACAAAGATATCAAAGTTGTAGGAACTGTAATCCCCTTGGTGGATAGAAGAAAATATGCGTGAGACAGAGACACAGAGCGGAATTCAGTGGTTCATGAATTAGCAAACTACATTAATTAGAGATAGAGGTTCTGGTGATATGTCCGGATTTTGCATGGACAGGAGCCTATAGAAAGTGTTGTGACAAATGGTTCTAATTGTTTCCTAATTCAGCAAAGCTATATATTTGTTCCGTAAATTAAGTTCTGTTAAAGCTCTCTTTTCACCTAAAAAAATAGATTCACCAAATAGTAATACATTGTCGTGATCAAAATGGTGGTTTAGTGCGCGCTGGGTGTTCTTCCAATAAGAGAATTGACTTGCAGGTAGGAAGAATGATCATATGATCTCTACTTTCTAATATGCGCAATTCACTATCTCTTCTGTTCATTGCCTGGAGTTATCGGCAAGACACGATCTCAAAGAATCAATTGGCAGGTTTGTGTACTTTACTGTGGCAAAAACATATTTGATTGTTGCTGAAACTTCTTCGCAGAACCATCCATTGTTTCGGCGAGAAATTCTAGAAGCTGCAAATATAAGGTTATTCATATGCCATATTTATCAAATAGAATTCCAAAGGGTAGAAAACTGAAGTGATATATAACTTATCATGTAAACGATGTTATTCTAGACTCTCTTATATGTATGATTTGGTTTTCTTATCGCCTCTTTATCAGATTAGGTTGTAGTATTTCACTCAAGTGCAGATATACGTAAAGCTCCGGATGTGGCTGCAGTAGTGATCTTTCCATTATGTATTAGTTGTTTATTGTACGTCGAATGTTTTCACAAGGCTACAGAATTTTCATCCTTTGGTTCGCTTTCTTAGATATATAGCGCATTTATCTGACATGATAGATGCTATGGATTGTACAGCTATTTACGTGGCTAAAGGATATGCATTGCATCCCCATGGCAGGATATAAGGTACATATTTAGTTAACTGCATGTTTTCTACGGTACTCAGTTTAAAGAATTCGTTTGTCTGATTCAGTTATTAGCATGGGCATGAGACACACTCATATATAGTGACGATAACAGAATATATCACTTGAACATTTAGTTTTATATTTTCCCCACCAAACCGCACGATCACGTCACTCTTTGGGCGTTGTTGTCGCTGCTGATTGTCAGCGTCAAATTCATATTTGATTATCATAGTGGAAAGCATATATAAGTTGTTCGAGATATTCGTACATGACTCCAGCAACTATATCTCTTATACGAGATATAATGTACTTATTTGAAGGGAAGCAATTTGTGCATGCATGCTAGAAATGCTCCTAATCTGATTTTTTTACACATTACTCCTAATCAGTTCTATGCCACCTAGATTAAATTCTATATATCTGACCTGAAATCTCTGAAATTATGTACGTTCAGATGTAGAAAGTACTATATCCTATGACTTAGTACTTTTTTATGTGGAGGTGAGCACAATACGAATGTGTGTGCTCACATAATCATCTAACCATTAGGTTATCGTGGTCAGCAACTGAGATAATAGTTCTTGGCACACAAACAAGCATCTTCATGACTTCATCATAAGATGGAAGAACTAATCTAGAATGCATCGACTAAGCTTGGCCGAGCTAATTAACTTTAGCTTTGACCAGGCACTAATGGCATGATTCCACATTTACGATACTAAGAGAACTTATCGGCAATCTGATTGTTGTGCCATAGCTTCATTGCTTCCATGTAGTGACAATCTTGCAGATATTTTGTTTTCGATACAGACAACAAATTTAGATTCAGTTTTGTATTTCGAAAATCGGCAATTTTAAGAACTTTTTCAAGTCAGATTTGATATAGGGTTTGAAAGCTTTCTATTCTATATGAATAGAGCCGAGCAGACTATAGATTCTGAACATGGTGTAGTGTCAATGGATATATATCTGTCTGTGTTTGTGTGTGTGTGTGTCTATATATATATTTGTGTTGCTATCATCTAATACTACTAAATCAGTTTATCCCGGCGGTTACTATTTATTCTTTCATAAGTTAGTACAGCTATATTTGTGTTGAAATTTCCCTTTTAGTTTAATCTACAAAAACATAACAAATTTCTCTAAAAGAATTCTCAGTGTATTTAATTCATTCACTCTAAATCAGTTTCCCATTACTCTAACAAAAATAAATCGCGAAAAAAAATTAAGCAAGTTAATTTAGATAACATATGAGTTAGTTTATTCTCAACAAAAATGTCTCTTAGTGATTGCGAAATAATTATATCCTACATAAGACTAAAACATGAAATAACTTGATGTGGACTCAAAATATAACTACCACTCATAAAAATCATTACATATTGCTAGAGTTTTATCTCAAACAAAAAACAAATGCAAACAAGAATTTAAAATATAATTAAAATTGTACATAATTATATTAATTACGTCTTTTCATAAAATATAATGAAATTTTGTCATCTTCAACAATATAATCATATATTCATAGTAATAGGTATTAAAATTTCACCTTTAGAAAATAACAATGTCTAAAATATGTATTATACAATGAAGAGTGTAATTAGGAGTAAAAACATGTCTACATAAAATTGAATTAAATATTTATAATATTTTTAGCAAATTAAAGATGATGCCGTTGCAAAATAAAAAATTGGTAAAAGGAATAGTTATATCATCTAACCTTTGTAAGTAATAGACTTTTCCTAAAGCATGATATATGCAATTTCTTTGACGACAATGTTCACTCATATATACAAAAATGCTAAATAATTTTATAGCACTATAAATTACTATTAAAAATGTAAACCTATAAGGACGCGACCAATTTTTCTTTACGCAATGCGAATAATATGTGCCATTTTTCAACTGTCTAACGTTCTAGCCCGCGCATCGAGCGGGCCACTTTGCTAGTTCCTCAAAAAATAGTATGTTTTTTTAGTCTAAACACATTTTATTCATTAATCATCAGCCAAATACATTGGGATACAATTTAGTTCCGGACGATCGAGAAGCCACAGATGGCGTCCTAAAGAAAGGCCTAATGTGTCCTTAGCCTGGCTATGAGCCATAATATTAGTTTCACGTCCCTCAAAGATGAGAGGAAATGCCGTGAACTGTGCCGAGGTAGCTTTAATCTCCTTGACGATGCTCCCATTTAAGCCTCCTGCATTGTTTTTGATATTTGTAACAACCTCTTTGCAATCAGAAGGTATTATCACATGTGTGAGTCGAGATCCTGGGCTAGAGAAAGAGCTTCTCGACAAGCTAGCATTTACAAAGTAGTCGGGTCTGTTATGCCATCACACTTTATCGCTGAAGCACCCAGGTATTTGACTGCTCCATCTGTACACACGGTACTGAAAGATCAAGTACTTAAGTTCCTCGCCATTGCCCCATCTACCGTGATCTTAGCAAAACCTACCGCTGCGCGGGCGAGGTGCCCTCGCTATCAGCAATGGGTGTGTCCTGGCTGGTTCACTCACCGAGCTCCTGGATGTAGTTGTTATGAAGTGATGATTTGCATGGGGGGTCTGAAATTGTTGCTCTTGGGGAGCTTTTCTACGTGCATACTGATACGTCTCCATCGTATCTAGTTTTCCAAACACTTTTGCCCTTGTTTTGGACTCTAACTTGTATGATTTGAATGGAACTAACCCGGCTGACACTGTTTTCAGCAGAATTGCCATGGTGTTGTTTTATGTGCAGAAAACAAAAGTTCTCGGAATGACCTGAAACTCCACGGAATATCTTAGAATAAATAATAAAAAATCCTCGCCAAAGATGAAGACCAGGTGGCCCACACCCTGTCCACGAGGGTGGGGGCGTGCCCCTCCCCCTAGGCGCGCCCCCCTACCTCGTGGGCCCCCTGGTGGCCCTCCGACGCCAACTCCAACTCGATATATTGGCTTTCGAGGAGAAAAAAATCAGAGAGAAAGTTTCATCGCGTTTTACGATACGGAGCCGCCGCCAAGCCCTAATCGCTCTCGGGAGGGCTGATCTGGAGTCCGTTCGGGGCTCCGGAGAGGGGGATTCGTCGCCGTCGTCATCATCAACCATCCTCCATCACCAATTTCATGATGCTCACCGCCGTGCGTGAGTAATTGCATCGTAGGCTTGCTGGACGGTGATGGGTTGGATGAGATTTATCATGTAATCGAGTTAGTTTTGTTAGGGTTTGATCCCTAGTATCCACTATGTCCTGAGATTGATGTTGCTATGACTTTGCTATGCTTAATGCTTGTCACTAGGGCCCGAGTGCCATGATTTCAGATCTGAACCTATTATGTTTTCATGAATATATGTGAGTTCTAGATCCTATCTTGCAAGTCTATAGTCACCTACTATGTGTTATGATCCGGCAACCCCGAAGTGACAATAATCGGGACCACTCCCGGTGATGACCATAGTTTGAGGAGTTCATGTATTCACTATGTGTTAATGCTTTGTTCCGGTTCTCTATTAAAAGGAGGCCTTAATATCCCTTAGTTTCCAATAGGACCCCGCTGCCACGGGAGGGTTGGACAAAAGATGTCATGCAAGTTCTTTTCCATAAGCACGTATGACTATTTACGGAATACATGCCTACATTATATGGATGAACTAGAGCTAGTTCTGTGTCACCCTATGTTATGACTGTTACATGATGAACCACATCCGGCATAATTATCCATCATTGATCCGGTGCCTACGAGTTTTCCATATACTAGTTTACGCTTATTTACTTTTCTGTTGCTACTGTTACAATCACTACAAAAATACCAAAAACATTACTTTTACTGTCTTTACTTTGTTACCGTTACCACCACTATCATATTACTTTGCTACTAAACACTTTGCTGCAGATACTAAGTTTCCAGGTGTGGTTGAATTGACAACTCAGCTGCTAATACTTGAGAATATTCTTTGGCTCCCCTTGTGTCGAATCAACAAATTTGGGTTGAATACTCTACCCTCGAAAACTGTTGCGATCCCCTATACTTGTGGGTTATCAAGACCATTTTCTGGCGCCGTTGCCGGGGAGCATAGCTCTATTCTTTGAGTCACTTGGGATTTATATCTGCTGGACACTATGAAGAACTTGAA